>NC_143395.1:421607575-421907575 GCF_052110815.1 Crocodylus siamensis | reverse complement strand
GCCATCTGTTACCCTCTGAGATATGCCACCATCCTGACCAATCCTGTTATTACTGCAGCAGGGGTGGTCACCTTCCTCAGGTCAGCAATGGTGGTCATGCCAGTTGTCTTCTTAGCCAGGAGACTGCCATACTGCCGCACTAATATCATTCCTCACACCTACTGTGACCACATGTCTGTGGTGAAGCTGGCCTGTGCCAGTATCAAGACAGACACTGTCTATGGCCTAGTTGTCACCCTGGTGATTGGGGGCTTAGACATTCTCTGCATATCAGTCTCCTACATCATGATCCTCAGGGCTGTGCTGGGCCTGTCCTCCAAGGAAGAACGCAGCAAGGCTTTCAGCACCTGCACGGCCCACATCTGTACTATCATCACCACCTACACACCTGCGTTAATCGCCATCATTACACCCCGCATTGGGGGCCACAGCATTGCACCACATGTTCAGGTCCTCATGGCCAATGTCTACCTGCTCCTGCCTGCCATTCTCAACCCCATAATTTATGGGCTGAAAACCAAACAGATCTGGGAAAGCTTCCTCAAGATATTTAAAAGGGGAAAGGTTGGTTCATTTCATGGTGCCTGAGCACAGATTCACAAGGCAAGGAAAAAAATGACAACACTTGCAGAGAAGGAGAGAGACCATCTAAGGCGGGACTGAAGGGACAGTCCCCCATACTTGATGCAAAAATCTAGTGCACCCCCAATAGGTCATGTATGTTCAGCATATCCCCAACTCAGCTCTCTAAATACATCCCAGGTTTTTGTGGACTTCCTTTCCTATAGCAGTTATCACATAATTCAGTTCCCAGCTTTTCAGGGTTCAAAGCTTTTTGGAAATATTAGTATACATGTAGTAGTGTTTACACAATTTATTTCATGTTATCATCTCTTGTTTTGGATTCAAGGCTCATGACTCTTCCTTATCCACTGCCTCCTCTCCTCACTGGTTCCTTTGCTCTCCAGGAACAAGTCTTATCAGGGACAATGACAGGAAGCAACATGTGTGTCTATGCAAATGGGGGGGATCCTGAGGGAGCTTACACAAGGACATTATAAATACTCCCCACATTTTAGAGTAGTGAGAAATCTACACCAATTGCATGACCAACTATGAACAAACAACACAGAACACCTTGGTCTTTGGTGAGTGGGCTTTTCATGGCAAGACTTATTCTTTTTATATTCTGTACAGCTCAGTATTGCAATTAGGTTAGATGCTAAGAATGCTAGTATGCATGTTATGTGCTAGTTAGTGGTATGTTTCACTACATGTATTGTCCTATAGATAAGCAGGGATCAGGCTTCCAGAAATCCCTGGTTTGAGAAAAGAAAAAGAAAGAAAGGAGGATGAAGTACTAACTTTTGTAGGATGGGAGATGTGAAGAATTAGAGACACGCAGCAAAGTGACATTGCAAATGGAGAAGGAAGGTTGGTAAATAATACCAGGCATGCTGGTGGGCTGTCCCTGGGCTCCTCTAAGTCAGGGACAGCCCCCCCAAAACAGCCAAAGGGCAGATAAGCAAGGTGAAGGAAGGTTTGATATGGTGGGCCCATACCTCAGGTGACATGCTCCTCAGAGAAGAATCATAGTATAAGAATCAAACAATTGTAGGGCTGGAAGGAACCCCAGAAGGTCACTGAGTCCCCATGCCAGGTCAAGGCAGGATCACCCCTGACCAAATCAACCTTGCATCATCTACCCTGTTCTTAAAAATCCAGGAAGAAACTACAAAGCACAACCCCTGAACCCTCCAAAAAAAAATAACACCCCACTTAAATTGCTACAGGGAGATCAGGGAGACGATATAATGTAATGAAAAATTTAGGGAAGTCAAAGAGGGCCAGAAAGAGGGGTTCTTGACTGGCATTAGCTGACGTTGCTCAAGCCAGCCAGCATGGGACAGATAGAATGTCACCCATGTGAAAAGCAGGGTTTGGGGTTTTTTTGTAATTATAGTATTTATTAATTTCCATATTATAACAATAAGATAAACCTAATAAAAACAATAAAATATAAGTAATATAGAATAGAAAGCAAAACCAAAGTATTACAAAATAGATCATTAAACATACTTACTATAAATTTAGTAAAAATTAGGAGATGGAGAGAACTTGGCATTATATACAACCATAAATTAAGAGATTCATAGATTGTTAGGGACTGGAAGGGACCTCGCAGATCGTCAGGTCCAGCCCTGCCCCCGCCCTGCTCCCACTCTAGGCAAGAAGACAACTGGGATTAGGTGACCCCAGTGAGGTGACTGTCTAATCTCCTCTTGAAAACCTCCAGGGTAGGTGACTGCACCACCTCTGGAGGTAGCTTATTGCAGTCTAGACACCCTGACTGTGGAGGAGTTTTTCCTGGTATTAAGCGTGAAGCAGCCTTCCAGGAGTTTGTACCCATTGGTCCTGGTCTTCACCAGGGGTGCCCTAGTGAACAGTTGCTCATGGAGCTCCTGATGCACTCCTCTGACATACCAGTAAGCTGCTATCAAGTCCCCTCTCAACCTTCTCTTCTTTAGGCTAAAGGGGCCCAGGTCCCTCAGCCTCTCCTTGTATGGCTTGCCTTGCAAGTCCCTGATCATACGGGTGGCCCTTCTCTGGACCCTCTCAAGTTTTTCCACATCTTTATTGAAGTGCAGCACCCAGAACTGGACACAGTACTCCAACTGCAGTTTCTTTAGTGCCAAGTACAGTGGGAGTATCACTCCCTTAGATTTACATGAGATGCATCGGTTGATGCATGCCAGCATGTTTTTTGCTCTGCTGACCATCACCTTGTACTGATGACTCATATTCATATGATGGTCAATCAGTACCCTTAGGTCCCTCTGGCCCTGGTGCAAGTCAGGCTGTCACCACCCAGCCTGTATGTGTGTTGAGGGTTGTTTGCCCCCAGATGTTGAAAAGCACTGGTCCAAGCACGGACCCCTGAGGGACACCACTGGTCACTTTGTGCCAAGATGACACACATCCATTCATGAGAACTCTCTGGGTCCTACCCTGGAGCCAGTTTCCCACCCACTGAACCATCAAGCAGCTGAGCCTGCAATCTTCCAGTTTTCCCACAAGGATATAGTGGGATACTATATGAAAAGCCTTTTGGAAGTCTAGGTATATATTGAAGATGGGCTTCCCCTTCTTCAAATATACATATAAATATACATATACCTTTAAAGGATACCAAACCACAAACAAATCAACTTAAAAACTTAATAGAAGTTTCATATTGCACCATATTTCTTCATATTGAGCCCAGTCTATTTACATATGTAATATTTTCTATTAATGCAACATGTATAAGTTCTTTTAACCATTCCAAGAATGAAGGTATGCTGGGAGTTTTCCACTTCTTGTAAATTATCAGTTTAGATACCAAAAAATATTATAGCCAGCCATTTTTTCATGCGCACAGACTATGGTAATGAATCCATAATCCCCAGTGTGCATAAATCTGGTGACTGGACCTTGTTAATTTTAAGTACCGTAGTGCTAACATACGCGAAATGAAAAACTAGTAATTTTAGGACAAAATTATAAATATGACTAAGAGACACAACCCGGTTTCCACATCTCCAGGAATAGTCATCCAAAGCTAGCTTTGCTTTAAATAATCTCTCTGGGGACCAAGAAAATCTATTGAAGATCTTGTTCTGAAAAAATCTTAAAAGCAAAGAATTAGATGTTTTGCAAAGTCATTTCCATATACTATCCCATTTCTCAACTGTTAACAATAGGCAGCTATACACATCACCCTACAACAGCACCACTACAGCACCTTTTGGAAGTACTAAAGCATGGCGAGGTACAGGCAATGATTGCTATGTCACCATGGCATATCACTGTCTCCATAGGGTGACATGTAGATGTGCCCAATATCTGTAACTCCTTTCCCATTTACCTTTAATGTTAACATCTGCTGGATATCATAATGTATTAAACCATTTGTATTACCAACAAAGTGAGGTTTATCCTTAGAGCACACCACATATGTTTCCAAATCTGTATGTGATAAATTATTCCATATATTCCCATATGTCTTATTCAGCTGAGCACAAAGATTTTGTAGGATGCCTCCTGTTCGTTACATAACTGAAACGTATCATGTGTATAAGCAAAAGTTGCAAGATTATCATCCTTAACTATGGATTTGATGGTAGCTATAACCTTTTCTCCCGAATATCTGCGATTCCTTTCTTATCTTTAAATGTCAATTGAGGGTGTCCCCAGAAAGGAATAAAGGGAGATTTTGTTAAATCAGAAGATTTTCAGACTTTAATTTTCTGCAATGCACTCCATGAAGAGTTAAATACAATGTTTAATTTCAGAGCTCTGGGTAAACTCTTAAGAAATAGAAATGAGCATAAGGATCCAAACTTGGAAGCTAACTTTTCTTTCATGCTCAACCATATGGGTTTGTTCCCTGAAATAGTTTCATACATCTAATATTTAAGCAACCTCATATGTAAAGTCAGATAATATAAATAGAAGTCTGGGACACCCACTCCACCATGGTACCAGGCCCTTTTAAGGGTTTTCACAGCTATTTTTGGTTTTTTATACTGCCATATGAAGTTGAAAACCATTTTATTGATACACTTAAAAACAGATGATGGTATTTTCAAGGGCAAAAAACTGAGTATAGAGTTAATTCTGGGACACACATTCATTCTGATTATTTCTATTCCTCCTATAAATGATATTATAGAAAGTGTTTTCCATCTTTCAACTTATTTTTAATATTAGTTAAAATGTTATCAATATTTATATGCACCATATTGTAAAGATTCGAGCATACTGTTTGTCTCAGTAGTCTATTCCCTTCCAGTTCCTTAGCTGAGAATGATAACATTTGGATGGATTTGTTCTCTTTGATACATTCATGTAAGAGAATGTAATCCAGTTGATCCTGAGGCCTGGTAACTGGTCAAATGACTCAAAAAGAGCTAATACATGAGCTAATGAATTGCCTGGGTTTTTTCAACAGAAGTAGGATATCATCTGCACATAAATTGATTTTATACATTTGATTAAGAATCCTGATCCCCTCAATGTGAGCTGATTGCCTATTAGCTTCTGCCAAAGGCTCCAATGCTAAATGGAATAAGAGTGGAGAAATAGGACATCCCTGACGCTTGCCTCTTCCCAAGCAGAATAAAAGTAATTAGAGGATACTGCTGCAAGAGGAGACCTGTATAAAATGAATATCCAGTTTATGAGTTTCTCACCAAAACTATTTTTTTGTAAAATTAAGAGCGGATGTTTTAATTCAATCCTTTCAAATGCTTTTTTGGCATCTAGTGAACAAAGAGTTGCTGGGGAGTCAGACAGATAACATTGCTGAAGCACATGTAGTAACTTTCATGTACCATCTGAGACCAACCTACCCTTTTTAATCTACCTGATCATCATGTATCCAGGATGGAATCACCTTACTAAGTCTTAGAGTTAACAATTTTGTGAGAATCTTGTAATCAACTATCAGTAATGAAATTGGGCTGTAGTCTCCTTCCCTGATAATCCTTCTTTTCCTTCAGTATTAAAATAAAGCTGTTCTTGCTACTCCAGACAAATGTCCATTGTGAAATATTTCATTGTACATCTTTAATAACAAGCCAATTGCTTGTCAGGAATGATGGGGGGTGCGTATGGGGATGGAGCCCCGGGCCCCCCCATCCAGGCCCGCTCCCCCTTTACCTCCTGCTGCTTGGGGTCCAGGCCCACTCCCCTGCTTCCCACCACAGCAGTGGGGGGAGGGGAAGAGCGGGCCCAAGCCCAATGCAGGGGAGGACCGAGCCCGAGGGTGGGGATGAGTTGGCCCACCACAGTGGGGGGGAGCAGTGCACCCAAGCCAACCCAGCAGCGGCAGGTGAATGGCAGGAGCGGGTTTGGAGCTGACAGGGAAGAAGAAAGAGTGGGGAGAGGAGTGGACCCAGGCACGAGGGGGGAGGCCCGAGCCAGGGAAGAAGCTGGGCCGCCCCAGCGATGGGGGGTAGCAGCGGGCCTGGCCCCACACGGCAGCAGCTGGGGGGGGGAGAAGTAAGTCTCCTCCCCACTCAGGCCTGGGCCCACTCTTCCCCCACCCCACCTCCTCCCCGGCACTGGCTTCAGGCCTGCTCCTCCCATTCCCCCACCCCACCGTGTTGACCCAGGGCCATTGCTGTAGCAGGCTGCTTTGTCCCCCAGCTCGGGCTCGGTCCTCCTCCCTGCTGCATGGGGCCCAGGCCCACTCCTCCCCTCTCCCCACCACCACTGTGGCATGCCTGGTATTCCCCCAACCCATACTGGACCCGCTCCTCCCCGCGCTGCCCCTCACTTTTAGCCAATAACTTGCCAGTCTTAGCACACCACTCATAGTAAGGTTGTTTAACTCTGTGGAGCTGAAATTCAGCCTGATACGAAAGGTGTTCATAGAGTTATAGTCATAGATTTCATAGATTTCATAGACATCAGGGCTGGAAGGGACCTCGGGAGATCATCGAGTCCAGCCCCCTGCCCAAAGGGCAGGAAGTCAGCTGGGGTCATAGTCTGCCTTGTTGTGGGATCTAAATATATTATCATTCTGTGGGTCTAGTTTATGTGCTCTGTCCTGATCAGAAATTTCCTTCTCTAATAGAAATAACATTTTACAGCACTCTTTTTTCCTTTCATTAGCAAACTTTATACATTGCCCCCTCTAAGTAGCTTTTCAAGCTTCCCAAATGATCACAGCAGATGACACTAAATGCATGTTGTCTTCAATAAAGCATGTGATTGATTTCTCCATCTGCTCACAGAATGCAGAATCATTAAGCAATGAAATATTAAGCTTCCAAGTCCCACTTTTTCATAATGCAGTGATTTAAATCAGTTCCTATTTTAATGGGAGCATGGTCAAAATTAAGATGTTATGTATTTCTGCTGCTAAAGAATCAGTAAACAGAGACTGGGATATGAGAAAAAAATCAGTCCTGGAGTATAAGTGAACTGGTGAGAAATAGGTGTGTCTCTCTCCTTTGTGTGGCAAAATCTCCATATATCAACTAATGCTATGTCTTTTAATAAATACGAGGTCTTGTTTTCTGATAGACTCTATTAACATTATCTGATTTATCAAGCACTGTATCGAATACATGGTTCCAGTCACCACCCAAAATAACTGGTATGTTGCTAGCATACTGGTAATATATGACAAAAAAATGTAACATTGTCACCACTAGCATTATAAATACCTATTAATTTTCTGTTGTTAAACATACCTTCTATTAGTACAAACCTCCCCACAGAATCAGCCCATTTTAATTAATTTAAAAGCAACCTCTTTGCAAATTAATACAGCTGTACCTCTGCTTTGAGCAAAGAGTGGAATACACACCCTCCCCATCACTTTTTTTTAGCCTATAATCATCTTCAGCTTTTAAATGAGTTTCTTGTAACAAAGCAATCAAACTGTCCGTAGATAGTAAATGTCCAAGCACTTTCATCCTTTTAGCGGGTGTATTAAATCCTTTCATAATCCATGAAATAACATGACTTGCTATTCGTTATCCCCACAGAACGTTGAATGCAGTTGCCAAGCTCCTCGGAACAAAGAGGAAATATAACAGAATTAAAAAAAAAATACATGAACAAAATAAATATCAACCCCCCCGTCCCCCCGAAAAACAAACACCCCCCACCCCAGGATAATATCGTGCTAGCTTGGCACATTCATGATGACTTATACTAATACAACCAACTTCCCCACTCCACACAACACAGTTAAAACAATTAGATTGCTATTGAAGCATCTTGCCATGTATTAACTAAGCAAAGCAGTAAAGATAGTGGCAATACAAGGTAGTGTAATATACTATATCGTACTCTCCTCTGCTGAGTGCTTGTGTTGATACACACTAAAGTAAAAACAACATTACTATCTGATCGACCCTGTGAGCACTCGACATCTGGCAAGCAGCAATCTACCCACCAGCTGTACAAAGACGTACAATTGGACTTTGGTATAAACGTAACACGGTTATGACACCCAATCAAGTTTACTTCTATAATTAAAGTAAATAAATCCTGGATTTGGCTTCTTCTGATATAATTAGCCCAGGAGTCCTCCTCTTCAGTAACAGCTCTTGTGAAAGCTTCTCACATGAAGGGAAAGCTGCCTGCCTAGGGCCTCACAAAATGGAGGGGACTCTGTTCCTTCAATACCTCACAAAATGGAGGGGAAGATGTCCCCTCAGTGCCTCACAAAATGGAAGGAAATCTGTCCCCTCACTACCTCTGGACTCCAGCAAGAGTATT
Source organism: Crocodylus siamensis (assembly GCF_052110815.1). NCBI lineage: Eukaryota > Metazoa > Chordata > Crocodylia > Crocodylidae > Crocodylus > Crocodylus siamensis. Next base: position 421,899,295 of record NC_143395.1, on the reverse strand, counting down.
TCACCACCACACTACCTCAGAACAAAATAAACAAATAAATAGATTTTAAAAAATATATTCCTCAAGAAATCTCCATTCGCTCTAGTGATATTAGTTCATGATGAGAGTATTTCATGTCATATTTGACATCTGATCCATGAAGCACTTGCTTTGGTTAATTAAAGGCTGCTCTTTTCTTGCTCAGCTTTTTCAAGAAATCAGTAAATACTGAGATTTTATGTCCTTTGACCATAAGATTTCCTATCGCTTTAGCTGGTGACAACAGATGAGCCTCATCAGAAAATCTCAGGACTTTCATATGAATGCCCCGAGCTTCAACCGCTCTAGTTAGGATCAATCCTGCACAGTGAGCTCATTCGATCTCAGGTGGAGGCCATGAGAGATCTTGTTCCAGGATTTCTGGCAAGAAATGCTGTAGGAAATGGACCATATGGGCTCCCTCACAGCCCTCAGGAATCCCAATTAATCTTCAATTATTTCAATGAGAGTGATCCTCCAGTTCATCCTGCTGCTCTTCTCATCTGCTCATCCTTATTTGAAGAACAGAATTCTATTTTTTTAATCTCCAAAATATCAATGTTCCTCATATTCACATCACATCAGGATTACAAGGTGCACTTTGTTCTCCCCGATGCCTGCAGGAAGCCCATCCATGTCACAAAAAAATCCCTCTAGTTTCTCTGAAAAAACGTTCCTCAAAGTGATGATCTCCTGAGACCCCCCCAAGGCCTGAGACATTTCACTCTCATCATGGACCTGTGAGGGAGATCCTGGCCTGCTCCTCTTCATACTCGTAGATTTATTTACAGTTTGCCAATGCCATTTCTATGTATATCTATATATAGATAGATCGATAGATAGATCAATGTATAGATAGATCGATAGATAGATAGATATATGTATATATCTCTATAAAGATAAATCAATAGATTGATAGATAGAAGTGACCCCAAATAGTAGGTATTTGAACCAAATTCTTGTTAGCACATGTCCTGTGTGGGTGCTGCCATTAATACGTGTTGTACAAGTGCCATCTACACTGATGCTAGTATTTGGGGTGCTAGGAAGAGAAACCCAGGGTGAGCAGGGCTAAGCATGGGCAAAACTGAACTTGGCATAAGTGCCATACTGGCCATTACCAGATACATTCAAGGGTAGGGTGGCCATCATGGAGGACATTCTGGTTTTCTGCTACTCTGTCCTCTATTTATAGGAAGCCCGATGCCTTTATGTCCTCTATTTTTCTCTTCAAGAGAAAATGGAGGACAGAAATGCATCAAGTTTCATATCAGTAGAGGACAGAGGACCACTGGACTGTCCTCTGTGATGGCCACTATGGCAGGACACTATTTGTGCCTGCCACTTTAAGACCTGGGCCAAACAGCCAACAGGTGCTTAATTGCAGCGGCCATTTTAGAGCTCTGACCACCCATATAAACAGGGCATTTTTCTGCTGGCTGGAGAAACAGCAATGTCACCTAGCTGTGAGGCTTCGTGGAACACTCTGGTAAGGGAGGAGCTGTAGGGGATGGTCAGGAGGCTCCTGGTCCTGGGCATGACCTAAAATGGCACCCTCCCAGGAGTGGGTGGCCTGGTGGGGTTCTCAGTGGCATAGGAGCCACCAGGAAATGCCAGGCCAGTTACCAACCCTGTGAAAGGCATGTTGGGGCACCTTAACCCCAGCTCCCCACAGCCTTGTAGGATCCAGAAGGTGGACCCCAGTGAGAGAGTGGGGCCATAGACTCATAAACCTCTCTTGAAATCCCCAACTGGTCAATGCTGGTTGAAGGGCCAGGGGCCCACGGTGAGGGACACCTGGAACTGAGGGCCTGGGGTTCCAACATGCCTGGAGGTGAGGCCAGGGCCAGTGTAACCAAAGGTCCTTGGGGACCACACTTATAAGGGGGAGCAGCTCAGGGAGCTATGCAACCTAGAATGAGGATGGAGTAGGCCACCTGAGTGAAGGAATCCAGGTGGGGTTCAAATAGTAGGATTCTGGGGCCCAGAGTAGGGCCAGTGATGTTGACAGCAGAGGATGCCATCTTCGAGGCATGGACTGCAGTGTAGGAGAGGTACAGAGCCACAGATAGCACCCTCTGGCATCGGGGCAAGAAATGGGCAGCCTCCCACTTAATTAACAAAAATTAATTAATTAACAACCAGGCATGGTGGATGAGAAGGCGGGTGGTTAGCCCAGAAACAGGTGGACGGGCCACAGGTAAATCAGCCCGGAGAAGGCCCCCTGTTACAGCCACCCTAGTCAAGGGTGAAAACAGGCAGACCCACTTGGGCTAATTACCTAGCTAGCCATACCTATCTGGGGGCTTCGACTGGCAGCTGTACCCCAGCTAATGAACCTGCTCGCCACTATCTACGTCTCCTAAGTGACAACTTTCCCATTTAATGCACCCATGGCAGCAGGCCAAAGGCCAGCCAACAGGTCTTCTGCAGGTCGGTTGAACTAAGCCTCTCTGATCCTAGTTACCTGGTTTCCGACCCTGCCTGACTCTCTTCCTTGACTCTGCTGTTTTGGAAATTTGCCTTGGGTCTGGTAATTTGGTCTCTGATTGATGCCCCTTGCCTGGCCTAGGATATAGACTCCACTTCTGGAAGTGGGAATGTGGTTCCTGACTCCTGACCCCCGATTCAGCCTCTGATTTGACACATGCCCTCCCCCAGTGGCCTAACCACTAGGCCAAATCCTTATGCCTTCCTTCTTACACTATCTGAGTGCCACTTAGGTGCACTGGGGGAAACAGAATTTGGCCAGTCGTTGGTAGCACATGCAGGTAGCACATGCACAGTCCATCTATTAACTGTCCTACTGCAACTGACAGGTTTTTTAGAATAATTAGTAATAATTGATTAAAGAAGTAGCATGTTTGTGCATGCAATCTCTGTGACACGTGCCCCCAAACACAAATTTTGCATAAGCTTTTCCAAACAAAATCTGAGGACAAAGGTACACAAGGAAAATCTTGCCCAAAAGGGAAGAGTTTTGAAAAGTGCTTTGCAAAGCACTCAGGAACAAAGGTCCTGCTCTTATAAAGCAAAGTATCTCCCGGCACCCACTTCACCTGAGTTGGCTTCTAGCTGGGATGTGGGTTACTCCCACGTGTGTGCATTAAAGGTGCTAAGGATATTTTCACAGTTCATTCCTGCCTCTATCACTGCTTTATGTGCCATATTCTCCTCCTTTCCAGGAGGCAAAGACTACCATGACCTTCAGCCATCATGCCAGTGGCCAACCTCACTGAAATGACCCCGTCCACCATCATTCTCAATGGTATCCCAGGCCTGGAAGAAGCTCATCTCTGGATATCTATTCCATTCTGCTCTATGTACCTTATTTCCATGCTGGGGAACTGCAGCCTCCTCTATCTCATCTGGATTGAGGAGTCTCTACACAGGCCCATGTACTACTTCCTCTGCATGCTCACCCTCAATGACATTGCAATGAGCACATGCGTGGTGCCCCAGGCACTGTGCATCTTCTGGTTCAAACTCAAAGAGGTTGGCTTCAATGCCTGCCTGACCCAGATGTTCTTCATCTACACATTCACAGCAATGGAGTCTGGTGTGCTCATGCTCATGGCCTTGGACAGATACGTGGCCATCTGTTACCCCCTGAGGTATGCCACCATCCTGACCAATTCTGTTATCACCACAGCAGGGGCGGTCACTTTCTTCAGGTCAGCAGTAGTGGTCATGCCAGTTGTCTTCTTAGCCAGGAGACTGCCATACTGCCATACGAATGTCGTCCCTCACACCTACTGTGACCACATGTCTGTGGTAAAGCTGGGCTGTGCCAGTATAAAGACAGACACTGTCTATGGCCTGGTTGTCACCCTGGTGATTGGGGGCTTAGACATTCTCTGCATCTGCTTCTCCTACATCATGATCCTCAAGGCTGTGCTAGGCCTCTCTTCCAATGAAGCACGCAGCAAGGCCTTTGGCACTTGCACTGCCCACGTGTGTACCATGATCACCACCTACACACCAGCATTTATTTCCATCATTACACCCCGCATAGGGGGTTACAGAGTCACACCACATATTCAGGTCCTTATGGCCAATGTCTACCTGCTTCTGCCAGCCATTCTCAACCCTGTCATTTTTGGGGTAAAGACCAAACAGATCCGGGAAAGTTTCCTGAAGATATTTATCAGGGGAAAGGCTGGTTCAGACATTCCCCGGGACAGGATAAAAAGTAATAAAGCTTGCACAGAAGGAGAGAAACCAAGCCAGGAACTAGAAGGCCAGTTCTTCACACATTGATGGCTATATTGGGAAGGACCAACACACCTCCAATATTTTCTGAAACTCCTCCATACATTAAACAACTCCTCAAACAAAACTTTATATATATATATATATATATATATATATATATTTATATAAAACTTGTTTTTGTGTACTTCCTCTCATATAATCAGTTATTATAATGGAATACCTAGGCCTTGCATTTGGCATTTAGGGGTTCAGAGATTTTGGGGGAATACTATATTTGTAAAGTAGCATTTATTCCAGATTTCAGCTTGCCTTTTAGATTCAGAGTTCATGTTGAACTTCAAACCAACAGAATGTTCATAGAGGCTCATGTGAATGTCTAGTTCCTGCCATTCTTTGTTACAGAAATTAACTTATTATGAGTTATTATTATAGTTATAATCACACTCCACTCATGCTTGCTTTTCCTACTCTCACCTACTCCTCAAATCTGTAGGGTAAAAAATGAGTTCCAAAGCCTAATGGGAAGCTCAAAAAACACAGGATTTTCTACCAAAGAGATTTCATTTCAAGTGCCTGAAATGTTTCTGGGGTTGCACAGTGACATCAAGTTTGCAGATGACACGAAATGGTTCTGAGTAGCCAAGTCCCAAGGTGATGGAGATGACCTGCAGAAAGATTTCACTAGAATGAAATGACTGAGGGGGGATAGGGTAGAGGTCTCTAAACTCATGACGGTTGTGGACCAAGCGAACAGGGATCTGTTGATCACCACATCCCAGAATGCTGGAATTAATAGGCACCCACTGAAATTAGTAGGTAACAGGTGTAAAACTAACAAGACAAAGTACTTATTTACATGAAGTAGGCCTTACTGGAGCATTCATCAATAGATGCTGTTCGCAAAACAACTTTGCTCAAGCTTTGGCCAGAGTAGGCCTCGCTAGCAAACGTGATGCATGAAGTCCTCACATACACAAAAGGTGGCATGTGGACCAGATGTACACTCCTGCCAGGAAACAGAATCACAGAAAGTTAGGGCTGGAAGGGATCTTAGCAGGTCACATCTAGTCCAGCCCCTGCTCAAAGCAGGACCAGCCCCAACTACATCATCCCAGCCAAAGCTTAGTCTAGGTGGGTTTTGAAAACCTCCAAGGATGCAGCTTCCACCACCTCTCTGGGTAGCCTGTTTCAGTGTTTTACCACCCTGCTAGTGAGAAAATTCTTCCTAATATCTAACATAAACTTCCCTTGCTGCAACTTGAGCCCATTGCTCCTTGTCCTCTCACCTGCCACCACTGAGAACAGTCCAGCTCCATCCTCTTTTGAACCTCACTTCAGATAGTTGAAGGCTGCTATTAAGTCCCCTCTCAGTCCCCTCTTCTCTAGCTTAAATCAGCCCAGTTCCCTCAGTCTTTCCTCACAAGTCCTGTCCTCCAGCCCCTTCACCATATTCATTGCCCTCCAGTGGACTCTCCAATTTATCCACATCCTTTCTGTAGAGGGGCATTGGGGTGGGAGGTGAGGCACTCCACTTGATACTGGCTACCAACTAGATATCGAGTCATTGATTACTAATCTCTGAGCATGATGCTCCAGCCAGTGTTCTATCCACCTTACAGTCCATTCATCCAGCCTGTACTTCCTCAGCTTGCCTGCAAGAATGTTCATAGAATCATAGAATCATAGAAGTGGGGTCGAAGGGACCTTGTAGATCTTCAAATCCAACCCCCCGTCTGGGTGGGAGAAAAAACTGGGCTCAAATGAGTCCTGCCAGGTAGGCAACAAGCCTCCTCTTAAAGACCCCCAGGGTAGGAGCCAGCACCACTTCCCTTGGAAGTTGGTTCCAGCTCCTAGCCACCCTAACTGTGGAGTAGTTCTTGTGGATGTCTAATCTAAACCTACTCTCTAATAATATGTGTCCATTATTCCTTGTCATGCCAGGGGGCACTAGGGGAAACAGTGTCTCCCCCAAACCCTTCTGGTCCCCCCTAGTGAGTTTATAGACAGTCACCAGGTCCCCCCTCAGCCTTCTTTTGGGAAGGCTGAACAGGTTCAGGTCCTGCAGCCTGTCCTCATAGGGCCAGCCCTGTTGTCCCCTGATCATGCGGGTGGCCTCCTCTGGACCCTCTCCATGTTGTCCACATCCCTTCTGAAGTGGAGCGCACAGAACTGGACTCAGTCCTCCAGCTGTGGCCTGACCAGCGTCACATAGAGGGGGAGGATCACTTCCTTGGCTCTACTTGAGATGCACCTGTGGATGTACAACAAGGTCCAGTTAGCCCTGCCAGCCGTGACCTCGCATTGTCGGCCCATGTTCATCTTGGAGTCAATAATGACTCCAAGATCCCTTTCTGCCTCCGTGCTCTCAAGAAGGGAGTTTCCCATTCTATAAGTGTGCTGCTGGTTTCTACTGCCCACGTGCAGCACCCTGCACTTGTCAGTATTGAAACACATCCTGTTTATGTTACCCCACTCCTGTAACCTATCGAGGTCTTGCTGCAGTCTTTCCCTCCCTACTAGTGTGCTCACCTCACCCCAAATTTTGGTATCATCAGCGAATTTAAACAGGTTGCTTTTCACCCCATCATCCAAATTGCTGATGAAGAAATTGAACAGCGTGGGCCCAAGGACCGAGCCCTGGGGGACTCCGCTGCCCACTTTTCCCCAGGTCGAATATGACCCATCCACCACCACCCTCTGAGTACAACCCTTCAGCCAATCTGCAATCCATCTGACTGTGTAGGCATCAATGCCACAGTCGCCCAATTTTTTAATGAGGATGGGGTGGGAGACAGTGTCAAAGGCCTTGCTGAAGTCTAGAAAGACTACATCTACGGCAACACTTGCATCCATTGCCTTTGTGACCTGATCATAAAAGGCAATCAGGTTGGTCTGACGTGACCTGCCCCTAATGAAACTGTGCTGGTTGCCCTTGAGCATCATCCCTGAAGCCGGCCCATCACAGATGTGCTCCTTGAAGATCTTCTCAAAGAGTTTCCCTAGGATTGAGGTAAGACTGATGGGCCTATAGTTGCCCGGGTCCTCTCTCTTCCCCTTTTTGAAGATGGGGACCACGTTAGCTATTTTCCAATCATCTGGCACCTAGCCCAAGCACCACGAGCACTTGTAAAGCCATGCCAAGGGCCCTGCAATAACCCCAGCTAGCTCCCTCAACACTGGGGGGTGGAGAGCATCTAGACCCACTGACTTGAACACGTCCAGCCCCTCCAGAAGCTCTCTAACCCAGTCCTCCCCAACCTGAGGTCTGGAGTCATTCTCCTCGAGTCCATCTGGCATCACAGTGGGGAAGTCCCTGTTCCTGCACAAGAAAACGGAGGTGAAGAATTGGTTAAAGAGTTCCACTTTCTCTTCTGGCGCAACCACCAGATTGCCCAGCGTACTTTGCAGGGGCCCCACATTACCCAGTGCTTTCTTCATCCTCCCTATATATTTGAAAAAGGACTTTTTATTATCCTTGATTTTGGACGCTAGTTCTAGCTCTATGTCTGCCTTTGCTTTCCTGACAGCCCCCCTACAGGCCCGAGCAGAGGAGGTATACAAGTCTTTGGAGATAGCACTCCCATTCCACTGGGTGTACACTGCCTTTTTGTTAAGCAGGCATTCCTGGATGGCCATGGTGAGCCAGGGGGGCTTTCGGGCACTCTTGCCACCCTTGCTTCTTGTTGGGATGGACTCCCCTTGGGCCCTGAGTATCGTTTCCTTAAGGAACGACCACTCACCATGGACACTGAGTTCCCCTGTCCTCAAGGACCCTAGCGCCTCTGTCACTAATCTCCTCAACTTGTTGAAGTTGATGTTGTGGGAGACTGTATAAAAAGCCTTGCTAAAATCAAGGCCTTCCACATCCATTGGTCTCCCAGTATCTGCAAAGCCAGTCACCTCATCATAAAAGGCAATCAGGTTGGCCAGGCATGACTTGCCACTGGTGAATACACTCTGACTGCTCTTAATCATGTTTTTTCTCCTCCAAGTGCTTAGAAATGGATTCCTTGACAATCTACTCCATGAGTTTTTAAGGTACTGAAGTGAGGCTGACTGGTCTGTAGTTCCCTTTTCCAATCATCTGGGACCTCTCCTGATTGCCATGAGTTTTCAAAGATAATGGCCAATGGCTCTGCAATCACATCAGCCAACTCTGAGGGAAAGGAAAGATGACAGTAGTGGTAAGATAGTTCAGTACCAAGACGATAACACTTGAATGGGAACACCCAAATCAGAATGTAAAACAAACCCCCAGTACAGGACAGTTAGAGACATTCAAGATACACCTAGAAGGCAATACATAACTTGTTTTGATCATTGCGTAAAAGGAGAATTGGAAATCAGGGGAATTATGTTGCATCCTGGAGGAGCCTGCATGGTGCTGGGCTGACTACCTTGTCACAGGTTTTGGCCTAACAAGTACATCAAACTAGGAGATAAGGCATACCTCTCAAGCCAAAATGTGTTAGGGCTCTGCTTGTGGACAATAAACCTGGCCAAATTTTTGTCACTGAACCAAGCCTGTGGTCATTCTTTAAGACAAGATTAGTGTTGGGATCTCCTGACTATTAATTAGCTGGCACAGCTTCAATGCTGACAGCATATCAATAACACCCGATGAGGACAATAGCAACGGTAACGCTGATAACCCCAGATGACACATAGTCAAGCTGTGGACTCACTGCTACAGGAGGTGGAGGCAGAGGGGAGAATAACCCTCTACAACTTACACCTCTGACCAGAAGTAGGAGGAATAAATTTTGGATACTCGAGGGACAGCCATGTAGCTGCACACCCGGTATGCAGTGGAGGTGTGTGAGAGTCCATCATGTGCCTCCCAGGTACTGAGGATATGAGAATGGTGCCCTGGATAGTTTTTAAGATGCCATTCACTTCATCTTTTAATAGTGCCATCTCTAAAAAAGACAACTGTAGTGACAAAACTCTAATTGGACAACTTGCAGTTTGAGCCACACCCCCATTCTACTAAGTCTTATCAATGAGAGGACTTCCCAGAGAGAAACAATGGCGTTGAGGAGGTCTGAGAGAGAAATAGTGGATGGTTGAAAGATGATCCACTTCTCTAACCTAGGGCCAGGACACAGTTCTGTCCAGCAAAAGACAGAACAGTGCTCCTTCAGGGTGCAAAAATTCAAAGTCAGGCTCCACCAAACTTCACAAAAGTTTTACATTCTATCCTGGAATAATAATGAATTATTTTTTGACAGCCATAGAAAAGGTTCACTCCTTGGCATTGAAGCCACTGAAAACTTCACTCTTTGAGTGAAGTTACCCATCAACAGCTTGGGTGAGATCACCTCAGGTGTGAAAATTCAGCTTCAAACATGTGCCCTTCCTGGTCACAGAGTGAAGGGAACCTCTTCCTATCCCCTTAGGAGTGAAGATTGCTATTCTGTCCTTCCCTGTCACCTTTCTTTGAGACCATGTAGGAAGAGGCACCACGCCATTTCTCTCATAAGTCTCCCCGTCTTCTCTTCTCTACATATACCATGTCCCACCCCATTCTTCTTGCAGCCCCTAGCATTCAGGGTTAGGTCAGCATCAGTGCTTCACAGAGGGCTGAGGGGCTAGATTGGCCAATGTCTCCCAACACCTCCATCCATGAAGTCAAACTGAAATAGAAAAACTGATTTGCTGTGAGATTCCCAGAGCTTTCTGGGTTTGGCCATCTTGAAGGCCCCAAGAGAATGGCCTTTCTCAAGGCCTCCCTGTATTTCAACTTCTGACACCTGCCAGACTCGGGCAGCCCATAGACATTAGGGCTGTCACACACTACCCATGTCCTCATTGTCTAACACAGATCTGTCAGGCCGCAATGGATTCATCTCCTTCCCTTCTGTAAAGGAGAGAGCGGGAGGGTGTTCTTCATCCCCATTTTAAGGAAGCTGCAGGATTCCAGTAGGAAAGTTCAGTGACTTAAAGACAGATCAGTGGATGAGATAAGAAAAGGTGCTGAGCTAAAGGGTCAGAAGTTGGAGAAATATTGCATTTAACAGTCCTACCTTTCAGCTACCTCTTACTTTCCCAGTCCCTGTCCTATACTCTGAGCTCCTGGTTTCCATAGCCATTCTGTGGAGATAAGGATTATCTCATGGCTAGTGGAGGAATTCAGTGACACGGGTTATTAGGTGTCTATAGAAGTAAAGTACACTTCTGTACACTCAACCAGGGGTTAAACACTTCTGTGTTTTCCTTATCCACAAATTTCTCTCCTCACTAGTTTCTTTGCTCTCCAGGATCAAGTCTCATGGGGGACAACAACAGGCACAAACACTTGTGACTGTGCAAATGGGGGAACCCAAAGGGAGCTTACACAGAGACCTTAAGACTGCTCCTCACATTTACAAGTAGTGGGAGCTCTACACCAGTTGCATGATCAACTATGAACAAGCAACACAGATCACTCTGGGCTTTGGTGAGTGCACGTCTCATGGGAAGACTTCATCTTTTTCTATTTCTATTCCTCAGTGTTGAAATCAGGTTAGATGCTAAAGATGATTATATGCACTTTATGCAGTAGGTAGTGGTATGTTTGTTTCCGTATGTATATTGTCTTATACATAAGTAGGGACCAAGCTTCCAGAAATCTCTGGTTTGAGAAGCCAAGGAAAGGAAGGGAGATGAAGTGGTGACTTTGTTGGGATGAGAGATGTTGAGAATTAGAGAAAATTAGATAAGTGATATTGCAAATGGAGAGGAAAGGTTAGTGGATTATACCAGGGATGCTGGTGGGCCACCCCCTTCTTCCACTAAGTCACGGATAGCCTCCCCAAAACAGCCACAGGGCAGATAAGGCAGGTGAAGGAAGGCCTGATGAAGTGGGTCTGTAGGTCAGATTTCAGATGGCATGCACCTCAGAGGAAGATCATAATAACCTACAAGCAAAGAAGACTAGGGCTGGAAGGACCCCCAGAAGGTCACCAAGTCCACCCCTCTGCTCATGGCAGGATCACCCATGTTAAAACCAACCACATGCCATCTGACCTGTTCCTAAAAATCCAATTCTTGGGTTGCATCAGCTGACCTTGCTGCACCCAACTAACATGGGACAGAGAGAACATCTCTGTGAGTAGTAGCTATTCTAGCCAAACATGTAGGTGCTTCCATTAATACATGTAGGTGCTTCCATTAATACATGTGGTACAAGTGCTGTCCACCCTGATGCTGGTATTTGGAGTGCTATGAAGGGAAGCTCAGAGTTAGCAGGGCTAAGCAAGTGCAAAATGAAGTTGGCATAAATACCATATTGGCCATTAGAAGATTTGTCTGAGGCCATAATAAGCAGACCCGCCTGGGCTAATTACCTAGCTGTCCACACCTGTCTGGAGGCTCTGACTGGCAGCTGTACCCTAGCTAATGAACCTCCTGGCCACTGTCTGGGTCTCCTAAGTGACAGCATCCCCATTTAGTGCACCCGTGGCAGCAGGCTGAAGACCAATCAACAGGTCTACTGTGGGTCTCTTGGGCTAAGCCTCTCTGATCCTATGATCCCTGGCTACCTGGTTTCCAACCCTGCCTGACTGGTCCTGGACTCTATTTTGGGAATTTCCCTTGGGGATGGTATCTTGGTCTCTTATTTCTGCCCCTTGCCCTGCCTAGTATTTGGACTCTGCTTCTGCATGTGGGATCTTGGTCCCTGACACCTGAACCCTGGCTTGGATTCTGATTTGACACCTGCGTTCTCCCAGGGACTTAAACACTAGGCCAGACTCCTATTTCCTGCTCCTTACAGTGTGTGATTACCATTCAGGAACACAGAGGGAAGCAGAATTGGGCCAGTCTTTTGTATCACCTGCAGGTCCAGGCCATCAGTTGCCTTTTTGTACTGGAACTTTCCACTTCTTTTGGAAAATGAGTCATTATTGATTAAAGAAATCACCTGCTCATGAGTGCTATCTCTGTGACACATGTCCCCAAAAACAAATTTTGCATAAGCTTTTCCAGACAAAATCTCCTGTGGGCAAAGGTTCATGAGTTAAATCCTGGGCAAAAGGAGTGTTATGGAAATATCTCAGGGACTGGACCCCTGGGGTTATAATGGAAACTATGTCCCCCCACCCCCTTCACTAGAGCTGGCTTCCTGATGTGTTGGTGATTACTCCCACAAATATGCTAATATGCACAGAAAATGCATTGCCTCTCATATCTTGGGGTATCTGCCTTGTGATGCTAAGGATATTTTCAAAGTTCATTACTGCCTCTGTCACTGCTTTATGTCCCATATTCTCTTCCTTCCCAGGAAGCAAGACCTGCTGTGAGGAGGACCACCATCCTCAGCCACCATCATGGAAGTAGCCAATCTCACTGAAATGATGCCTTCCACCATCATCCTGAGTGGCATCCCAGGCCTGGAGGAAGCTCACCTATGGATTGCTATCCCATTCTGCTCCGTGTACCTCTTTGCCATGGTGGGGAACTGTGGCCTCCTTTACCTCATCTGGATCGAGGCGGCTCTGCACAGGCCCGTGTACTACTTCCTCTGCATGCTTACCCTCAATGACATTGCAATGGGCACATGCATGGTGCCCCAGGCAATATGCATCTTCTGGTTCAAACTCAAAGAGGTTGGCTTCAATGCCTGCCTGACCCAGATGTTCTTCATCTACACATTCACAGCAATGGAGTCTGGTGTGCTCATGCTCATGGCCTTGGACAGATACGTGGCCATCTGTTACCCCCTGAGGTATGCCACTATCTTGACCAATTCTGTTATCACCACAGCAGGGGTGGTCAACTTTCTCAGGGGGGTGATGGCGGTCATGCCTATTGTCTTCTTGGCCAGGCGACTGCCATACTGCCGCACTAATGTCATCCCTCACACCTACTGTGACCACATGTCTTTGGTGAAGCTGGCCTGTGCCAGTATCAGGACAGACACTTTCTACAACCTTATTGTCTCCCTGGTGATCGGGGGCTTAGACATTCTCTGCATCTGCTTCTCCTACATCATGATCCTCAGGGCTGTGCTAGGCCTCTCCTCCAATGAAGCACGCAGCAAGGCCTTTGGCACCTGCACAGCCCACGTGTGTACCATGATCACCACCTACACACCAGCAATTTTTTCCATTATTACACCCTGCTTTGGGAATTACAGAGTCACACCACACATTCAGGTCCTTATAGCCAATGTCTATCTGCTCCTGCCAGCCATTCTCAACCCTGTCACTTTTGGGGTAAAGACCAAGCAGATCTGGGAAAGCTTCCTGAAAATATTTATCAGGGGAAAGGCTAGTTCAGAGACCCCCCTGGGACAGGAGAAAAAATGATAAAATTTGCACACAAGGAAAGAAACCAACCAAGCCAGGAACTAGAAAGCCAGTTCTTCATACTCTGATGGCAATATTGTGAAGAACCAGCACACCTCCAATATTTTCTGAAACTCCTCCATGTATTAAACATCTCTGGAAACAAACGTTTTATTTATACCACTTGTCTTTGTGTATTTCCTCTCATATAAGCAATTATCATATTGCAATTCCCAGGGCCTGCATTAGACATTTAAGGGTTCAGAGATTTGTGAGGGAATATTAAAAAGCTCAGAGTAATGGTTTTTTATTCCTTTTTTTAAATTGCCGTTTAAATTTAGAGTTCACGCTGAACCAGAAACACAACAGGATGTCCATATATGCTCAAGTGGGTGCTAAATTGCTGCCTTTCTATGTTACAGAAATTAGCCTAGTGGGAAAATTAAAAAATCCAGGACTTTCCACCAAAGAGATTTTGTTTCAAGTGCCTAAAATGTTTCTGGGTGTGCACAGTGAAATCAAATTTGCAGATGATACCAAATGATTCTGAGTCGTCAAGTCCCAAGGTGATGCAGATGACCTGCAGAAAGATATCACCAAGCCAAGTGACTAAAAGCATAGGAACTCTTCAGTTTGTAAAAGATAGGGCTGAGCAGAGATAAGATAGAGCTCTGTAAACCTAGGAAGTATGTGTACCAAGTAAAGAGGGACCTGTTGGTAACCAAGTCCCAGAATGCTATTTATATGGTGCACCTGTTGCATTTAGTAGATAATATGTTTCATGCTAACAGAGAAAATACTTCTTTACACAATGCATAGTTACTTGTGGAGCTCATTGCCACCAGAGATGGTGGAGAAAGAGAGAAAAGGCAAGGTTCAAAAGGGGCTGGATAAATTCATGGGTGATAGATTGATTAATGACTCTTAAACAAAATTATATTATGATAGAAAATTAGGGTTGGAAGGGGCATCGGGAGGTCATCTAGTGCAAAGCCCTGCTCAAAGCAGGACCATTCCTAACTAAATCATCCCAGGCAAGGTTTTGTCCAACCCCATCTTAAATACCTCCAAGGATAAGGATTTCACAACCTCTCTAGATAACCTGTTCCAGTGCTTTCCTACCCTCCTCATGAGAAAATGTTCCTAATATGTAACCTAAACATCCCCTGCTGCATCTGGGGACAATTGCTCTTTGTTCTGTCATCTGTCACTGCTGAGAAAAGTCTAACTCCATCCCCTTTGTAACCCTCCTTCAGAGAGTTAAACCTGGTAATAACCCTGTTCCTCCCCACGTCCCCGCACCCAGGTCAGTCTTTTTTTTTCCCCAGACTAAATAAGCCCTCAGCATCTCCTCATGAGTCATCTCCCAGCCCCCAAACCATTTTTGTTGCTCTCTGCTGGACTCTCTCCCATGTGTCCACATACTTTCTGTAGTGAGCAGCCCAAAACTGGACACAGGACTCCAGATGTGACCTCCCCAGTGCTGAATCAAGGGGAAGAATCACTGCCCCCTCGATCTGCTGGTACCGCTCCTACTAATGCAGCCGAGGATGCCGTTTGCCTTTTTGGCAACAAGGGTACACTGCTGGCTCCTATTCAGCTATTGTCCACTGTCACCCCCAGGTCCTTTTTATGCAGAGCTTCTGCATAATCACGCAGCCCCCAAACTGTCCATGCATGGGATTCTTCCATCCTAAGTGCAGGATTTTTCATTTATCCTTATTGAACTTCATTAGATTTCTTTTGGTCCAATCCTCCAATTTTTCAAGGTCTCTCTGAATCCTATCCCTAACCTCCAGTGTCTATATTTCCTCACCCAGCTGGGTGTCAGCCACGAACTTGCTGACAAACCACGAACATCCCATTTTTCAGACCATTGATGAAAATATGGAACAATGATTGGAGATATTTTCTCTGGCATCTCTAAACCAATAATAATAGATGCTAGAGTGGGTATTGAATAGGGGATAGATCACTCTAGAGACATTCAGTACAGTGTTCTCTCCCCTAAAGCATCCATTTTTGCCATTATTGGGAACACAATACTGGGCTAGAAGGATTATTGGTATGACCCAGTCTGGCACTTCTTACGTTCTTATGTTTCTAACCACCAAGATCCCATGTTGCAAAGGAAAGAGCCTGTCTTCCTTATCTGCAAGACATGCATGGAAACAAGCAGTCTTGGGCACCGCTACTTCCCAGGAATTCAGACAGAAAGGGACCCCTAGGCCATCCAGTCCACTCTGGGTTGTCAAAGCAAAAAGAAAGGACCAAAATATCTTAATCCATATGAACACAACATGGTCCAAGAAGGGAACTTGTGTGGTGCATATCAATTATACACACTCAGTCTTTCTGAGTCTGAAAGAAACTTTTCCAGTCTGTCCATCTGTCTCTCTCCAAACTAGGAACTTTATTTCCCTCTTTCTCAAACTGATCTCCAACAACTCCCAATTCCCCTTGGAAACAAGGGCTTCCATTCACCATGCCAGCTACTTTGTGTAGGACAGAGTTGCAGAGCTCCCATGCCCATCTACTTATGCCCCAGCCACTTCACACAGCCTTTGAAGAGGAAGGCATGACAAGTTGAACTACTTTATCACCCCACATGCAGCTTTCTCAGGAAATTATCCTCATGTCTCTTCCTGAGGGGAATAAATGCCATGAGCTCCATTCCCTCAAGCCAGGGAAGGCTGACTTCCCAAAAAAGTGTTCTGGACCCCACCCTGGAAAGCCCTAACAGCTGCAAATGGATCAGCTCAGAGGCCTAATCCTCCTCCACCAATATTAGGAGATCATTGACCATATGGGTTCTGTATGATTCTAGGTTCTGATTTCAGAAACGTTCAGGCCTCCAGCATTTGCCAGAGATGCTGCTCCATTACCAGGTCAGGGAGGATAGTGAGAAATTGATAGCAATCTGGGCAATCTCATGAGTTCTGTAAGGACCTCATAGTAACTTCCACCATGAGCACTGACACCTGCCTTCACCTCTCACTCTATGTAAAAGAGTTGTATGATTGCTCAGAGATCCAGTATGAAACTGGAGACAGACCTGTTGAAAGTCTATGACTTAGGGTCAGAGGGGAGAGCACAAGGGTTATGTCATGGAGGCCTGCTATAGACCACCAGACCAGGAGGAAGTGGCGGATGACGCTTTCTTCAAACAATTAGCGAATGCCTCCCAGTCACAGGCCCTGGTTCTCATGAGGGACTTCAATCACCTGACATCCACTGGGAAGACAACACAGCAGTGTTCAGGCAATTCAGGAAGTTTTTGGAGAGTGTTAGAGACAAGTTGCTGGTGCAAATGTTGGTGAGACCAACTAGGGGCCGTGCTCTTCTTGACCTGCTGTTCCCAAACAGGGAAGAATGGGTGGGGAATGTAGTGTAGTGGATGGCAACTTGGGCACCTGTGACCATGAGATGATTGAGTTCAGGATCCTGAAGAATGAAAGGATGAAGAGCAGCAGATTATGGAACCTGAACTTCAGAAAAGCTGAATTTGACTCCCTCAAGGAACTGATTGGAAGGATTACCTGGGAAACCAGTCTGAAGGGGAGAGGAGTTCAGAAGAGCTGGCTATACTTTAAAGAAGTCTTACTGAGGGTACAGGAAAGGATCCTCCTGATGCACAGGATGACTAGCAAGAATGGCATAAGACCAACTTGGCTTAGTAGGGAACTGTTCAGTGAACTAAAACACAAAAAGGAAGCTTGTAAGAAGTGGAAACTTAGAAAACTTAGACAAATAACTGGGGAAGAGTATAAAAGTATTGCTCAGGCATGCAGGGATGAAATCATGAAGGCCAAAGCACAACTGGAGTTGCAGCTAGCAGCAAAGAACATGAAGGGTAACAAGAAGGGTTTCTACAAGGATACATCAACAAGGGGAACATATGGGAAAGTGTGGGTCCCTTGCTGAATGAGGGAGGCAACCTAGTGACAGATGATATGGAAAAGGCTGAAGACCCTGGAAATGACAAAAGATCTACACCTTACCAAGCTGACATGAACCCGGCACAAAAACAGACTTGTTTTGTCAAACTGGGTGGGTAGCAAAGCAGATGGAGGTGACAGATTAATGGCCTCCCCCAAGAAAGGATACCTGTACCACTGTTACATAACATCTATGTGATTGACCAACCAATCAATTTGGAAACAAAATGTTTTATCTATGCAAATGACCTGTGTATAACTACCCAAAACACTGGCTTTGACCATGTCAAAGAATCCCTAAGTGAGGCACTAATTGGCCTAACCTCAGACTACACTGATAACCAGTTACACGCCAACCCAGCTAAAACACAAATATGTGTCTTCCATCTGAAAAGCCATGAGGTCAGCCACCAACTCAACATTACATGGTCTGGGACCACACTCTCCTAGCATCCAAATCCAGTTTACCTTGGAGTCACCCTCAATCAAACTCTCTCATACAACGAGCATATCATGAAGACAAAAGCAAAGGTGAGCACTTGAAACAACACTTTGTATAAGCTCACCAACTCAAAATGGGGACCTAGCATCCACAAATCCAAACCACTGCTCTGACTCTCAGCTTCTCCTCTGCTGAGTATGCATGTCTTGTATGGGAGAGATCCATGCATGCTAAGCACCTTGACCCCCTTCTGAACGATAGCTACTGATGTATCACAGGATGTCTAAAGCCTACCCAGCTAAGCAGTGTGAACCTTCTGGCTGGCCTCTCTCTGCCTGACATGAGGAGAGCAGTCTCCAGCAGGATAGAACAATATAGAAAAACTGAAGATGTAAGACATATGCTGTATAACCATCCTGCAGTGCACAAACGTCTGAAGTTATGCAGGAGTTTCCTCACCAGCACCCAACCTCTCGATGCCATGTGGCAGAATACAATCTCTGTCTCTTCCCAAACTCTGCTACCTGACAATTTGGTTACCATTGTCACTGCAGAGGGCAGACTCCTCTGCCCCATCTCTTCATGTAATCCTGAGTTATAACCTGAGCTGGATACATTCCTGAGGAAGCGGGGAAACCTGCTCCCTCTGCCTACGTGATAGACATTGCATACCTGGGTGGGGGGCTTAAGCTCCCTATTGTTCTAAGCAATGCCAACCTGAATGGGAGGAGGCTAAGGACCCTGCCAGTCTACCTGGCAATCAGTGATGCATTTCAAATTGCCAGGAGAATGGGGTCACAGGAAGGGCAGGCTGAAGTGCTCTGCGTCAAGATTCAAGGGGGCCATGGGGAGAGCGATTTGACAGTGGGGGTCTTTACAGACCCCCCAAGCAAAGGGAGGAGCTGGACCGGGAATTTTCGGGCCAGCTTGCAGAGGCACTTAAGGCAAGGAATGTAGTTGTCATGGGTGATTTTAATTACCCGGACATCTGCTGGGAGGAACAGCCAGGACAGACCGTTCCAGGAGATTCCTGCCTGAGATACAGGACCTCCACATAATTCAGGAGGTGCATGGTCCCACCAGAGGAAACGCCCTTTTGGACCTGGTCCTGGCCACAGGCGATGACCTGGTCAGGGGCCTCCAGGTTCTTGACCACCTGGGCGATAGCAATCATCGCTTGCTGGAATTTACCATCCAGCGCAGGGTGTCGAGGGCCTGCAGCAAGATGGTAGCCCTAGACTTTAGGAGGGCCGACTTCAACAAGTTGAGGAGACTAGTAGGTGAGGTGCTGGGGTCCTTGAGGGCAGGAGAACTCAGTGTCCAGGATGAGTGGTCGTTCCTTAAGGAAATGATACTCAGGGCCCAAGGGGAGTCCATCCCAACAAGAAGCAAGGGGGGCAAGAGTGCCCAAAAGCCCCCCGGCTCACCAAGGGCATCCGGGAATGCCTGCTTACCAAAAAGGCGGCGTACACCCAGTGGTAGGGGAGTGCTATCTCCAAAGAGGAGTATACCTCCTCTGCTCGGGACTGTAGGGGGCTGTCAGGAAAACAAAGGCGGACATAGAGCTAGAACTAGCTTCCAAGATCAAGGATAATAAAAAGTCCTTTTTCAAATATATAGGAAGGATGAAGAAGGCACCGGGTAATGTGGGGCCCCTGCAAAGTATGCTGGGTGATCTGGTGGTTGCGCCAGAAGAGAAAGCGGAATCTTCAACCAATTCTTCACCTCTGTTTTCTTGTGCAGGAACAGGGACTTCCCCGCTGTGATGCCAGATGGACTTGAGGGGAACGCCTCCGGACCTCAGGTTGGGGAGGACTGGGTCAGAGAGCTTCTGGAGAGGCTGGACATGTTCAAGTCAGTGGGTCTAGATGCTCTCCACCCCCCAGTGTTGAGGGAGCTAGCTGGGGTTATTGCAGGGCCCTTGGCACGGCTTTACGAGCGCTCGTGGTGCTCGGGTCAGGTGCCAGATGATTGGAAGATAGCTAACGTGGTCCCCATCTTCAAAAAAGGGAAGAGAGAGGACCAAGGCAACTATAGACTGTCAGTCTTACCTCAATCCTAGGGAAACTCTTTGAGAAGATCTTCAACGAGCACAACTGTGACGGGCCGGCTTCAGGGATGATGCTCAAGGGCAACCAGCACGGTTTCATTAGGGGCAGGTCATATCAGACCAACCTTGATTGCCTTTTATGATCCATAGATTTCATAGACATTAGGGCTGGAAGGGACCTCGGGAGATCATCGAGTCCAGCCCCCTGCCCAAAGGGCAGGAAGTCAGCTGGGGTCATAGGATCCCAGCAAGATAAGCATCCAATTTACTCTTGATCCGGTCACAAAGGCAATGGATGCAGGTGTTGCCGTGGACATAGTCTTTCTAGACTTCAGCAAGGCCTTTGACACCATCTCCCGCCCCATCCTCATTAAAAAACTAGGCGACTGTGGCATTGATGCCTACACCGTCAGATGGATTGCAGATTGGCTCAAAGGTCGCACTCAGAGGGTGGTGGTGGATGGGTCATATTCGACCTGGGGGGAAGTGGGCAGCAGAGTCCCCCAGGGCTCGGTCCTTGGGCCCTGCGCTGTTCAATTTCTTCATCAGTGATTTGGACGAAGGCGTGAAAAGCAACCTGTTTAAATTTGCTGATGATACCAAAATTTGGGGTGAGGTGAGCATGCTAGTAGGGAGGGAAAGATTGCAGCAAGATCTGGACAGGTTACAAGGGTGGGCTTACATAAACAGGATGCGTTTCAATACTGACAAGTGCAGGGTGCTGCACTTAGGCAGTAGAAACCAGCAGCACACTTATAGAATGGGAAACTCCCTTCTTGAGGGCACGGAGGCAGAAAGGGATCTTGGAGTCATTATTGACTCCAAGATGAACATAGGCCGACAATGCAAGGTCACGGTTGGCAGGGCTAACTGGACCTTGTTGTACATCCACAGGTGCATCTCAAGTAGAGCCAAGGAGGTGATCTTCCCCCTCCCTATGCGACGCTGGTCAGGCCACAGCTGGAGGACTGTGTCCAGTTCTGTGCACCCCACTTCAGGAGGGATGTGGACAGCATTGAAAGGGTCCAGAGGAGGCCACCCGCATGATTCGGGGACAACAGGGCAGACCCTACATTGAAAGACTGCAGGACCTAAACCTGTTCAGCCTTCCCAAAAGAAGGCTGAGGGGGGACCTGGTGACTGTCTATAAACTCACTAGGGGGGACCAGCAGGGTTTGGGGGAGACACTGTTTCCCCTAGCACCCCCTGGCATGACAAGGTATAATGGACACATATTATTAGAGAGTAGATTTAGATTAGACATCCACAAGAACTACAGCACAGCCGGAGGTAAGCGGGCTCGTGGTGGGAAGGGGTTAACTCCTCGCTCCCTGGGAGGAGGCCACTGCCTGGTGCCAGCCGGGTCAAGCCCCTGCCCAGGCCCCTACTTGGCCCAGCCCCCCAGGGAGTGACAAGAGAAAGAGTGGGGTACTCACCAGTCCCCCTCCTGTAGGGCAGGGCCCCCCAAATCCCGGGCAGGGCCCCCCTGGCCTGAGAAATCAGAGTTCCCTAATGGCAGGCCCACTGCGCATGCACGCAGTTTAAAAGGGCCCGCCAAACAGGGGGGAAAAAAAAAAAAGGCTCATTTAGGCTCCGGAGTGGTGAGAGACGCACGGGTGAAGCCCGCTGCACACCCACTCCCCCGAAGCCCCCCAGACACCCCCTCAGCAGCCGCAGAGCCCCCCGCCGACCCCCAGCACAGCCAGAGCTAAGCGGGCTCGTGGTGGGAAGGAGGTAACTCCTCGCTCCCTGGGAGGAGGCCACTGCCTGGTGCCAGCCGAGTCAAGCCTCCACCCAGGCCCCTACTTGGCCCAGCCCCCCAGGGAGCCACGCGACCGGAGCCGCACGAACAGGCTGCATAAACAGGCGCTCGAGTTAGCGCGGAGTTCACGCGGGAGGGCATGAGACCCTGCCTGCGACCCCCTCAGAGTAGTCAGCCCCAGCTGAAGCCAGCCTACCAGAGGCATGACACGCATGCGCATGCACCGCACCCCGAGGGTCCCCTCGGGCTCTGCGGCCCCTCCACTGGGCACCTCAGAGACGGCCACCCAGACGGAGCCCATGGTTCCGGGCTCCACGCAGACAGAGCCCCTGGCTCTTGGCTGCGGCGGCTGCCTGTCCCTTTTTAAGGCTCTGGGTCCCGGGAGCATGGCCACCTCCCCTTACAGGGTCTGCTCCCTACTGGGGTCTCTGGCACGCCAGCTGGAGGATCTCCAGGCCACAGTCCAGAGACTGCGTGCCATCAGGGACTGTGAGCAGGAGATAGACTCCTACTGCCAGGCCCTTCTCCACCAGGAGCCCCAGGGGAGAGCACCATCTCCCTCCACGACTCAAGAGGACTCTGGGACCTCCCGCTCTGCCCAGTCAGGGGCATGGACCAAGGTGGTCAAGGGCCCCAGGGCCCACCGCACCAAGGCCCCTGCCCCACCGGAGATTAGCAACAGGTTCGCACCTCTTGCAGCCCCAGCAGAGCCTGCTCAGTTGCCAGCTCCCGCAGGCAACCCAGGCTCGACCGCAGCTACTGCCCCCGCTCTCCCCAAGACAAAGCGTAAGGTGTTTGTTGTGGGAGACTCCGTCCTGCGGGGCACTGAGAGGGCAATCTGCCGCCCAGACCCCTTAGCACGGGAAGTCTGCTGCTTCCAGGGGGCCCGCATCCGAGACATTGCGGAGAGGATCCCAGAGCTTCTCCGGCCCACAGACCACTACCCCATGCTCCTGATTCATGTGGGCACCGATGACATGGCTCGGAGCACCCCCAGCCAGGTCATGAGGCGCTACAGGGAGTTGGGAGTGGGGCTTAGGGGTCTGGGAGCTCAGGTGGTGTTTTCGTCGATCCTCCCAGTCTCGGGCTATGGGCTGAGGAGGGAGAGGAGGATCCACGCGGTGAACCAAAGACTGCGGCGCTGGTGTCATCGGGAAGGCTTTGGCTTCCATGACCACAGCCCGCTCTTTGGCGAGAGAGGCAGCGAGCTGCTGGGAAGAGATGGCCTCCACCTCTCTCCCCTGGGGAGGAGGCTCTTCTCAGCCAGGCTGGCTGACCTGCTCCACCGGGCTTTAAACTAAACCCGCTGGGGGATGGGGAGACTACTGCCCCTGCTGGCCCACTGAGCAACCCTTGCAAAACCAGCAGACCAAGGCACTTAAGGGAGCCCACCCCTGCCCCAGCCCTGGCACAATCTGTGGGCAAGGCAAGAGCCCCTAAGGGCACACGTGCCTGCCTGTACACTAATGCCAGGACCCTGGGTAACAAGCAGGAGGAGCTTGTCCTCCTGCTCAGTGCAAAGAATTATGATGTCATTGGGATAACGGAGACCTGGTGGGACTCCACCCCTGACTGGACCACAGGTATAGAGGGCTATACCCTGTACAGGAGGGATCGTGTTGACAAAAGGGGCGGGGGTGTAGCTCTCTATGTGAAGGAAAGCTACATGTCCCTGCAAGCTGATGTTGGCGACCGGCATGGACAGCTAGAGACCCTCTGGGTAAAAATTCGTGGGAAAAACGGCACAGTGGACACAACGGTGGGAGTCTACTACAGACCTCCCACTCAAAGTCCCGACCTTGACCAGGAGTTCACCCGGGAACTGACTGAGGCCACTTGCTCCAGGACCTTGGTTGTCATGGGTGACTTCAATTACCCAGACATCTCCTGGGAAGATCACTCAGCAAAAACCAAGCCATCGCAAAGCTTTCTCTTGTGCGTGGATGACCTCTACATGACTCAAGAAGTCTATGGGCCAACGAGAGGCAAAGCGCTGCTCGACCTGGTACTGGCTACGGGGGACAACCTAATCGGCGACCTAGTGATTGATGGGAAGCTGGGTGACAGCGACCACAAGCTGATCACCTTCACCATCCACTGTAAAGCTGGCAAGTCAGTCAGCAACACAGAAGTCCTTGACTTCAGAAAAGCCAACTTTGACAAGCTCAAGAGGCTAGTCGGTCAGGCCCTCAGGGACCATGACCCCAGGTAGAGGGGAGTTCAAGAAGAGTGGTTGCTTCTCAAGGAAGCAATCCTCAGTGCACAAGCTAAATCTATTCCAACACGGAGGAAAGGCAGCAAGAAGGCACAGCAGCCCCCCTGGCTCTCCAGGGACCTAGCGGACCTCCTGCGGCTAAAAAGGAAAGCCTACAAAGGATGGAGGATGGGATTCACCTCCAAGGAGGATTATTCTGTGCTGGTCCGGTCCTGCAGGGACCAAACCAGGAAAGCCAAGGCTGCAACTGAACTCCAACTAGCTTCAGGCATCAAGGACAACAAAAAGTCCTTTTTCAGATATTTGGGGAGGCAGAGGAAAAGCAAGGGCAATGTTGGACCCCTGCTAAACCAGATGGGGCAACTGACAACTGACGCCCAGGAAAAAGCCAACCTATTAAATAGGTACTTTGCATCAGTCTTTCATCAGTCCCATGGGACGCCCATGCCTGCTATGGGACAGGAAAATCTGGGTGATGGGGATCCCCTACCCTCCATCAATGCTGACCTCGTGAAGGAACACCTTGAGAAGCTGGATACCTTCAAGTCAGCCGGCCCTGACAATCTGCACCCCAGGGTACTCAAGGAGCTGGCAAGCATCATAGCACAGCCCCTGGCACGGGTCTTTGAAAACTCCTGGCGCTCTGGTGTAGTGCCCGAAGACTGGAAGAAGGCCAATGTGGTGCCGATCTTCAAGAAAGGGAGGAGAGTGGATCCGGCTAACTACAGGCCCATTAGCCTGACTTCTATCCTGGGGAAGATCTTAGAAAAGTTTATTAAGGAGGCCATCCTTGAGGGACTGGCCCAGGCTAACATCCTAAGGGGTAGCCAGCATGGGTTTGTTGCGGGTAGGTCTTGTTTGACC
Source organism: Crocodylus siamensis (assembly GCF_052110815.1). Lineage (NCBI taxonomy): Eukaryota > Metazoa > Chordata > Crocodylia > Crocodylidae > Crocodylus > Crocodylus siamensis. The sequence goes on along the minus strand of NC_143395.1, from coordinate 421,874,522 downwards.
AATCTCATTTCCTTCTATGACCAGGTGACCTATCACCTGGACAAGGGAGAAGAGATTGATGTCATGTATCTTGACTTCAAAAAAGCCTTTGATCTGGTATCCCATGATCACCTCTTGGCCAAACTGGCCGGTTGTGGCCTTGGCTCCACCACGATCCGCTGGCTGGGAAATTGGCTCCGTGGTCGGACCCAGAGGGTTGTGATTGATGGCAGTCACTCATCGTGGTGCCCTGTGACCAGTGGGGTCCCTCAAGGCTCTGTCCTTGGACCCATACTGTTCAACATCTTCATTAACGATGTGGACATTGGAGTCAGGAGTGGACTGGCCAAGTTCACCGATGACACCAAACTTTGGGGCAAAGCATCCACGCCAGAAGATAGGCGGGTGATCCAGGCTGACCTGGACAAGCTCAGCAAATGGGCAGACGAGAACCTCATGGTGTTTAACACCAAAAAATGCAAGGTTCTCCACCTTGGGAGAAATAACCTGCAGCATCCTTATAGGCTCAGCAGTGCTACGTTGGATAGCCCTACAGAAGAAAGAGACTTGGGGGTCATCATTGACCACAAGATGAACATGAGCCTGCAATGCGATGCTGCGGCTAGTAAAGCGACCAAAACGCTGGCGTGCATCCATAGATGCTTCTCGAGCAAATCCCGGGACATCATTCTCCCCTTGTACTCAGCCTTGGTGAGGCCGCAGCTGGAGTACTGCGTCCAGTTCTGGGCTCCACAATTCAAAAAGGATGTGGAGAAGCTTGAGAGAGTCCAGAGGAGAGCCATGCGCATGATCAGAGGTCAGGAAAACAGACCTTACGATGACAGGCTGAGAGCCATGGGACTCTTTAGCCTGGAAAAGCGCAGGCTCAGGGGTGATCTGATGGCCACCTACAAGTTTCTCAGGGGTGACCACCAGGATCTGGGGGAACGTCTGTTCACCAGAGCGCCCCAAGGGATGACGAGGTCGAACAGTCACAAACTCCTGCAAGACCGTTTCAGGCTGGACATAAGGAAGAATTTCTTTCCTGTCCGAGCCCCCAAGGTCTGGAACAGTCTGCCAGCGGAGGTGGTTCAAGCACCTACATTGAACACCTTCAAGAGTAAATTGGATGCTTATCTTGCTGGGATCCTATGACCCCAGCTGACTTCCTGCCCTTTGGGCAGGGGGCCGGACTCGATTATCTCCTGAGGTCCCTTCCAGCCCTAATGTCTATGAAATCTATGAAATCCACAGTTTGGGCAGCTAGGAGCTGGAACCAACTTCCTAGGGAAGTGGTGCTGGCTCCTACCCTGGGCATCTTTAAAAAGAGGCTTGATGCTTACCTGGCTGGACTCAACTGAGTCCAGTTTTTCTCCCTCCCAGACGGGGGGGTCAGACTTGAAGAGCTACAAGGTACCTTCCAGCCCGACTTCTATGATTCTATGATTCTATGAAATTGGCTGGCTGGCAGCCAACAGGTGCTGGACTTCATTGGATTGGGTAAAAGAGGTCATAAGGTCTATATAAGTGAATGACTGCCCAGGAGGAGAGGCAATAGCCATGAAGAAAACTCACAGAAAAGCTGGACCATCTGAAATTTGCTCTCTTTCTTGAAACTCATGATCAATGAACTGCCTGCCTCCAGAGGGAATCTCCACCTCATCTGGATGATATTCGTGAATAAGCTACCTGAGATCTAACTAGATATATAGCTTGCAGTAACTCAAATGCATAATCAAAGGCTACTCAGCCACACTGCTTGCTCTATGGGATTTCCTTGATATTGCTGTACCCTGCACCCTATTCCAAACCTACTCCTTGTAACCAGTAAAGTTCTCCTTTGTACCTAGTGTGGGAAACTTATTGGGAGTGGGTCTATATTATGCCTTGGGTTCCCCTTGGTTTGGCCTAACTAAGGGAGACTACTACTTGTGCTTTAGACTGAGGTATGCACCCCAAGTTCTTGCAGTGGGTCACATCCCCTCCAGGACTAGTAGGCCTGTGTCTCCCAGGGGGGCACAAGGCCAGAATTGGTTCAGGCCCTGGGTGGTGACAACGTTACCCCCAGGCTAGCGGGTGTGCTCCAGGAAGGAGGTTGGACAGACATTAGGTGCTCCCAGGGAAGCACTAGGAGCCTGGAAGGTGGTCAGAAGGTGGTTGGGCACAGGGTGGTGGGTGGCTCAACACAGGAGCGCCCCCTACTGGCTTGCCACGTGCCACCTCCAAGAAAACACAACTACAGATGTGGAATGAGAGGCTCAATAGCTGCAAGCAAAGGGTAACGGGAAGAGAAAAGGGGTTAGGCTACCTGGATGGGGGAGAGAGACCAAATGAAAACATAAACAAAGAGAGCAGCAGGTACGAAGGGAGGGGGAGAGCGTGCTGGCTGTGAGAGAGGCAGCAGATGGCTGGAAGGATTTAAAGGGAAGTAACCCAGATTTAGCTGGAAAAAGAGAAGAAAGCAACCCAGAGGAAACAGGGAGAAACTACAAGAAAGAGAAAAGGGAATGTAAAAAGGGTCCTGGACAGAGACTTACCTGGGAAGATGAAGTGAGTTAACAAAGGAGGACTTTGAGTCAGTGAGTCTGACACCTGAAGACATCGAGTAACATCCCAGAGTATTAAAATTAAGAGAAAGGAATGAGAGTGAATGAAAACTAACAAACAGAAGAGAACCCCACAATTTTGATATCAGTAGTAAATGCAAGGTGACCTAAGATTGCTGTTTGCTTGGGACCCATGCGGAGGAGAACGGGGGAAGCAACCAAGAAACTGAGAGTTTTCAAAGAGAGAGGGAACTAAATATATAGAAGATGTAATTTATCTAAGAGAGACATAATAGTTGTGCAGTTATTTTTGTTGAACTGCAGACACGATATCTTCCTCATCTCTTAGGTTTATTTCTGTATCTTATTCCATCAAAGTCGTGGTGGGTGAGAAATAAAGGAAATTAACGAGTTCATATTAAAACAACAGATGGTGATTTATTTTGCAGGCATAGTTTAACTCTCATAGCAGGTCTATATCAGAATGGCATGGGGTTTTGATTGGAGTCCCACAGGGGTCTGTCCTGGTACTTTCAACATGTTTATTAACGATTTGGAGATTGGCATAGAAAGCATCTTGACCAAGTTTTCATAAAGTGCAAAACTGGGATGGATTGTGTACACATCAGAGGATGGAAGCACACTTCTGAAGGATCTTGAAAGATTGGAAAGCTGACAGGATGAAGTTCACTGAGGACAAATGCAAAGTGCTACACTTCGGGAAGAATAATCAAAAACACGAGCAAAATTGGTGACATCTAACTGGAGGGCAGTGCTATGGAGAAAGATCTGGGAGTCTTGGTAGATCACAGACTCAATACGAGTCTTCTGTGCGATCCAGCCACTCAAAGGGTCGATGTGGTTTTGGGTTGCATGTGGGAGGTGAAAGTGCCTCTCTGCTTGGCACTGGTTAGGCCTCATCTAGAGCACTGGGATCCACTTTTAAAAATTTTGAAGGCAACAAAAATGATATGGCGCTTTGAAGGCAAATCATATGAGGAGAGGCTGAAGGAGCTGGACATAACCAAATACCAGACAAGGTGCTTAAGAGGGGACATAAGAACAGTCTACAAATACCTGAAGAGTCATAAAGAAGAGGGAGAGCACCTTTTCTCCGGCTGCAGAGAGGAGGACAAGGAGCAATGGCTTGAAGTTGCAGAGAAGCAGGTTTAAGTTTGTTCTCATGGAAAACTTCTTCCTTGTTAGAACAGGGAGGCAGTGAATAGACACCTCAGAAATGGGTGGAGTCTCTAGCACTGGAGATGTTCAAAAAGAAGCTGGACAGTCAGGAATGATCTAGGTGTAGCGATGCCTATGGTTTACTCTGGGTATTTCCCAGGTTTGGGGGCTTGGTTAGTTGCACATGGGGATGGGAAGGAATTTTTCCCCCTTCTGCTGCTACACATGTCTGGGAGGAGGGCTTTACCTCCCTCAGAGGCACTGGGGGTTGTCCACAGCCCAGCCTGGGATGGGGACTGGGCTATGCCAATGCTCCTGCTGGGGCTCAAACCCAAAGGATCCTGCCTGGAGGCTCTTGCCCCTCCACTCAGGGTCTGACTGATGCCACATTTGGAGTCAAGAAGGAATTTTCCCCCATGGTCATATTGGTACAGATGGGGGCGGGGGGAGTTGCCTTCCTCTGTAGCAAGAGTCATGGCCTCCCCATGAGATATCATGAGCATATATTAACAACCTTTGCAGCAGCAGGATGTTGGCCATCACAGTCCCCCTGCTTTCCCCGTGGCCCGTTCAAGTGTGATGCATGGTGCTGTGTCTGTGTAGTTTTGCTAAGAGGTTGGACAGTGGATTTGTCCGGGCTGGTTTGGACAGGGCTGATCCTGCCTCAGGCAGGGGGTTGGACAGGGCTGATCCTGCCTCAGGCAGGGGGTTGACCTCTGGAGCTCCCTTCCAACAGTTGGTCAGCAGCGGCCCAAAGGGTTTGCTGTGTGTGGGCACAACCTGGCACAGAGAACCCCACAGGGCCAGGGAAAGCCTGTGACAGCTCTCAGGGCAAGACCAGGACTTCAGCCTCAGGCCAATCTGACACCTCATTGCAGGCTCCAGAGGCAGCCCTGGGGCAGGTCTAAGCTGAAGGCAGAAGGTGCAATGCAGAGGTCCAGCACCAACCCCCCCACCCCAGCCCTTCCTGCCATCCCTGCATGCACCCATCTGCTATGTCCCACACACAGGACATCCCACTGCCCACCCCAATGGCCCCCACCCCTGTTCAGTCCCACATCTGTGGCAATGCCAGGATCATTCTTTCTAATTAAAAGACATCTTGTTCCCTCTGCTTGGGGCAGGCACAGAGACAGCATGAGTTTGAGTCTGGAGCACTAGGTTTATTTTGCAAACACACAGCCACTGTGGCTTGTGGTGTGCACAGAGGTGGATCTGGAGGTAGGGGGCAGTGGGGCAGTCGCACCTCACTTTGATTCATGCTCCACCCAAAGTTTAAAACCAATTGTCTGGCAGTGCTGAGGGAGTCACCTGTTTTCCTGGCTCATCATCATAATCAAATGATTTTCAGTGAAGCATTAGATGCAGGACCCCAGATCACCCGTGTGTGCACAGGGCTCCACTGGATCTATGCCCCTTGCCTGTGGCCTGTAGTGCTGACAGAGCTCTGGTCATCACCCACCCCTGGGAGCTGAACCCCTTGCTCATCTCCACACACAGCTTAGCTACTGCTCAGCTGTGGTCTTTTTGGGCCAAAACACCCGCAGCACCCGGTCCTGGATCTGCCTGGTCTTCACCCCGTAGATGAGGGGGTTCAGCATGGGGGGCAGCAGCACATACAGCACGGCCAACAGGATGTGGACATAGAGGGGGACACCATGGCCAAAGCGGTGGGTGATGAAGGAGAAGAGTGCAGGTGTGAAAAAAGCCAGGATGACACAGAGGTGGGAGCCACAGGTGCTAAAGGCCTTGAACCGAGCCTCGTGGGAAGGCAGACTCAGCACGGTCCGCAGGATGCGGGCATAGGAGAGGCAAATGAGCAGCAGGTCCAAGCCCATGACCAGCAGGGCAATGACAAGCCCGTAGAGCCAGTTGTCTTGAATATCGGTGCAGGCCAGCTTGACAATACCCATATGCTCGCAATAGGCATGGGAGATGACGTTGGGGCCACAGTAGCACAGCCGTAGGGTGAGGAAGGGCAGAGGGAGGATGATGAGGACTCCCCGGGCCAGGGCAGCCACCCCTAGGGCCACGACCCTTTGGCAGGTCAGGACAGCTGTGTAGTGCAGCGGGGCGCAGATGGCCACGTAGAGGTCGAAGGCCATGGCCAGCACCACCCCTGACTCAGTGGCGGTGAAGGTGTGGATGAAGAACATCTGGGCCAGGCAGGCATGGAAGCTGATCTCTTGTGCTCCGGCCCAGAAGATGGCCAGCATCTTGGGCACGGTGGAGGTGGCCAGAATCAGGTCCACGGCCCCCAGCATGCACAGGAAGTAGTACATGGGTGTGTGCAGGCTCCGCTCAGCCCTCACCACTGCCAGCACCGTGCAGTTCCCCAGCAGTGCCACCATGTAAACCAGCCCCACAGGAAAGGCCACCCAGAAGTGGGCCTGCTCCAGCCCAGGGAGGCCAGTAAGCACAAAGCTGGACGGGTGGGCAGCAGTCATGTTATGGGTGGCCGTTTTGCTGTGTGCTTCCAACATCCTTGGGACTTGGCTTCTGCAAGCAAAGATAGGGATGTAACTGCCCTGCTCCCCCATGGGAGATGCAGCCATGCCCAGAAGCTTGGGTGTCACTCTCATCCCACAGGAGCTGATGATCAGGTCCTCCCAGGGCTCCCATCCCCAGCAGGCAGGAGTCATTTCCACCCCTCTTCATGGTACAGCTCCCATATGGGTATGAATGGCCACAGGGCCATGGCAGACTGCCCAATACCACCCAGAGCAGCAACGCTGTGAGGAGCGGCTGATGGCCATGGGGTGTGGAGATCCTGGCTAACATGGGGAGTCATAGACCCAATAGCAAACAGAACCTGCTGCCCCTCAATGCATATGGCCACTGTGTCCCTGCAGATCCAGGCCACTGCACAGATAGGGCAGTCAGGGTTAATCCAGCTGGCTGCAGCACCAGCACTTGATGAGGCTTGCCCCAGGGCTACATCACCTCACCCCCATCCCCATGGGCTGTCATGTTGGGGGGCCCACCTGTGTGCAATGATACACTCTCCCAGGCACCAGAAGCCTTGGTCTGGGAAACCCTCACATTCACAGCCATCCATTCCCTTCCTTTCCTACCCCAGACAGACTTACAACCAAGCCCTGTATCAAAGGCTCTAAATGAAATTGGGGTGCCGTGGGCTTGGAGGACAGGTCCTCTTGTGGCTCAGAGATTGGCCTATAGGTAGAAAACAAAGTATGAGGATAATGAGTCAGTTTTCAGAACGGAAAGAAATAACCGGTGGGTCACCCAGGGCCGTGTTGGCACTGGTGCTGTTTAACATGTTCATACAAGGATGACTGGAAAGCAGGGGATCATTAGTGAGGTGTCCAAGAGGCCACACCAGAATTCAGAGTAGACAAGTCCATGTGCACTGTGAAAAACTGAAGAAGGATGTTGCCAAGTGGTCAGCAGACTAGGAACCACAGGAAAGCAGGGCTGGAAGGGACCTCACAAGGCCATATCTATCAGCCCTGATCAACCAGCCCAGGGACGTGTCTGTCCAAACTGTTCTTGAAACCTTACAGGGAAGGAAGACTCCACAGCTTCTCTATGGAGTCCCTAGTGCTGGCCCACCCTCAGAGTCAGCAAGCTGGTCCTCATCTCCAAGCTTAGTTTCCCCTGCTGCAGCCTAAGTCTGTTGGTCCTAATCCTGTCCCCTGCAGCCTAGTCCTGTCCCCTGTTCTTCTTGAAGTGTGAGGCCCAAAACTGGACACAGGACTCCAGAGGAGGCCTCCCTGGTGCTGAATAAAGCAGAATTACTGCCCTTGATTTGCAAGTGACACTGCTGTTGACACAGTCCAGGAGGCTGTTGGCTTTTTTGCCACAAAAGCACATTGTTGGCTTATACTCCATTTACAGTCCACTGTCACCCCCAGGTCCTTCTCTGCGGTACCACAGCCCAGCCATGGCAAAGAGCAAATGACACTCAATCTTGGTAAGTGCAAACAGATGCACATGGGAATAAATATCCTGGGCAGACTCACAGGAAAGAGCCACTGGAGTCATTATGGATGGTGCACTGAACTCAATGCAGCTGTCAGAAAGGGAAATAAACTATGAGAAATTATCCAGAAAGGAATGGTAACCCAAACAGGATATCTCTTCCCCCACTTTATAAACCCATGGTGCCTCACATGGTGTGCCCCATTTTGGTCCATGCACCTCTAACAAGCTATAGAAGAGATAGAAAGGTCCAGAGAAGGGCAACAAGGATGATCAGGGGTCTGGAGGGGTTTTTATATGAGGAGAGGCTACATGAGCCAGGATTAAGCTTAGACAAAAGATACTTGAGGGCAGACATGACAGAGGGTCACAAAATATACAATGGGACAGAGAAAGTCAATGAGGATGTGTTATTCCCTGCCCCTCTGCATCCTAGAGCTGGGGGACAGGAACTGAAGCTATTAGCTGGCAGGTTTAAAATGAACAGGGGGAAGTTCTTCAGATGGTAAGTCATTAACAGATGGGACTCACTGCCACAAGACCGTGTTGGGGCTGGTCGCTTAATCCAGGTCACAAGGGGATTGGGCCCATTCCTGGAGGAAAGATCCCACCATAGGTACTGAATACAGTAGACAAGGTCAGCCTCTGGACTGCTGGAAACTGCAATGGGAGTGGGAAAATCTGGATGTGCCCCATTCACCTCCCCTGCAGCATGTGCTTCCTGCCACTGTGTGAGATAGGACAGGGAGCAAGATGGACCCATGGCAGCTCCCTAAGACATCTGTCCTCCCCAGGACCTGTCCCGCTGGCCTGACCCCCTGACAGCCTGGAACGGGTTGAGATCACATCCTACAGGGAACACCCCAGATGGGCATGGTGCGATATCCTCACTAGGCTGCATCTGCTGCAGCACAGATCCCGGGAGGCAGCAGGGCTGCACTGGCAAAGCAAAAATGGCTTTGCTGTGGGGAGAGTGATGCACACAGGAGGGCTCCTGCTGCCAGGGCTAGAAGACCCTGGGCATCGCTACCTGGCCAGGGGAGGTTTTATAACTCACAGGGGCCGGCTGGTCACAGAGGAACTGGTCACAGAGCGTCCCCTGGAAGTACCCCTGATTTGACCTGGTGTGATGCCAAGCCAAGAGAATCAGGCCAGAGCAGCAGGAGAAAGTCCCCCCTTGATTGAGAAGGACAAGGCAAGGCAGGTGCACCTCACTGTGTAAGCAATTCAGAGAGGCATTCACTCTTCCTCCAATGCTCTGAATGGACCTGCAAGGAGCCAGATAGAAATCAGTGATTTATGAACAAAGGATGGGGTAAGGGAGGATGGTGAGGAACTGAGGATAGCAAAAGCTCCCAAAAGAAAGCTGTGGCCAACAGAATCCCTCCTAATTTGTCTCTCCTAGCACCACCCCATCTCCCCTATCTCTCTCTCCCACCCACCCACCCTAGTCTTTTGTATTCTAATTTCTCTTTCCACCTTACTCTCTGCTTTTGGGAGGTCCTTTCCCAGCATCTGATGAAGTGAACTTGGGTTGTGAACAGGGATAGCTTGTGCCCTCTCTCTATAGATCTTATTTAGTTAGTTTATATAGAGGTGCACATCTCGCCTGCCTTCTCACTGACTTCAGCCTAACCCAGCCAACTCTCTCAGCAGAGGGAAAGGCAACAAAACATGTCTCAGCGCCACCTCCATGAGGGTCGTAGCGATTCCCCGTCTGCAGGGCTTTTACCGTGGGGACTGGTTTTTTGTCCCCATGATGGGCTCTAGGCTGGGCAGAGCATGTGGACATAATACAGGAGGTGACTTGGGCAGCCCCTGGCCCATGCTGTGCAGTACAGCAGGCAGGACACACACCACGGCCCCCACTGCCCTGAGCATCAGGGGATCCAGATCTGCCCCCAGAGCCCAGGGGTGTCCCAGCGGGAGAGCAAAGTGGTTGTCAGGAGCTGCAAGCAGGACACCCAAAGCAACAGGATGCCCTGACATCCCAGCCGGTTCTTCATCCCATAAAATCCCAGAGCAGTGGAGCTGGAAGGGAGCTCTGGAGGTCGCATCTAGTCCAACCCCTGCCTGAGGCAGGATCAGCCCCATCCAAACCAGCCAAGACACATCCAATGCCCAACCTCTTAGCAAAATTGCAATCGACCCTGACACAGCACCAGGCATCGCACCCAAACTGGCCATGGGGAAAGCAGAGGGACTGTGGCTCCCAACATCCTGCTGCTGAGAAGGATGTCAATAGATGCTCGAGAAATCCCAGGTAGAGGCTGTGCCCCTACTGCAGAGGAAGGCAAATCTACCCTAGTCTGCACCCCAGGACTCCCAGACTGAGAAACGCTGGACTAGCTGCATCCAAGAGGCAGATGCTCCCCTTCTGCAGAAGCCACCAGCTCTGGTCACAGCCAGAGAGGATCAGCTGGAGTGGCTGGACCCTAGCAGAGAGCAGCCTGGCAGCTCAGCCAGAGCCCAGAGCAGCTGCTGCTGTTTCCCTGAGCTGCTGGAGGTTGGGAACAGAGCCAGGTTGTGAGGGGATGGGGTCTTTGCAGGGGTCCCACCTGGCCAGCTCAGTCCTCCAGGAATGCATGCAGCAGCCCCCTGCTCCAGAGCCCTTCACTCACCAGGAGCCACCGATGGCACAGGGGTCCCACCCCAGCCAGCCCAGCCAAGCAGAGGAGCTGGGACAGCATGCAGCCATGATGCCAGCAGCCAGCAGTGCCAGCTATATCCTCCCTTCACGCTCCCCAGTGGAGCTCCCTGCCCCAGCAGAGGTGGTGGGGAGAGGCCAGGCTGGGGTCTGCTATAAACAAGCTCTCCCAGGGGCTTTCTGCTTCCACCACTCCTTCCCTAGCCCAGTCCTGCTGCATGCTCCCTGCACCGAGGAGCTGAACAGGGTCTGTCCTGCACCACTGAGAAGGCATAATGAGGACTTGTCCCAGTATAGGCAAGGAGCAGACACAGGGTGACAGCCATCACCTGGTGCAACTCAGAGATGCAGCTAGAAATGGGGCTGGAAGGGACCCCGGGGCAACTAGCCTAGCCCCAACTCAAGGCAAGATACCCCCTGGCCATGCCAGCCCAGACAAGAGCACAAGACAAAAGCAGCACCATCATGGGTGATGCCAAGGGTCCACTGACACCAGTGTCCTGTCCCTGCTTGGGAGTTAAATGCAAGCTTACTGGTGTAGACCAGCTCAAGTTGGTTCCTAACTCAGGATTGTGCTAGCTCCGTAGTCTGCACTGGTCAGTGTAGTCTGTCAGTCATGGACCAAGTCCACAGCACACAGACCGACAGTTGTAGGCTGATGTAATTCAGGGACTCATAGAGAAACAGGGCCCATCTTTTTTGGCTGCTGAGAGTGGCCAGATCCAGGGAGCACAGAGGTGTTGGGGATCTCACACACAGACAGCAGATGACCACATCTCCCCATCCTACTCATCTCACGTGTCTGTCAGACCCTAATGATTTTGTTTCCATCCTCCTGTGAAGGAGGTGGCTGTTCTTTATCTCCATTTTAAGGACATTATAGTGAGAAGTTACTGACTTAGGTGCAAATCGCAGGCAGAGATGGGGCTAGGGCTAGGCGGTCAGAGGTTAGAGAAATAGCCCATGAAATTTTTAGCATACCTATCTTCTAGCTAGATCTACCTTCCCCGCCCCTCTTCATGTAACTGTGAGCTGCTAGCTGAAATAACCATTCTACTGATATTAAGATTAACTCATGGGAGCTTTGGGACATACAGTAGTGCATAAGATCTGAGGTCCACATAAGCAAGGCACCCAATCAGCCTGGAAGGGGTCACAACCTGGCAGAGGGTAGATTCAGTTTAGACATCAGGAGGCGCTACTTCACTGTCAGGGTGGCTAGGATCTGGAACCAACTTCCAAGAGAAGTGGTGCTGGCTCCTACCCTGGGGGTCTTTAAGACAAGGCTTGAAAATCACCTTGCTGGGGTCATTTGACCCCAGTACTCTTTCCTGCCATGGCAGGGGGTTGGACTCGATGATCTGCTCAGGTCCCTTCCGACCCTAGAAACTATGAAACTATGAAAAACATTTGTGTTTTCCTTATCCATAGACTTTCATAGACTTTCATAGACATTAGGGCTGGAAGGGACCTCGGGAGATCATCGAGTCCAGCCCCCTGTCCAAAGGGCAGCAAGTCAGCTGGGGTCATAGGATCCCAGCAAGATAAGCATCCAATTTACTCCTGAAGGTCTTCAATGTAGGTGCTTGAACCACCTCCGCTGGCAGACTGTTCCAGACCTTGGGGGCTCGGACAGGAAAGAAATTCTTCCTTATGTCCAGCCTGAAACGGTCTTGCAGGAGTTTGTGACCGTTCGACCTCGTCATCCCATGGGGCGCTCTGGTGAACAGATGTTCCCCCAGATCCTGGTGGTCAACCCTGATAAATTTGTAGGTGGCCATCAGATCACCCCGATCCTGCGCTTTTCCAGGCTAGAGTCCCATGGCTCTCAGCCTGTCATCGTAAGATCTGTTTTCCTGACCTCTGATCATGCGCGTGGCTCTCCTCTGGACTCTCTCAAGCTTCTCCACATCCTTTTTGAATTGTGCAGCCCAAAACTGGACGCAGTACTCCAGCTGTGGCCTCACCAAGGCCGAGTACAAGGGGAAAATGACATCCCGGGATTTGCTCGAGAAGCATCTATGGATGCACGCCAGCATTTTGGTCGCTTTACTAGCTGCAGCATCGCATTGCAGGCTCATGTTCATCTTGTAGTCAATGATGACCCCCAAGTCTTTTTCTTCTGTAGTGCTAAGCAACGTAGCACTGCCGAGCCTATAAAGGTGCTGCAGGTTTTTCCTCCCAAGGTGGAGAACCTTGCATTTTTCAGTGTTAAACACCATGAGGTTCTCGTCTGCCCATTTGCTGAGCTTGTCCAGGTCAGCCTGGATCACCCGCCTATCTTCTGGCGTGGATACTTTGCCCCAAAGTTTGGTGTCATCGGCGAACTTGGCCAGTCCACTCCTGACTCCAATGTCCACATCGTTAATGAAGATGTTGCACAGGATGGGTCCCAGGACAGAGCCTTGAGGGACCCCACTGGTCACAGGGCACCACGATGAGTGACTGCCATCAATCACAACCCTCTGGGTCCGACCACGAAGCCAATTTCCCAGCCAGCGGATCATGGTGGAGCCAAGGCCACAACTGGGCAGTTTGGCCAAGAGGTGATCATGGGATACCAGATCAAAAGCTTTTTTGAAGTCAAGATATATGACATCAATCTCTTCTCCCTTGTCCAGGTGATAGGTCACCTGGTCATAGAAGGAAATGAGATTGGTGAAACAAGACCTACCCACAACAAACCCGTGCTGGCTATCCCTTAGGATGTTAGCCTGGGCCAGTCCCTCAAGGATGGCCTCCTTAATAAACTTTTCTAGGATCTTCCCCAGGATAGAAGTCAGGCTAATGGGCCTGTAGTTAGCGAGATCCGCTCTCCTCCCTTTCTTGAAGATCGGCACCACATTGGCCTTCTTCCAGTCTTCTGGCACTACACCAGAGCGCCAGGAGTTTTCAAAGACCTGTGCCAGGGGCCCAACCAATTTCTTTCCTTACAGATTCCTCTAATGAGAAGAAACAAATCTCATCAGGCACAAACAGAGGTACAAATAGTTGTGACTGGGTCAAATGGGGAAACCCAGAGGGAGTTCACACATTGACCTTATAAATACTCGTCACGTTTCATCAAGAGACATGGGAATTCAGTACCAATTGTACAACCCACCATGAGCAAAGAGCCTGGGTCAGTTTGTAGCAAAACCCCCAGTTTCTTTTTATTATTATTATTATTTATTGCATTCCCTCCCCTTCCCCAACCATTTCTGACTTTTTCTCTCCCTCTCTGTTCCCTATAGATAGGTATAAATGAGCTCAAACTTAGAATAAGCTTTAAACAATTTTATTTTGGTAGCAAGTTTTTATTTTTGGATATCCACTGTTCTACACTGTATAATTATTAGGTTTGTATTAATTTTTACTGTTGTATATTGTATTATATTTTTTGTATTGATTTTTATTGTTTCATATGGATATTGTAAGGTTTAGGCTTGTGTTTGTAAGTGAACCAAAGTCATGTCAAGTTTTATGTGTCAAGCCTCCACCTTGTGTCCTCTGCCCGGGCATCCCATGTTGCAACAATATGATTCATTGTACCCCTCCCATGTAAATTGGTTCCAGCATGAATGGGAGTGATTGGCCACCATTGAAATACAATGGTAGCAGGCCTCTACTGAATGGCCTGTAATGACTGGGCCATCACCTTGCATTGATTCATCCAGGAACCACAGACCTCACCCAGGAACAAAGACAAGACCAGCATTTGAAAAACAAAAGACCCTGCAGAACCAGGAACTCTCACCATTACAGACACTTGAAACTGCACATCCCTGCATGGAGCACACATGCTCAGTATGCCAGGGGCTGACCCTTGCCTGAGCATGCCTCCTGTCACTAGGGTCACACAAGGTCTGCCCCTATAAAAAGGGACAGTGAAGACAGACTCAGTGGGATGCCCTCTCCATATGGACCAGCACCATACCACATGACCTATCCACCCAGAGGCCCTGCCGGTGACCCACCTCTGGACAACATCTACTGGACAAGGACCTCTTTCCAACCTGGATAGGTAAATATTACCTGCACACCTCCTCCTACAATTTGAACTCTCCCTCTATCTCTCAGAGTGGACAGGCCAAGTTCGCCGATGACACGAAACTTTGGGGCAAAGCATCCACGCCAGAAGATAGGCGGGTGATCCAGGCTGACCTGGACAAGCTCAGCAAATGGGCAGACGAGACCCTCATGGTGTTTAACACTGAAAAATGCAAGGTTCTCCACCTTGGGAGAAATAACCTGCAGCATCCTTATAGGCTCGGCAGTGCTACGTTGGATAGCAGTATAGAAGAAAGAGATTGGGGGTCATCATTGACCACAAGATGAACATGAGCCTCCAGTGCGATGCTGCGGTTAGTAAAGTGACCAAAATGCTGGCGTGCATCCATAGATGCTTCCCGAGCAAATCCCGGGACGTCATTCTCCCCTTGTACTCGGCCTTGGTGAGGCCACAGCTGGAGTACTGCGTCCAGTTTTGGGCTCCACGATTCAAAAAGGATGTGGAGAAGCTTGAGAGAGTCCAGAGGAGAGCCACGCGCATGATCAGAGGTCAGGAAAACAGATCTTACGATGACAGGCTGAGAGCCATGGGACTCTAGCCTGGAAAAGCGCAGGATCGGGGTGATCTGATGGCCACCTACAAATTTATCAGGGGTGACCACCAGGATCTGGGGGAACATCTGTTCACCAGAGCACCCCATGGGATGACGAGGTCGAACGGTCACAAACTCCTGCAAGACCGTTTCAGGCTGGACATAAGGAAGAATTTCTTTCCTGTCCGAGCCCCCAAGGTCTGGAACAGCCTGCCAGCGGAGGTGGTTCAAGCACCTACATTGAAGACCTTCAGGAGTAAATTGGATGCTTATCTTGCTGGGATCCTATGACCCCAGCTGACTTGCTGCCCTTTGGACAGGGGGCTGGACTCGATGATCTCCCGAGGTCCCTTCCAGCCCTGATGTCTATGAAATCTATGAAATCTCCTCCTGGACTTCAGTGGACTTCAGCCCCTGCACCAAGCATCTCTAACCCCTGCTGCCATTGTGTGGGGGGGGGGGGAGGGGGGGGGAGGGGTGTAGTTGTGTGGGTGCAAGGGACCCAATTTGGCATTGTGTCACCATCTCCCCTGTTCAATAAAACCACTGTCATTTGCAACCCCGAGTTGGGTCATGTTGTACTGAATCCCAGTCCCTTCCCTATCTTCAATTCCAGCCTCATTCTCTCACTCTCTCTCTCTCCCTCAGCTCCAGTTCCCACCCTCTCTGCTAGTTTTCCAATCTCCTCCCAATTCCATCTCCCCTTTTTTGCCACCTCTCAGCCTCTCCTTGCTTTCCTGCTGTCCCTGCTGCCTGCTGCTTTTCCTGTGATTTTTTGCTGCCTGTCTCTCTGTTTTCAGGCTCCCCCCACCCCCGCAGATTCCCAGCTCCTATTAGCTGTCTTGCAGTTCTCTCCAGCTTCCAGCACCTACTGCTGCTCTCTGCAACTTCACTAGCTGCCCCAGAGCCATCCTCTGGCTCCCCACACCCAGAGCCCTTCTTTAACACCCACCCTTTCCCTTAGTCCCATTTTTCCCCCTCCCCATCTACCTTTTCAGCTCCTCAGTAGCTCTGGCTCCAGACTCTGTGCTGGCATGCTTCCATGTTCTGCAGGCTTTGGGCATTGTCTTTTAATCAATTAAGATATATTAATACATAGAAGGTAAAAAGAAGGTTCTGGGTAATGTGGGGCCCCTGCAGGACACGTTAGGAAATTTGGTCGTCACACCAGATGACAAAGACAACATGTTTAATGATTTCTTTGCCTCCATCTTCCTAAGCAGGGACCAGAACAGTCACCCCCACTCTGGGCCCCCCTTCAGGCCCCAGGGGAGGCACACCTAGGCCAATGGTTAGTGAGGAACTAGTTAGGGAGCTTCTGGAGGGACTGGGCATATTCAAGTCAGTCAATCCAGACTATCTCCACCCTAGAGTACTAAAGGAATTGGCTGAGGCCATTGCAGGACCCCTGGCATGGCTTTACGAGCACTCGTGGTGCTCTGATGTGGTGCCAGAGGACTGGAAGAGGGCCAACCTGGATCCCATCTTCAAAAAGGGTAAGA
This sequence comes from Crocodylus siamensis, assembly GCF_052110815.1. NCBI lineage: Eukaryota > Metazoa > Chordata > Crocodylia > Crocodylidae > Crocodylus > Crocodylus siamensis. The sequence continues at coordinate 421,858,144 of NC_143395.1, read as the reverse complement.
AGGAGGACCCGGGAAACTGTAGGCCAGTTAGTCTTACCTCAATCCTAGGGCAAGCTGTTTGAGAAAATTATTCTGGCGCACATCCAGGAGGGGCCAGCAGGGGATTTCATGCTTAGGGGCAACCAGCACGGGTTCATCAGTGGCAGATCCTGTCAGACCAACCTGGTGGCCTTTTACAATCAGATCACCAGATCGTTAGATGCAGGGGTAGCGGTGGACATAGTCTTCCTGGTCTTTCGGAAGGCTTTTGACACTGTCTCTCACCCTGTTCTCATCAAGAAACTGGGGACTGTGGTGTCGACACCCACACAGTCAATTGGGTCGCCAACTGGCGGGAGGGCCACATCCAGAGCATGGTGGTGGACGGGTCATGTTCGACCTGGAGGGATGTGGGCAGTGGGGTCCCCCAGGGCTCGGTCCTCGGGCCCGCACTGTTCAACATTTTCATCAGTGACTTGAACAAGGGGGTAAAAAGCACCTGTTCAAATTTGCTGATGACACTAAGATGTGGGGGGACGTGGACATGCTAGAAGGGAGGATTAGGCTGCAATCGGACCTAGTCAGGTTACAGGGGTGGGCGGATGAGAATAGGATGGGATTCAACACCAACAAGTGCAAAGTGATGCACCTGGGAAGGAACAACCAGAACCATACCTACAGACTGGGGAACTCCCTTCTTGTCAGTACAGAGGTGGAAAAGGATCTCAGGCCAGCAATGTGGGGACGCGGTCAGGAAGGCCAACCACACCTTGTCATGCATCCACAGATGCATCTCGAGCAGGTCCGGGGGGGGATCCTCCCCCTCTATGCGGCACTGGTCAGGCTGCAGTTGAAGTACTGCGTCCAGTTCTGGGCGCCACACTTCAGGAGGGATGTGGACAACATGGAGAGGGTCCAGAGGAGGCCACTCGCATGATCAAGGGGCAGTAGGGCAGGCCCTATGAGGAGAGGCTATGGGACCTGAACCGGTTCAGCCTCCACAGAAGAAGGCTGAGGGGGATCTATTGGCCTGTTACAAACTAGTCAGGGAGGACCAGCAGGCACTGGGGGAGTCCCTGTTCCCCTGAGCACTGCCAGAAGTGACCAGGAATAATGGTCACAAGCTGGCAGAGGGTAGGTTTAGGTTAGATATCAGGAGGCGCGACTTCACAATCAGGGCGGCTAGGGTCTGGAAGCAGCTTCCAAGGGAAGTGGTGCAGGCTTCTACCCTGGGGATCTTTAAGAGGAGGTTAGATGAACACCTCACTGGGGTCATTTGACCCCAGTAATCTTTCCTGCCATGGAAGGGGGTTGGACTAGATGATATACTTATGTGCCTTCCATCCCTAGAGCCTACGAAACCTAGAGTTACTCCTGAGCCTCAGTTCTTCAGCCCAGACCCCTGTAGTCTACTGGTTCAAATCCCAGTCCTGGTAATTTTAACTCCCTACACTTCTACTTTCTTAACTTAACCTTTCCCCAGATATCCTAAGTACACCAGGCACATGCATACCTACATATCTCAATACCCAACTTAGGAACTCACTTGTGTGTATGTGTATGTGGGTGTTATGTGTGTAAATTAGTGAATGCATATATATATACACATATATAAATATTGTGTGGGTGGTATATTAATTAGTAATCCACATATGTGTGTTGAATGTGCAGGTGTTGGTAACTGATTCTGTGTAACTTTGGGGTTTGTAGTGTGCGTGAACCTAGACTAATTATTTTGAACATGTGTGTATCTGTGTTGCTAGTGTGAGTGTGTGTGTGTGTGTGTATGTATATATATATATACACACACACACATATATATGGCATTGTGTGCATGATATACAAATTAGTGATCTGTGTCTAATTTTTGGGGTGTATAGTGTATGTGCGTATTTTGGGGTGTATAGTGTGAGTGTGTATGCCTAATAGGGGTATATGCACCTACTGAGTGTGTGCTTAATTGATTTTTATGTGTGCATGTGCAATTGTACACCATGCCTCCTATCTAACAGTGCAATATTGAGATTCTAAGCATTGGCCTGACCCCTCAGGGCAATAAGTTGGCTTGCAGTCAATGGGCTTATCCTGAGAAAGGCAATGGTTTTTCCATTGCCTACAGTTCAGCAGAGGGATTTGGTGAAACTATGTTAAGGAAATTTCATGTACTTTACAGAACTGGTATTGCCATGCTCAGTGTTACGTTATACGTAAAACAGAAGACACTTCCAGAAAGCACTGGGTTAAGCAAAGGGAAAAAAGAAAGCACAAGGGATGAAGGGCTGCTGATTAGGGTACAATGCAAGTAGACTCTGACAAAGAGTAGAGTTGACATACTAATGTCAGAGGTGACATAGTTGACAATACCACGCAGATGGGTATGCCAACCCCTGGGCTCTACTGAGTCCAAGGAAGTCCCCCCACCCCCCAAAAAAACTCCAAAGGGTCAACAAGGAAGGGGAAGATGGCTTTGTGTTTGGGGAAAGAGAAGGTGGCTCTGTAGGTCAGTTTCTAAAGGAGGCATTTCAGATGAATCAAAGAAAAGCAGGGCTGGGAGGGCACTCAGGAGGTCATTTAGTCCAACCCTGAGCTCAAGGCATGTTCGTGTCTGTCCAAGCCATCTCACAACTCTTTATCTAACCTCTTCCTGAAAACCTCAAGAAGAAATTACAAGATATAAACATCAAATGAATCCTTTACTTGCCACAAAAAGCAGGGAGACAACATGATGCAATTAGAAACTGGGGCAGAAAGCCAAGCTAGACTAATGGGTTCCTTGCTAATGCCAGCTGAACCCGCTGGAGCCAACCAGCCTGGGACAGCGAGAAACCCCCTCGCTAGGAGGAAGTATTCTGACCACATATGTATAACAATAACAGATGCAGCCTGAATAAGCAGTGTAAAAAAAGACATCTAATAGCTGATGTTTGGCACTGTACTTCAGTACACACAGTCAAGTGAGTGCAGATGCTATTGGGCTTTGGATTTAGTAAAGGAATTTCAGCTGAACTACTGATGTTCCTAGTTAAATTCCCTTATCCCCTGCTGCAGGGGGCTGCTAGATTTTCACTTCAATGGAGGGGGAAATATGGTCCACAATGCCTCACACAGAAAGGTTAGACATTGGGCGAAGGGACAGAGGATGGAGAAACATGCCAGCTTTCCAGCTAGATCTCTCTTTCCCAGCCCCTCTCATGCTGTCCTAAGCTGCTCATCTAAACAGGCCACTCTATTGTGATCAGAAGAAAGTCTTTGCATTCACAAAAGCAGGAGACAGCAGGGCAGCACAGGCAAGGAACATTTTCCATGCACCCAATGACACAAGAATGAGTTAAAACCTGCAGTTTCCTTTCTTCATAAATCACTCTCAAGACACAGCAAATTTTTCAATTCTAGCCCTGCCTTTGCAGCCACCCCACAAACCCCCACCCCTCTCCCCCCTGCCACCAGGGATGTTTTGTTGATCTCTCTCCATTCAGTAACAACCCACTTTGGGCCCCGAAACACCTGCGACTCAGGCCACCTTGGACATTGGTAAGTGAGGTTATTAATACAGCAAGGGTTGTTGTGACACTGTTCTTCCAGTCTCCCTGTCCATCAAGTATGTCTCTATTTCTTTCTGTGAGCCAGTGGAATTGAGACCAAAACGCTCAAGAAACTCCCAGTGCAGGATGAAAGGCAGAGCTGCCCCCCTGCATAGTGGATAGTCCAATTCTGGTCTGCTGCATGAGACATCAGGACAAGGCTCTGGCTATGAAAGAGCTCAGGATCCTGCAGGCAAAGGGAAGGTGACGACCATGTTATCATGAGCAAGTTCATCCTGTATGGAGGTAGGGTGCAATTGGCTGCCATTGGCAGCAAATGTAGCTGCAATCAGCAGCATTGCTCTGAACGTCTGCTACAGTGTGTTGCTCCCATTCCTCTGCAGTTCCATGGTGAGTGAAATGCTGTTCATGGAGAGTTTCCTGTATTGTGGGGGCAGTGCCCTTGCTTTACCCTTTCCGGTAGTTGTAGCCAGTGCTGGCAGGCTACCAGATGAATAACCAAGGGTGGGTTTCAGGCCGGTCTTAGCCTGGCAGCCAGCACAGAGGTGGAGTTCAGAATTAGGAAATTCCAGATATTCAGTCATCCATGCAACCTTTATTATCCTCCTGTTTCTATGTGCAAGTGCAGGGACTCTCCAAACGCTGCAGCAACATTTTATCCCTGGTACTTAAAAGTCCCTAGAACAGAGTTTGTGGTTGCTGGTCATAGCTGGTTGTGATCATGGGTGTAGGATGGTTTGGACAGGGATGATCCTGCCTCAGGCAGGGGGTTGGACTAAATGTCACCTCTGGAGCTCACTTCCTGCCCCACTTCTCTATGATTGCATGTGACTTTTCAGGCCAGGTAATCGAGGTCTCCCAACATGGTAAAGCAGTTTAAATTGGAGTAGTGAGCACAGGACAGGGAGTCAAACCATTCTGAACTAAAGCCTTTAGAGAAAGGTGAAAATTTTCATCATGGGTTCAGCCATTTGCTGAACAAAAGGAGAAATGTATGTCCTTCCCCTTTGGCTGATCAGGGCATCTTCAGTTAAAATGCACCTAACCAATCAACACTGGCTAAACTTTATGTCCAATGCACCTCTCTAAAGGGTAGAGCCTCTAGTCTCATATGTTCACAATAGGACTGAGTTAAAAGGATGCCCCCCACATTATCAGCTGGGACATGACCTGACTTTTGAGCATGGCTTCACCAGGATTTCTTTGCAATAAAGAAAAAGGCAGCTTGGTGCATGAACCTGGAGCATGCCCAGCAGCCAGACACCTGCAGAAAGAAGGAGATGTGAATGCTGCTGAAGAGAGTTTCATGGGATATTTACTAGCGAAAGAGGATTGAACTCTGCCACAAAAGACTTTGGTCCTCAAAGGATGCAGAGTGTGTCAGGTTTGTTTATGTGGAAACACTTCAGACTCGAAGGCGCCAAGACTATAATATTGCTGCAGGGTTGGAACAGCCCCTGAGACGGCACACAGAGCCAGGAGCAGAATAATAGCTGTCAGAGAAAGGACAGCTTACCCAGGGATCAAAGTGGGGCATTTTCCTTCAATTCCTGCTCCACCCAAACTTGAAAACCAACTGCTGGGAGGGGCAGCAGCATTTCTATTCAGGCAGTGGCAAGAGATTGGCTTTGTGGCTCATTGTAAACTCCCTGCTTCCTACTAATCTCTCTCCACTCCACAGGTGTTAACAACCCTTTCTCCTTTTTAATAGTCTTGATGCTCCACCAAACTATCCTTTCTTTTGCAATGTTGCTGTCTGTTTGCCATGCCTGGGAATGTCACTCAGATTATACGTCACTGCTCTGTGAAGTGTTTTAGCTCTAGCTACAGATTTTAACTCAGGTGGGGTCACATTAACTCAGGTGTGGAAATAAGCAGCTGAGGAACTGGGGCAGTGCCAAGACACTCCAGAAGACTCTGTTTTGTTTTATGATCTGAATAGGGGATAAACATTTAATTCTAATGACTACAGATCTAATGATGCAAGAGTTTCTGGCAATTTGTGCCTAATTTGTTGGGTTGCTGTTTTTAAAGCAAATGAGTGCTTTGATCTTAAACTGAATAACATGGTGCTAGCTCCCTAATAAAGCTTCTGGTTTCTCTTTAATTGGAGAAAAATCTGTGGTGTATTCTACATGAGGATGTGCCTTAATATCAGCCTTCAACTCCCTGCAGGGGGTTGCAAAGAATATGGAGCTGGGCTGTTCTCAGTGGGGGCAGATGACAGGCCAAGGAGCAATGGGCTCAAGCTGCAGCAAGGGAAGTTGAGGTTGGATGTTAGGAAAAACTTTCTCAGGAGAAGGATGAAACAGGTTACCCAGAGAGGTGGTGGAGTCTCCATCCTTGGAGGTTTTGAAGGCCCAGCTCAATAATTCTGTGTCTGGGATGATGTAACTGGGGCTGGTCCTACTTTGAGCAGGGGGTTGGACTAGATGTGACCTCCTGAGCTCCCTTCCACCCCTTGTTTCGTATGATTCTGTGATCTGCACTCTCCTTTTCCAAATCCTAGATCCACCCATGAGTTTATCACTGTAAAAACTAATAAGAGGGTTCTGAATATCCTCTCTCTCATTTCATTGTGACAACACCCCCTGAATGAATAACAGCTCTTTAGTACTCCCTCCTCTAGGGTTATGTTGCCTTGAAGCTTTGAACCAGTGTAAAAATGCATACCTACCTGCATCATTCTCATGGGGAGGCTGCAAAGCGTGCAGTATGCAGAACCCTATGAAACAGGCATGTCATTGACCTCTCTGTACTATGATAGTGTGCTTCTTTGGCCACTGACAGAGTTCAGTAACCCCCACAGTCATGCCTCCTGCCATTCCATTTAACAATGTAAGCCTTGCTAAAGCATTGATCAATATATCCTGCTCACACAAAGGTTTTACTAAAGCATTGACATGAGTAGGCCTCACCAGCAAACCTCACCAATGCATGAACTCCTCTCATAAACAAAACTTTGCATGTGGGCCAGATGTGCATTCCTTCCAAGAGATGAGAGGGAAAGATGATGGTACAAGGTAGAATAGTTCAGTACCAGGATGATAAGGCTGGACTGGGAACACTCAGATCAGAATGTGAAACAAGGCCAGTTTGAGATGTGCAAGATGAAGATGGAAAGCAATATGTCATTTGTTTTGAATGTTGTGTAAAAGAAGAATTGGAAAGCAGGGGAACCCTGGTGGAGCCTGCACGGTGTTGTGTCAATGACCTTGTCACGGGTACAAATGCCTTAACTCCTGCTCGGATGTACTTGTTAGGCCAAAACATGATACGGCTGAGCTTGTAGACAGTAAACTTGGCTGAATCCTTGTCACCAAACCAAGTCTGTGGGTGTTAAGACAAGATTGTTGTTGGTATCTCCTGGCTGCAATTTGTCGACCTCTCAGTGCCCGAGACCTCAGCACTGATGACACATCAATAATACCCAAAAATGAAGCCCGGGTTCATGATCCTGGACTTCCCCTGCCCTAGCCAGTAGCAGGCTGAGTGCTTCTGTGGCTCAGAGTGTCAGTCAGCTGGCTGGCCCTCCTTGGCTGGCCCTCCCAACCATGCGAGCACATCAGGGCCCTTTGCTCTGGTGTCCTCCCATGGCTGGGCGTGCCAGTCAGCTGACCAGCACTGGCCACACATTCAATTTATGGTGCAATGGAAACCAGCCATAAAGTTTTTACACATATTTTATGTAATAACTTGCTGGCTTATTCTCTGTTTTATGGTTCCACTAATTGCATGAATGTGTGACCAGGTCACTACTTAAGACATGATTAATTGATTAATCACATCTGAAGTGTAATGGCTGCCAGGGAGCCATTAGAAAAAAAAAATTAATTAATTACCAATAATAAAAAGAAAGGGACAGAGCATCCCTGTGCCTTTTGCAGTGTTCTGTTTTCATCACACAAATACCCAGCCATACTTTTTTGCTCCAACTTGGTCCAAATCAATCTTTGCCAGGGAAAGATTAGTCTCCTTGTGGCTGGGAAACCAGCCTGAAACATGAAAGTTTCGGAACATTTTAAAGGGTCTGAAATCTAGAAGATGTCTAGCCAACAATACCGACGTGACCACAGCCTCCGTACCCACATGTGCACACAATGTGCAATGCCCCTTAAAGGTTTGGGGTGTCTGGTTGTCAGGTTTTAAGGAGGTTGTTTCTGTCAGTGCATCACCTTCCATATTTTCCTCCTGTCCAGAGAGAAAAACCAGCTGTGAAGAGAAACATGATCTTCATCCACCCATCATGGCAGATTCCAACCTCACTGGCCTCACCCCCTCCACCTTCATCCTGAATGGCATCCCAGGCCTGGAGGCAGCTCACATCTGGATCTCTATCCCGTTCTTCTTTGTGTACCTCATTGGTTTGGTGGGGAACTGCTTCCTCCTCTACATCATTTGGATTGAGGAGACTCTGCACCGGCCCATGTACTACTTCCTCTCCATGCTCTCCATCACTGACATTGCAGCCACCACCACTGTGATTCCCAAAGCAATGTGCATCTTCTGGCTCAAGCTCAAGGAAACTAACTTCAGTGCCTGCCTGGTCCAGATGTTCTTCATCCACACAGTTGCAGGGATGGAGTCTGGCGTGCTCATGCTCATGGCTGTGGACCGATACGTGGCCATCTCCTACCCCTTGAGGTACACCACCATCCTGACGCATCCTATCATCACTGCTGCAGGGCTGCTCAATTTCCTCAGGGGGATGATTGTAGCTGCCCCCTTCCCCTTGTGGGCCAAAAGACTACCATACTGCCGAGGCAATGTCATCCCTCACACCTACTGTGACCACATGTCTGTAGTGAAACTGGCCTGTGCCAGCATCAGGGTTGATGCCATCTATGGCCTCGCAGCAGCTGGGCTGGTCGGGGGCCTTGACATTCTTTGCATCTCCTTCTCCTATGTCATGATCCTTCGAACTGTGCTGGGTCTCTCCTCCAAGGAAGCACGCAGCAAGGCCTTCAGCACATGCACAGCCCACATCTGTGCTATTGTTACCACCTACACTCCTGCGTTCTTCACCTTTTTTGCACACCGCTTCGGGGGACACCACATCGCACCATATGCTCACATCATCATGGCCAACCTCTACCTGCTCCTGCCTCCCATGCTCAACCCCATTATTTATGGGGTGAAGACCAAGCAGATCAGGGAGGGTGTCCTGAAGCTCTTGAGAGGGAGGAAGGCTGGTTCAGCTCCCAGCATCGGAGCAATGATGCACAGGAACATGAGCAAAGTGATAAAAATTACACATCATTGAGGATAACTGAGACAGAGGCAAAAATGCCACCTCCCATATGCCATGTGGACCACTGTGAAGGTCCAAGGGGCATTGAGCAAAGTGATAAAAATTACACATCATTGAGGATAACTGAGACAGAGGCAAAAATGCCACCTCCCATATACCATGTGGACCACTGTGAAGGTCCAAGGGGCATTTCCAGAAGCTCCCACACATAATTACACAATATTTTTATAATTGTGTGTCTCGAGACAAATTAGCCAAATTGGTTCCAAATTCTATTGACTGAGCAAATTTATGTCTTTGTGGTGCTACCACTGGCAAACTCTTTGACCTTGGGCTCCATATACTCCAAATCCATGGCAGGCATCCTACATGCAAGCCCCAAACTCAGAGGCCTTAGGGTTCATATGCCCCCAGTCTCAATTGCCCCTAGCCAACAGCCCAAAGGAGCAAGCTAGAGGGAAAGCCCAGGAGCAATCCCACATCACCATGAATTGTGTAGCCAGGATGTACACTTGATCTTAGCCAAAGTGCTGAGAAATGGGAAGCTACCATAATAAGAGACCCTTTCAACTAAACCCTATACTTTGAGAACTTATGTTTCATAAGGGGCCCATCACATATTGTCATTTATGGGTCCATGTATGACAGATTTTGAAGTTAATTGATTTTAGTTAATGACTATTCATTGGTAGTTTGTAGTTCACCATTTATTTATTTCAGTTTTCCCATCTTCTCATTATGAGTTTGTTCATGAGATGAAGATCAACATCACTTCCACAGACAGAATTACTCCTCTCCAAGACCTAACCTGCCTGCAGGTAGCTGCTCCCCATATTAGTCCATTAAAGACGATAAGGATGATCATCTTCAAGTCAGACTGACTTCATCCAATGCCCTGCTGTCCCCCAAAACTCAACTAAAAGCCTCTATGGGATCTTCCACAAAGGACATTGCCATTATCAAGGGCCACATTTGTGAGAGCCCTGCAGGGGAAGTGATGTTGAGGGGTAACCAACATGGGTTTGTGCCAGGCCAATCCTGCCTGACTAACCTCTTTCTATGTTACCTGGTCTCTTTCTATGACCAGCTAACAAAGAGCTTAGATGGGAAGGAGGAAGTCGATGTCATCTTCTTGGACTTCCAGAAGGCCTTTGACACAGTGTCCCACCCAATTCTGGTGGGCAAGCTGAGGGACTGTGGCATTGACGAATGCACGGTCACATGGGTGGCAAACTGGCTCCAGGGGTGAACCCTGAGGGTGGTGGTGGACAGGTCGATGTCGACCTGGTGGGGTGTGGGCAATGGAGTCCCCCAGGGCTCAGTCCTTGGGCCGGTGCTGTTCAACATCTTCATCAGCGACCTGGACAAGGGGGTGGAGAGCACCCTGTTCAAGTTCACTGATGACACCAAGCTGTGGGGTAAAGTGAATACACCAGCAGGCAGGGACCACATCCAGGCAGACCTGGATAGGTTGGAGAAGTGGGCAGATCTGAACAGGATGCAGCTGGAGTCCTGTGTCCAGTTCTGGGTGCTGCACTTCAAGAGGGATGTGGGGAACCTGGAGAGGGTCCAGAGGAGGCCACTCATATGGTTGAGGGCCTCCATGGCCAGCCCTATGAGGAGAGGCTGAGTGAGCTGAATCTCTTCAGTCTCCACAAGAAGAGACTGAGGGGGGATCTTATGGCTGCCTACAACCTTATCCGGGGCCAGCAGCAGGGACTCGGGGAAAGTCTGTTCACCAGGGCCCCCCTTGGGGTCACCAGGAACAACGGCCACAGGCTGAGGGAGGAGAGGTTTAGGTTAGATATTAGGAAGAACTACTTCACGGTACGGGTGGCCAGAGCCTGGAACAGGCTTGCCAGAGAGGTGGTGCTCTCACCTGCGCTGGGGATCTTCAAGAGGAGACTGGACAGGCACCTGGCTAGGGTCTTATGACCTCTCCCACCCCCAGTGCTCCTTCCTGCCCATGTGGCAGGGGGCCAGACTAAATAATCTGTCTAGGTGCCTTCCAGCTCATTGATTCTATGATTCTATGATTTGAATATGTTTGGCAATCATGTCTCTATGCCCTCTAGGGTTTATGAACCTATCCATTTCCACGGTAGCTTGGTGCCTGAACCATGGCAATTTCTCATCTAGAAAGGGGCTGCATCCAAGAAAACCCAATATTAAACCAGCCAGAGCTTGATAGATTCAAAGCAGCCCCTTAAACTGTTCTCAGAAACCTGTTCACCAGTGCAGATTTTGACTGTGTGTGGTGTATACATGATGCTGTTCTTAATTAAGTGTGTGCATATCAGATCTTGTGGAAAAGGCCCAGAATGATGTAAAAAAGGAATTGGTTGAAATGTGAAGTGCAGTCCTTTATGCTTCTGTAATAAAGGTTTCCAGGGGCCTTCTGAGAAAAGAAAAGTCATGTATTTCTTGCCAATAAGACTTAAAAGGATGGAGGGAAACATTTCTGGCCACTGCTGCTTCCTGAGCCTTCAGAGAAAATAAGAAAGGAAATAATCTCCAGCATTGACAAGGGCATCCCATGGCTGTTGTCATGGGACCTTCTCCAGTCCTTCCATTCACTTTCCCCACCCAGACTATCCTCTTGACCACCCCGTTGCCCAAAGTGAGCTCCAGCCAGCTCCCAGCATCACATGGGCATGGGGAACTCCATCCCACTGCACCAGCTGGGTTGGGAAGGGTGGAGTTGCCAAAATGAATGTGGTCAGTGCAACACCCCACACCCACCAACTGACACACCCCACTGCCTCACACACCCCTTGCACAGGAAGGAGTGACAGAATGAATCTCTGTTTTATCCCAGATGTCACCCAGCATTATGTTGTCCTCTGAGACCACCCCCAGGATGTGACCTCCTGAGGTCCCTTCCACCCTTCATTTTCTATGATTTTGTAATTCCAGTTACTTTAAGGGGAAAGCGCAACCAGCTAGGCTTGCTGTGGGGAGCCAGCTGCATGGCAAAAAGCAGCCGAGGTGCAGCCCCCAGGCAGCACAGGAATAAAGAAGACAGGGATCTAGTCTATGCTGCAGAGAAGAGAGCAGGCTGACCATCAAGCCAAAGTGGCACCTGTAGGCCATGGGCTACGTGTCATGTCAGAACCTGGGCTTGAGCTGGGTGGTGGTAACATGGGTTCAGCATGCATAGTAATAAGGTGTATTAATATAACATAAGGAAGTGAAAAAAAATTGATGTAACTTCCAAAGTATCACCAAATAGGAAAAATCTCTGCTGGGTGAAAAATGGAAAAGGTTTGGTTTACCCTGAAGGAGCACCAAATAAGGAAAAACTCTATATCAGATATGCACTTTGGTTGAACAAAGAGACTTTGAACATCTCCAAAGCTCAGTGAAAAAGACAAACCAACTCAGCAAAAGTCCCCAAGGAACAGAAAAGCCTGGCCAGCATCTCTGTTTCTCCCTTGAATTGGGGGCTGCATAAGCACAGTCCTTATTGCTACAATAAGGCTTTGCTATTGCATGTCCTAATAAAGTTTTCAAGTTGTGACTGGAACAAGGCTAGTAGCCAAGGAGCAAAGCTAAGGTTAAGTAACAGCCCCCCCAAATACTACAAAATCTCCATCAAGGCATGGTAGGAAAGGTACAATGGGAGGGTACCCCAAGGAGATGGAGGTGGGCAGGAACCGCTTGGTCAAGGTCTTGCTACAGCCAACCAGTGGTGCCTCAGCACACACAGCACTGCTCTGTGGGGGCTGCCTCATGAACCAGATGCATTGATACTTACAGTAAGTGTGAAGTCTAAACATGGCTTGCACAGAAATGCTGAGGAAGAAGCTTGTTAATCCTTATAGGTGCCTTGCAAAGGTAACAGATAAGAAGGGAATTGATAAAACCGATATATTAGAGGACACCAAAACAAAGACTGCAACGGCCTGGCAAGAAGGTGTCCCTATCTACTGGGAAGGTCACACTGACAGGTGAGAACTGATAGATGAGGTCACCTAATGATATTTCAGTAATTGATGTGAACTTAGATGTGCTGGTCATGGATGTTAGTGCCTAGGTTTGTTTCATTGAGACATAGGGCTGGAAGGGACCTTGAGAGGTCATCAAGATGCTCTAAAAGCAAGAGGGTGAAATGCAAGGAAGGGTGGCTAAAGGATGATCTCTGCAAACAAGGTGCAGGTTCTGGAAACCCAGCAACTGATGATTCACCTGCTTGGGTGGCATTAACTCCCCATTAACTAAAAATTCAAGTAAGGAATCAAGAGCCCACCAGATCATAGACTTATAGACAATGAGGGCTGGAAGGAACCTCAAGAGGTTACATCTAGTCCAACCCCCTGCTCCAAGCAGGACCAGCCCCAACTACATCATCCCAGATAAGTTTTGTCTAGCTGGGTCTTAAAACCTCCAGGGATGCAGATCCCACCACCTCTCTAGGTAACCTGTTCCAGTGTTTTATTACCCTCCTTGTAAGAAAGATTTTCATAGTTTCATAATTTCATAGTTGGTAGGGTTGGAAGGGACCTGAGCACATCATCAAGTCTGACCCCCTGCCATGGTCAGGAAAGGATGCTGGGGTCAAATGACCCCTGCAAGGTGATTATCTAGCCTCCTTTTGAAGACCTCCAAGGTAGGAAGTTGGTTTCAGATCCTGGCTACCCTGACTGTGAAGTAGTGCTTCCTGATGTCCAGCCTGAACCTACTCTCAGTCAACTTATGGCTGTTATTCCTAGTTACTCCTAGTAGCGCTCGGGGGGGAATAGGGTCTCTCCCTTTCCCTGCGGGTCCCCCTTGGAAAATTTATAGATGGTCAACAGATCCCCTCTCTGCCTTCTCTTGCTGAAGCTGAACAGGTTCAGGTCCCATAGCCTCCCCTCATAGGGCCTGCCCTGCTGCCCCCAATCATGCAAGTGGCCCTACTCTGGAACCTCTTGATGCTGTCCACATCCCTCCTGAAGTGTGGCGCCCAGAACTGGACGCAATACTCCAGCTGCGGCCTGACCACTGTCGCATAGAGGGGGAGGATCACCTCCTTGGACCTGCTCAAAATGCATCTGTGGATGCATGACAAGGTGTGGTTAGCCTTTCTGGCTGCATCCCCACACTGTTGGCCCATGTTAACCTTGGCATCAATAATGACTCCAAGATCAAGTCAGTCAGAAACATGGAAGTCCTTAACTTCAGGAAAGCCAACTCTGACAAGCTCAGAAGGCTTGTCAGTGAGGCCCTAAGGGACCACGACCCCAGGGAGAGGGGAGTTCAAGAAGAGTGGTTGCTCGTCAAGACAGCAATCCTCAATGCACAAGCTAAGCTTATTCCATCTCGGAGGAAAGGCAGAAAGAGGGCACAGTAGCCCCTCTGGCTCTCCAGAGACCTAGCAGACCTCCTGAGGCTAAAAAGAAAGGCATACAGAGGATGGAGGATGGGATTCATCTCCAAGGAGGATTATTCTGCACTGGTCCGGTCCTGCAGGGAGCAAGCCACGAAAGCCAAGGCTGCAACTGAACTCATAGTTTCATAGTTTCTAGGGTTGGAAGGGACCTGAGCAGATCATGAACTCAAACTAGCTTCAAGCATCAAGGACAATAAAAAGTCCTTTTTCAGATATGTGGGGAGCCAGAGGAAAAGCAAAGGCAACATTGGACCCCTTTTGAACCAGATGGGCCAACTGACAACTGACGCCCAGGAAAAAGCCAACCTATTAAATGGGTACTTTGCGTCAGTCTTTCATCAGTCCCATGAGATGCCCATGCCCACTACGGGACAGGGAGATCCAGGTGAGAGAGATCCCCTGGCCTCCATTAATGCTGACCTCATGAAGGAACTTGAAAAGCTGGATACCTTCAAGTCAGCCAGCCCTGACAATCTACACCCCAGGGTAGTCAAGGAGCTGGCGAGCGTCATAGCCCAGCCCCTGGCATGGATTTTGAAAACTCCTGGCGCTCTGGTGTAGTGCCCGAAGACTGGAAGAAGTCCAATGTGGTGTTGATCTTCAAGAAAAGGAAGAAAGTGGATCTGCCTAAGTATAGGCCCATCAGCCTGACTTCTATCCCGGGGAAGATCTTAGAAAAGTTTATTAAAGAGGCCATCCTTAATGGACTGGCTAACAACAACATCCTAAGGGATAGCCAGCACGAGTTCATTGCTGGTAGGTCTTGCTTGACCAATCTCATTTCCTCCTACGACCAGGTGACCTATCACCTGGACAATGGAGAAGAGATTGATGTCATGTATCTTGACTTCAAAAAAACCTTTGATCTGGTATCCCATGATCACCTCTTGGCCAAACTGGCCAATTGTGGCCTTGGGTCCACCACGATCCGCTGGCTGGAAAATTGGCTCCATGGTTGGAACCAGAAGGTAGTAATTGATGGAAGTCAATCGTCATGGTGTCCTGTGACCAGTGGGGTTCCTCAAGGCTCTACCCTTGAACCCATATTGTTCAACATCTTCATTAATGATGTGGACATTGGAGTCAGGAGCGGACTGGCCAAGTTCACTGATTTCATACATTTCATAGACATTAGAGCTGGAAGGGACCTCGGGAGATCATCGAGTCCAGCCCCCTGCCCAAAGGGCAGGAAGTCAGCTGGGGTCATAGGATCCCAGCAAGATAAGCATCCAATTTACTCTTGAAGGCATTCAATGTAGGTGCTTGAACCACCTCCGCTGGCAGGCTGTTCCAGACCTTGGGGGCTTGGACAGTAAAGAAATTCTTCCTTATGTCCAGCCTGAAATGGTCTTGCAGGAGTTTGTGACCGTTCGACCTCGTCATCCCTTGGGGCGCTCTGGTGAACAGACGTTCCCCCAGATCCTGGTGGTCACCCCTGATAAACTTGTAGGTGGCCATCAGATCACCCCTGAGCCTGCGCTTTTCCAGGCTAAAGGGTCCCGTGGCTCTCAGCCTGTCATCATAAGATCTGTTTTCCTGACCTCTGATCATGCGTGTGGCTCTCCTCTGGACTCTCTCAAGCTTCTCCACATCCTTTTGGAATTGTGGAGCCCAAAACTGGACGCAGTACTCCAGCTGCGGCCTCACCAAGGCCGAGTACAGGGGGAGAATGACGTCCCGGGATTTGCTCGAGAAGCATCTATGGATGCACGCCAGCATTTTGGTCGCTTTACTAGCCGCAGCCTCGCACTGGAGGCTCATGTTCATCTTGTGGTCAATGATGACCCCCAAGTCTCTTTCTTCTGTAGTGCTATCCAACATAGCACTGCCGAGCCTATAAGGATGCTGCAGGTTATTCCTCCCAAGGTGGAGAACCTTGCATTTTTCGGTGTTAAACACCATCAGGTTCTTGTCTGCCCATTTGCTGAGCTTGTCCAGGTCAGCCTGGATCACCCGCCTATCTTCTGGCGTAGATGCTTTGCCCCAAAGTTTGGTGTCATCGGCGAACTTGGCCAGTCCACTCCTGACTCCAATGTCCACATCGTTAATGAAGATGTTGAACAGGATGGGTCCCAGGACAGAGCCTTGAGGGACCCCACTGGTCACAGGGCACCACGATGAGTGACTGCCATCAATCACTACCCTCTGGGTCCGACCACGGAGCCAATTTCCCAGCCAGCGAATCGTGGTGGAGCCAAGGCCACAACTGGGCAGTTTGGCCAAGAGGTGATCATGGGATACCAGATCAAAAGCTTTTTTGAAGTCAAGATATATGACATCTATCTCTTCTCCCTTGTCCAGGTGATAGGTCACCTGGTCATAGAAGGAAATGAGATTGGTCAAACAAGACCTACCCGCAACAAACCCGTGCTGGCTATCCCTTAGGATGCTAGCCTGGGCCAGTCCCTCAAGGATGGCCTCCTTAATAAACTTTTCTAAGATCTTCCCCAGGATAGAAGTCAGGCTAATGGGCCTGTAGTTAGCCAGATCCACTTTCCTCCCTTTCTCGAAGATCGGCACCACATTGGCCTTCTTCCAGTCTTCGGGCACTTCACCAGAGCACCAGGAGTTTTCAAAGACCCGTGCCAGGGGCTGGGCTATGACGCTCGCCGGCTCCTTGAGTACCCTGGGGTGCAGGTTGTCAGGGCCGGCTGACTTGAAGGTATCCAGCTTCTCAAGGTGTTCCTTCACGAGGTCAGCATTGATGGAGGGTAGGGGATCCCCCTCACCCGGATCTCCCTGTCCCATAGCAGGTATGGGCATCCCGTGTGACTGATGAAAGACTGATGCAAAGTACCTATTTAATAGGTTGGCTTTTTCCTGGGCGTCAGTTGTCAGTTGCCCCATCTGGTTTAGCAGGGGTCCAACATTGCCTTGCTTTTCCTCCGGTTCCCCACATAGCTGAAAAAGGACTTTTTGTTGTCCTTGATGCCTGAAGCTACTTGGAGTTCAGCTGCAGCCTTGGCTTTCCTGGTTTGGTCCCTGCAGGACCAGACCAGCGCGGAGTAATCCTCCTTGGAGGTGAATCCCGTCCTCCATCCTTTGTAGGCTTTCCTTTTTAGCCACAGTAGGTCCGCTAGGTCTCTGGAGAGCCAGGGGGCCTGCTGTGCCTTCTTGCTGCCTTTCCTCCGTGTTGGAATATATTTACTTGTGCACTGAGGATCGCTTCCTTGAGAAGCAACCACTCTTCTTGAACTCCCAACTCCCTGGGGTCATGGTCCCTGAGGGCCTGACCAACTACCCTCTTGAGCTTATCAAAGTTGGCTTTTCTGAAGTCAAGGACTTCTGTGTTGCTGCCTGACTTGCCAGCTTTACGGCGGATGGTGAAGGTGATCAGCTCGTGGTCGCTGTCACCCAACTTCCCATCAATCACTAGGTCGCCGATTAGGTCGTCCCCCGTAGCCAGTACCAGGTCGAGCAGCGCTTTGCCTCTCGTTGGCCCATAGACTTCTTGAGTCAGGTAAAGGTCATCCACGCATGAGAGAAAGCTTTGCGCCCGCTCAGATTTAGCTGAGTGATCTTCCCACGAGATGTCCGGGTAATTGAAGTCACCCATGACAACCAAGGTCCTGGAGCGAGCGGCCTCAGTCAGTTCCCGGGCGAACTCCTGGTCAAGCTCAGGACTTTGAGTGGGAGGTCTGTAGTAGACTCCCACCGTTGTGTCCCCTGTGCCGAATTCCCCATGAATTTTTACCCAGAGGGTCTCTACCCGTCCACGCCGGTCGCCAACATCAGCTTGCAGGGACATGTAGCTTTCCTTCACAGAGAGAGCTACACCCCCGCCCCTTTTGTCAACACGATCCCTCCTTTATAGGGTATAGCCCTCTATACCCGTGGTCCAGTCATGGGTGGAGTCCCACCAGGTCTCCGTTATCCCAATGACATCGTATTTCTTTGCACTGAGCAGGAGGACGAGCTCGTCCTGCTTGTTGCCCAGGCTCCTGGCATTAGCGTACAGGCAGGCAAGTGTGCCCTTGGGGGCTTTTGGCTTTGCCCACAGATTGTGCCAGGGCTGGGGCAGGGGTGGGGTCCCTTAAGTGCCCCCTTAAGTGCCTTGGTCCGCTGGCTTTGCAAGGGCCGTTCAGCGGGCCAGCAGGGGCAGTAGTCCCCCCATCCCCCAGCGGGCTTAGTTTAAAGCCCGGTGGAGCAGGTCAGCCAGCCTGGCTGAGAAGAGCCTCCTCCCCAGGGGGAGAGGTGGAGGCCATCTCTTCCCAGCAGCTCGCTGCCTCTCTCGCCAAAGAGTGGGCTGTGGTCATGGAAGCCAAAGCCTTCCCGGTAACACCAGCGCCGCAGTCTTTGGTTCACCGCGTGGATCCTCCTCTCCCTCCTCAGCCCATAGCCTGAGACTGGGAGGATCGACGAAAACACCACCTGAGCTCCCAGACCCCTAAGCCCCACTCCCAACTCCCTGTAGCGCCTCATGACCTGGCTGGGGGTGCTCCGAGCCGTGTCATTGGTGCCCACGTGAATAAGGAGCATGGGGTAGTGGCCTGTGGGCCAGAGGAGCTGCGGGATCCTCTCCGCAATGTCTTGGACGCGGGCCCCCAGGAAGCAGCAGACTTCCCGGGCTAAGGGGTCGGGGCGGCAGATTGCCCCCTCAGTGCCCGCAGTATGGAGTCTCCCACAACAAACACCTTACGCTTTGTCTTGGGGAGAGCGGGGCCAGTAGCTGCGGTCGAGCCTGGGTTGCCTGCGGGAGCCGGCAACTGCGTGGGCTCTGCTGGGGCTGCAAGAGGTGCGAACCTGTTGCTAAGCTCCGGCGGGGCAGGGGCCTTGGTGCGACGGGCCTTGGGGCCCTTGACCATGCCCATGACTGGGCAGAGCTGGAGGTCCCAGAGTCCTCCTTAGTCACGGAGGGGGACGGAGCTCTCCCGTGTGGCTCCCGGGGGAGAAGGGCCTGGCAGTAGGAGTCTATCTCCTGCTCACAGTCCCTGATGGCACGCAGTCCCTGGACTGTGGCCTGGAGCTCCTCCAGCTGGCACACCAGAGACCCCAGGAGGGAGCAGACCCCACAACGGGAGGTGGCCATGCTCCCAGGCCCCAGAGCCTGAAAAAGGGACAGGCAGCTTCTTCAGCCAAGAGCCAGGGGCTCCGTCTGCGTGGAGCCCGGGACCGTGGGCTCCGTCTGGGCGGCCGTCTCTGAGGTGCCCAATGGAGGGGGGCCGCAGAGCCCGAGGGGACCCTCGGGGTGTGGCGCGTGCCCATCCGTGTCATGCCTCTGGTAGGCTGGCTACGGCTGGGGCTGGCTATGGCTGTGGGGGTCGCAGGCAGGGTCTCGTGCCCTCCCGCGCCCTCCCCTGCGTGAACTCTGCGCTAACTCAAGCGCCTGTTTACGCAGTCTGTTCGCGCGGCTCCGGTCACGTGGCTCCCTGGGGGGCTGCGCCAGGTGGGGGCTTGACCCAGCCTGGCTCCATGTAGCCGCCTCCTTCCAGGGAGCGAGGCGTTGACCCCTTCCCACCACGAGCCCGCTTACCTCCGGCTGTGCTCAGGGTCGGCAGGGGGCTCGGCGTCTGCTGAGGGGGTGTCTTGGGGGCTTCAGGGCAGTGGGGGCGCAGGAGGCTTCACCCGCATGTCTCTCACCGCTCCAGAGCCTACCTGAGTGTGTTTTGGTTTTTTTTTTCCCCCCTGTTTGGTGGGCCCTTTTAAACTACGCGCATGCGCAGTGGGCCTGCCGTCGGGGAACGACGACACCAAACTTTGGGGCAAAGCATCCACGCCAGAAGACAGGTGGGTGATCCAGGCTGACCTGGACAAGCTCAGCAAATGTGCGGACGAGAACCTGATGGTGTTTAATACCGAAAAATGCAAGGTGCTCCACCTTGGGAGGAAAAACCTGCAGCATCCCAATAGACTCGGCAGTGCTACGCTGGCTAGCATTACAGAAGAATGAGACTTGGGGGTCATCATTGACCACAAGATGAACATGACCCTGCAATGCGATGCTGCAGCTAGTAAAGTGACCAAAACGCTGGCATGCATCCATAGATGCTTCTCGAGCAAATCCCCGGACGTCATTCTCCCCTTGTACTCGGCCTTGGTGAGGCCGCAGCTGGAGTACTGCGTCCAGTTTTGGGCTCCACAATTCCAAAAGGATGTGGAGAAGCTTGAGAGAGTCCAGAGGAGAGCCACGCGCATGATCAGAGGTCAGGAAAACAGACCTTATGACAACAGGCTGAGAGCCATGGGGCTCTTTAGCCTGGGAAAATGCAGGCTCAGGGGTGATGTGATGGCCACCTATAAGTTTATCAGGGGGGACCACCAGGATCTGGGGGAACGTTTGTTCACCAGAGCGTCCCAAGGGATGACGAGGTCAAACAGTCATAAGCTACTACAAGACCGGTTCAGGCTGGACATAAGGAAGAATTTCTTTACTGTCTGAGCCCCCAAGGTCTGGGACAGTCTTCCAGCGGAGGTGGTTCAAGCACCTACACTGAACACCTCCAAGAGCAAATTGGATGCTTATCTTGCTGGGAACCTATGACCCCAGCTGACTTTCTGCCCTTGGGTAGGGGCTGGACTCGATGATCTCCCGAGGTCCCTTCCAGCCCTAATGGCTATGAAATCTATGAAATCTTTTTCTGCCTCTGCACTGATGAGAAGGGAGTTCCCCAGCCTGTAGGTATGGTGCTGGTTCTTCCGCCCCAGGAGCAGCACCTTGCACTTGTATTGAAACCCATCCTATTCTTATCCACCCACCTTTGTAACCTGTCCAGATCTAGTTGTAGGACCCACTTCTCTCCACATCTTAGTGTCATCCGCAAACTTGAACAAGGTGCTTTTCACCCCCTCGTCCAAGTCGCTAATAAAGAAATTGAACAGTACAAGCTCAAGGACCGAACCCTGTGGGACCCTAGTGCCCACATCCATCCAGGTAAAAAATGACCCATCCACCACCACTCTCTGGGTATGGCCCTCCAGCCAATTTGCGACCCATCTGGCTGTGTAGGCACTGATGCCACAGTTGCCTAATTTTTTAATGAGAATGGGGTGAGAGAGTGTCGAAGGCCTTCCTGAAGTCCAGAAAGACTACATCCACCGCTATACCTGCGTCCAAGGCTTTTGTGACCTGGTCATAGAAGGCCACCAGGTTGGTCTGACAGGATCTTCCCCTGATGAACCTGTGTTGGTTGCTTCTAAACGTAATCTCCCCTGCTGGTCCCTTGCAGATGTGCTCCTGGATAATTTTCTCAAAGACCTTCCCCAGGACCAAGGTAAGACGAACGGGCCTGTAGTTTCCTGGGTCCTCCTTCCTCGCTTTTTTGAAAATGGGGACCACATTGGCTCTTTTCCTGTCATCAGGAACCTCACCAGAGCACCATGAGTGCTTGTAAAGCTGTGCCAGGGGTCCAGCAATGGCCTCTGCCAATTCCCTCAGCACCCTTGGGTAGAGATCATCTGGACCTGCTGATGTAAACATGTCCAGTCCACCAGAAGTTCCCTGACCAGGTCCTTTCTGATCCTGGGCCTGGCTGTGCCTCTCCTGAGTTCATCCGGGATCCCGGTGGGGGAGATGTCCTAGTCTTGCTCAGAAATATGGAGGCAAAGAATTTGTTAAAGAGGTCAGTGTTATCATCTGGTGCAACCATCAAATTGCCAAGCGTGTCCTACAGAGGCCCCATGTTACCCAGTGCCTTCTTTTTACTCCCTATGTATTTAAAAAAGGACTTCTTGTTGTCTTTGATCTGGGTCACTAGTCCTAGTTCTTTGTCCACCTTAGCCTTCCTTACAGCCTCCCTACAGTCTTGAGCAATGGAGGTATAGTCCTCCTTGGTGATGGCCCCTCCCTTCCATCAGGTGTATGCTCCCCTTTTTAGCTTTCAGACATTCCTGAATGCCTTTGGTGAGCCAGGGAAGCTTTTGAGCACTCTTGCCCCCTTTGATCTGCGTTTGAAGGGCTGTCACCCTTTGGGCTTGTAGGATCATCTCCTTAAGGAACGACCACTCTTCTTGGACACCTGGCTCCCCTCCCCTCGGGGCTGGACCTCAGTGCTTCCCCAACTATTCTCCTTAGATCATTGAAGTCCGCCCTCCCCTGAAGTCCAGGGCTGCTGCCTTGCTGTAGGCCTTTGCCACCTTGTGCTGGATGGTGAATCCCAGCAGGCGATGATCGCTGTCGCCCAGATGGTCGAGCACCCGCAGACCCCTTACCAGGTTGTTGCCTGTGACTAGGATCAGGTCCAGGAGGGCATTCCCCCTGGTGGGACTGTGCACCTCCTGGGTTAAGTGGAGGTCCTGTATCTCAGCTAAGAACCTACGTGAGCGGTCAGACCTGGCTGACTGCTCTTCCCAGCAGATGTCCAGGTAGTTTAGGTCACCCATGATGACCACGTCCCTTGACCTAATTGCCTCCACAAACTCACCTGAGAATTCCCGGTCTAGCTCTTCCCCTTGGTTGGATGGTTTGTAGTAGACCCCCACCATTAGGTCCCTTTCCCCCCAACCCCCTTGTATTCTGACCCAGAGCACTTCAGTCTGCCCCCCCTCTGACCCCGTGCTGTTTGCTGAGGACGTGTATTGCTCTTTGACGTAGAGCGCCACACCCCCGCCTTGCCTCCCCATTCTATCTTTTCCTAATATATAACTTCATCTTCCCTTGCTGCAAGTTGAGCCCATTGTTTCTTGTCCTGTCATCTGCCCCCACTGAGACCAGTCCAGCTTCATCCTCTTTGCAGCCCCCCTGCAGGGAGGTGAAAGCTGCTATCAAATCCCTCCTCCGTCTTCTCTTCTGCAGACTAAATCAGCCCAGCTCCCTCAGCCTCTCCACACCAGTCCTGTCCCCAGCCCCACAACCATTTTTATTGTCCTCCCCTGGACAGCAGCTATTTCAGGTATAAAAGTATTCAGCAGGAATTACACTGCATGAGCTCGCCCAATGTCGTTCTCCTCCCTGCATTTCTCTGATGCCAGGGGCTAATGTGCATTTGTGGACAGAGAACAGCGCAGCAGAAAGGAAAGCCTACAGAGTTAATTTTCAGTGTGGGATTTTCAACATTTTGAAGTTTCTCCTGGTGGGGAAAGGGAAAAGTGAGGTTTCTCCCAGCTGACTGAAGTGTCCCAGGAGACCAGGCATTAAAACAGCTATAAATACAGCTGTGCCCTGGCTTTTGTGGGAAGACAGAGTCCATGAAGCGACTGCTGAATCATGCTGACGATATGATTGAGTGCTCTGGTAGCTCCAGCCTCCCTACCCACATGGATACTACAGTCACGTCTGAAGAGTGAGTAGGACTTAAAGGAACAGCAACGGGTTTCCCATGGACTGGGGATGTTTGGTGTGACCTAGCTCAGCTGAGCTAAGCGGAGAAAGAGCATTATGTGTCTGTCTGCAGCTTCCAGCTGTGTCTGACTTGCCTCCTGATCTTTCACCTTCCTCTTGTGAGGGACAGCTGTGTTATTCACCCCACTATATGGATGGGAAACTGAGTCACAGAGAGACAGAGTTGCCCCTGATCACACAGTAAGCCTTATGAGTCTCAGATGAGTGTCCTAACCACTGCATCATCCTCTTTGATCCTTACTGCATATCTTAAAAAGCGGGGAGGTATGCAGCCAGCACCAGAGTCACAAATTATACCATCAGCCCAATGCAAACAGCCAGGCATCCGGTGCCTTGGTTTCACTGACCAGGAAGCAGGGAGAGCTGGGGATGTGTGGGGCTACCTCAAAGCAAGATGAGTAGGAGCTTCCTCTGCTCCTGGCAGTCACGGGGCCATGCTGCCCTCACATCCACTTACTTCAAGCCCTGGCAGAAAGGTTGGGGAGGGCCGAAACAGAGCAAAAGCTATGCTCCATCCCAGATGCTGAACCAAAAGGAGCATTCTTCCAATTCATTGTCATTTGTTCATTTAATTGGACTTAAAGTATGGTACTTTGATCATCCCCAGAGCATGTATCTGCGTCTAATGTCTGGTAGCCAACAAGACATTTTCCCCTATGGTCAATGGCCCAGGTTTTGCCTCCCCTTAGCGTGGGACATGGTCCTTTTCCAGCTTCTTCTGAGTATGTACTCTGTTACTTGTGCTATGGTATTAGCAGTGTATTAGCAGGTGGTATTAGCAGGTATGCTAATTAGCAGGTGTGCAGTGGTATTACCAGTGGTATTAGCTGTAGTATTATCAGGGCATTAGCAATGTCTCCTCCCTTTATCTATGTTATATTATAAATGTTATTTTGGGTGTTTCAGGTATTATGGCTGGTAGTTGTGGGAGGGTCTGAAGTGGCAATTTTGGCTTAAGTGATCATCTTGAGAGTACCTGGACCTGGACTGTTCTCAGCGGTAATAGATGATAGAACAAGGAGCAATGGGCTCAAGCTGCAGCAAGGGAAGTCAAGGTTGGATATTAGGAAAAGCTTTCTCACTAAGAGGGTGGTGAAGCACTGGGACAGGTTACCTAGAGAGGTGGTGGAGTCTCCATCCTTGGAGGCTTTTAAGACTCAGCTTGACAACTGGGTTACCAACCCTCTAGGATTGCCTTGGAGTCTCCAGGAATTAGATATAAATCCCCAGGAGACTGCTGAGAGTCACCTGGGAGAGAAATGATAGGTCATTCATTAAAATAAATATTAAATGTTGAAACCAATTTATACAGGAGTCCAGTGGGTTTTTAAAATGTAATCATAATGTGCATTTTCCTTCCCGATGTAAAGTCTATGCACCGTAATCAGTAATTGATATACGCAAGCACACAGGCACGTTATTGTCATTATGTCATGTGATGGAATAGATAAAATAGATAAAATGTCATTATGTCATGTCATGTCACGTCATTATATCATGTCATGTCATATGTTGTTATGTCACGTGATGACATAGATAGATAGAAGTGCATGGGCACATTAATGTCATTATGTCATGTGATGAAACTTCCCAGAATAGATTCAAATAGAGTTGGCAACCCTACTTGACAAAGCCTTAGCTGGGATGATGTAGTTGGAGCTAGTCCTGCCTTGAGCAGGGGGTTGGACTAGATGCGATATCCCAAGGTCCCTTCAACGCTCAGTTTCTATGCATCTTTGAATAGTTTGGAAAAGGGTCCTTCCAGTCCCACTTTCCTGTATCTGTATAGAGCATATACTGCTTCTATATATTAGACAAATAAAAAGATCCATATGGGAATAGATAGATCAGTGATTCTCAGCCTGGGTGCAGTGGCAATGTTAGCACTGCTAAATGTGCAAGCAACTCACAAGATAAACCCAGAGATGTCAACTAGGAAGCCAGTGTTTAAACCCATTCTGACATGCTATGGGCTTTCTAAGTTCTTTGCCAAAAAAAAGTTACTCCATTGTTTTCTGTAATAAAAAATAAAGTGAAAACTAAGAACTGGCCTTTTATGATGGATGTCTTGGGTCTAATGAGGACTGTCTTGAGCCTAAAAAGACTGAGAACCACTGAGATAGACAGATAGATAGATAGATAGATAGATAGATATCACACGTGGTTCAGTAATTTTACTGTCTTACCAAATCGAGATGTTTATGTTTGCTTTCTTAGAAAATCTAGCAACATTTTTCCCACTGTTTCTTTCACATTAGTTGATGAATTTCTGAGTTTGGGTATTCAATATCACCACTTTTCTCAGAGGCATTTGTGAAAGCATTGTCTCAATGCAGTTTAAAATTTAAGAGACTTGATGTTTTCTTTGCTTGGTACTAAGACACTGGAAAGCAGTAATAAGCATTGGGATGGGAGGGTAAATTTAGACCAAGAGATACAGCAATTAAATGAAAGGCTCCTCTATTAATGCCACACAAGCCATGATTTTTCCACCTGTAGACAATTCAATCTGTTCAAAGCTTAGGTACTGCCAAAGATCATAACTCAGCCATCCTCAGCATGTGATATGCAGATTGCACCCTCTATCATTTTTACTTAATCTCACATTCCTGCATGGGGTCATCTTATTCATAAAAATATCCAAAAGGAAAATACTATCCAAAAACTATAGTCCCAATCCAGATCCACTGCTATAAATGCACCCACCTCTTAGATCCCTGGAGGTACTGGAGCAGGGCTTAATTAAACCATAGTCTCAAAGACTTTAGGGCCAGAAGGAGCCAGTGTGACTGTCTCCTTTGACTTCCATCCAGAGAAACTCACTAATTAGTAAATGACCTGTTAAGCACACCCAGCATGGTCAGATTAGTAGGGCAGTTTCTACCCCATGTTGAGGCTCTTTGGAGAGCAATGCAGTCACTGGTAACCAGCAGACATTGCCTCTCGTTGCAGGGAAGGAAACACCTCCTGAAACACCTTCCAAAGATGAGCATACATGATGCCACCCTTCAATGGCTCCTGCTTCAGTCCCACAACGTTCCTCCTCATCGGCATCCCTGGACTTGAACCCTTGCACATGTGGATCTCTGTCACCTTCTGCTCCATGTATGTCATTGCCTTCCTGGGGAACTGCACCATCCTCTTCATCATCAAGACAGAACAGAGCCTGCATGAGCCCATGTACATTTTCCTCTCTATGTTGGCTGTCATTGACCTGATCCTCTCCGCCTCCACCATCCCCAAGTTGCTGAGCATCTTCTGGTTTAATACCCGGGAAATCAGCTTCAGCGCCTGCTTCCTCCAGATGTTTGTCATTCACTCCTTTTCCACCATAGAGTCTGGGATCTTCGTGGCTATGGCCTGTGACCGGTATATAGCCATCTGCAAGCCCTTGAGACACAAAACCATCCTAACCAATGCAATCATCATGGCTATTGGGCTGGCAGCCGTGACCCGGGGAGTACTGTACATCCTCCCTCTGCCCCTGCTCACCACACAATACACGTACTACCGGACCAATGTCATTGCCCACTCCTACTGCGAGCACATGGCTGTGGTGATGCTGGTTTGTGAAGACATCACCATCAGCAACCTCTATGGCTTGGCAATTGGCTTCCTAGTGCTGGTCATGGACTCACTCGTCATCCTCCTGTCCTACGTCATGATCCTGCGAGCCGTCCTCCGGCTTGCCTCCATGGATGCCCGCCTCAAGACTTTCAGCACTTGCATCTCCCACCTCTGTGCCATCTTGGCTTTCTACACACCCATTGTGGCATCATCCATGACGCACCGCTTTGGGCAGCATGTGTCTCCTCACATTCACATCCTGCTAGCCAACTTCTACCTCCTTGTGCCGCCCATGCTTAACCCCATTGTGTACGGTGCCAGGACCAAGAAGATACGGCATAGGGTGCTCAAGATGTTGTGTCCCAGGAAACACTTCCTCTGAACACCAGAAAGCAAGCACCTTCTTTGAGAAATTGCTTCAGCATGTCTTTATCTACTGCAGTCTCTGGAAAGACCAAGATCCACAGCTAAAACACAGTCATCATCTCTACTCTCCACTACGGATGTGAAACATGGGTGATCAACCATTGTCATCTCAAGAGTCTGGAGTGGTATCATCAATGATGCCTTCCAAAAATCCTCCACATCCAGTGGAGGAGATCTCTCCAGAAATGCAAGTGTCATTGTTGAAGCCAATGTTACCAGCATTGAGTTGGTGATCTTCAAGCACCAACTTTGCTGGACCAGCTATTGTATGCCTGTCTCTTGCCTCCCAAAACAAGAGCTCTACTCCCAACTTAGTAAGAGCAAGAGATCTCATGGAGGCCAGAGGAAATGCTACAAGGAGACAGTGAAGACACCTCTCAAGAAAAGGGATGCTGACATCAAGAATTGGGAAGAGCTTGTTGCTGACCAATTCCAGTGGTGCCACAACCTCAACCAAGCAACAGCCCATTTTGGGATAATGTGTCTTGCTGACAAAGCAGAGAAAAGAGAGTAGAGGAAGGAAAAGGAAAGGCATCGCATCCTGCAACCTACTCTCCCCTGTGGAAAGACCTGCAACTTCTGTGGACAGATCTGTGGCTCAAGGACTGGACTCTTCAGTCACCTCCAGACCCATCGGTAAGCCATGGTAGAGATCATCCTCAAATTGAGGGATTGCTGATGACAATGACCTGTGAATGCTGCTTCTGCCCAGTTCTGCACTGAAGGGCAGTGGACAAAGGGGCAGGTCTACGCACAAGAATGGTGGGTTGGTTGCATTGCTGGCATGCCACGGCATGGTGAACCCAGCAAGCACAGGGCACAATAGCTGTGGAGACACAGTGGCATGGACTTTATAACCACAATACCAAGTCCAAAGGACTTCTGTGTAGGTACTCCGGTAGCTAGCACCTGATGGAGTCTTCCTGGCTGCATCTTCACTGCTCTAGTGATCCATCCAGGCTCACACAGGGATGTTATACATCACAATCACACCTTCATCCTGCAATGTCAACATACCTGTGTCTCGTACACATGGGGTGTTTGATTAACCTTGGGGATTAAGTGCTGGTGAGGGAAAGAGGGGAGCCAGGTTCAGTTCCCAACTCTGCCACACTTCCCCAGTGTCCCTTGGTCAAGTCATTTCACCCAATTTGTGTCTATCACTGACATGTGAGTGACCAGACTCTCCTACTTGCTGGGGTGTGGTGCAGCTAAAGGATAGGGTCACTGGAAGTCAGTGAAATTTAAGCAGAAATCTCCTTTGTAAATTTGCATTTGCAAGGTGCTCCGATGCCATGGTGAGTGGCCTGATATAAGGACCTAGCACTTGGATGCTTATCTTGTTGGGGTGATCTGACCCCAGCTGACTTCCTGCCCCTTGTGCAGGGGGCTGGACCCGATGATTTCGCAAGGTCCCTTCCAGTCCTAATGTCTATGAATCTGTGAAAGCATGTTGAGTTTGTTGAGTTTAGGTGAAGATGGATGTGAAGAAATACGTGGTATATCTTGTACTTGCTTGGTGGCAGCAGCCTTCACAGAGAACCTGCGCCCATGACAGTCCCTCCGGGCAAGCGTATTTTTGTAATTAAGCACCCTGGGATGAAAAACCTTCTGTGGGACCGCCAGGAACTCGTGCTGTCTCTCAAGCCTCTTCATGTGGTTTTGGTTTGAGCAGAGATGAATTTTCTCTAATAAAGTCTCCAGTTGCCTTCACAATGTGCCTCTCTGATTATCTGATATTGCCCTCCCCCCCGCTCCAAAGGCAATGGGAACATCCTAGGGAAGAAGAAAGAGGCAGAGGAGGGTGCTATGAGGTGGTGCAACGTGGTGGCTTTGGGTCTAAAAATCAGGGGAGCGAGGCTGATGTCAGGGGAGGGCATGAGGCATGTGCAAAGGAGGGGAAAGGAGCAATGCACCAAATAGAGAAGCTGGCCTGCCCACAGGTACAGCTATCCCAGGGCCCAGGCTGATGCATGAAGCTGAAATACTCTAGATATGGCCTATTCCTTGAGCCCTAAAGCCATCCCTTTCTGCCCACAGTTTGGGACACAGACATGAAGCCTTGTAGAGAATTGATGTCCACCACCCACAACCACCATCCCTCAATGCAGGTGCTTCAGCTACCAAAAGGAGCCCCCATCACCCTTGACCCATCATTTCCTTTCCCCATCCATGCACTTTCCTAACCAAAACTACCACATCTGCCTTCTCACTCTCCTTCCCTCAACCCTCCAGAAACTGGTCTTCCAGCCCTCCAGCCTCTACACACCCAGCCCCTTTCTCCCTCCTGTCATAACTACTGGGCCTGGCCTGCCTGGGGCCCAGACAAGGGATGGGTTGGAGGCTTACAGACTGAGTGACTGTTGCCATGAAATTTAGCCCAAAATCAAGCTAATAAGAGCCAGGCACACACCGGGAGCTTTGTCTGGAGGAGCCCTTCTGACTTACTTTAAGACAGGCAGGGGTTTGGGCTCTTCACGAGATCATAAGAAAGTCAAGCTGGAAGAGACTTTACGAGGTTATATCCAGTCCATCCCCCTGCTCAAGGCAGGGTTAGCCCTGACTAAACCATCCCAGAAAAGTGTCTGTCTATCCTAGACTTGAAAATTTCCAGGGATGGAGAGTCCACAACTTTTCTAGGTGCTTGTTACAATGCCTGATGGCCCTCAGAGTTATAAAGTGCCGCCTCGTCTCCAACCTTTGCTGCATTTTGAGGCCATTGCTCCTAGTTCTGTCCCCGATGGCCACAGAAAAAAAAATTATCTCCATTATTTTTATAATTTCCCTTCAGGTATCTGAAGACTGTTATCAAACCCCGCTTCAGCCTTCTTTTCCCCAAACTAAACAACCCTCAATTCAATTCAATTTATTATTAAGGATTCTGGCTAAATGCTGTGCTCCCAAAGACACCATAACATATATACACCCATACTCAACAACCCTAGTTCATTCAGTCTTTTTTCCTGCATCTTGCCTCCATGTTTTCTGTGGATGAAAGAAGTCTAAAACCCTGCCGTGTAGGGAAGAATTGGTGGGGGGAAGTAATGTGTTGGCTTTTTTTGGTGGTGTTATTTTGTTTGCTCTTCCTTCCTTGCTTTGCATTCATTTCCACTCCCAGCTTTGGGCCTAATGGATGAACATCAGACCAGGGGGATACTTGGATTTAAGAGGGAGTTATGAATAGCTCTAGGCTGAATCTTCACCCAACATTGGTTCTTCTGCAGGAAACTCCATGCAGCAGCTGCATCTCAGCTCCCATCCAGCCATCCAACCTGATTTGGACAGGACAGACTACCAAGTAAGGAGATCCTTGCATAGGTGGGAAGCCAATTCATCTTTCCCATTGCCCTGTGAAAGGGATCCTATATAGGGATTGAGTCCTGCATTCATTTCTCCTCTTCATTCCTGTTGCCTTTTTGATCTGTACCTGTCTTGAAGAGGCTTTGGCAACACTTATAGCAAGGTGAGGAGACAGAGGAGGGTGTGTCGACACCCCCATTAGCTTTTCCAGGGTTTGAGGAAAAGCTGTTCTCAGTGGTGGCAGATGACAGAGCAAGGAGCAATGGGCTCAAGCTGCAGCAAGGGAAGTTGAGTTTGGATATTAGGAAACACTTTATCACTAGGAGGGTGGTGAAGCACTGGAACAGGCTCCCCAGAGAGGTGGTGGACTCTCCATCCTTGAAGGTGTTGAAGACCCGGGTAGACAAAGCCTTGACTGGGATGATGCAGTTGGGGCTGGTCCTGCTTGGAGCAGGGGGTTGGACTACATGTGGCCTCCTGAGGTCCCTCCCAACCCTCATTTTCTATGTGATCCTTAGGAAAGGGGACAGAAAGATGCAACTGCTTTTCTAACTCAGCATTGTTCCTGCCAGACCCGCCGCTGTTGTAAATCACTGTAGCTCTGTTGGCTTCACCACACCACCACTGATTTACCCCAGGTGCACAACTGGCCTCAGAGCTATTGACAATACAGAAGACCTCCTAGGTATTACACAGGGCATAGACACCTAATTAAACAGAGCACAGACACCTAATTAACCCATGGACCAGGACACTTCTTCCTTCCCCCATTCTGGCTATTTCCATTCACTTCGTTCCCCTCCTATCCATCTCCCACCATCTCTACTTCACTGCAGTGGCTCTCACTAAGGTCTCTGGTGACCACAGCCAGGGCTTGGGACAAAATTCAGTCCTCCGTGTAGTAAAAGCAGACAACCCACCTAAGGAAGCATTCCCAAAGGGTTTCTGGAGCTGGCCCAAGGCATGTTGGTGACAGCAGTGGTCATAGCATCGTATCATCATAGAAAATGAGGGTTGCAGGAACCTCAGGAGGTCACATCTAGTCGAATCCCCTACTCCAAGCAGGACCAGCCCCAACCACATCATCCCAGACAAGGCTTTGTCTATCCTGGTCTTCAAACCCTCCAAGGATGCAGATCCCACCACCTCTCTGGGTAACCTGTTTCAGTGTTTTACTACGCTCCTCATGAGAAAACTTTTTCTAACATCCAACCTCAACTTCCCTTGCTGCAGCTTGAGCCCATTGTTCCTTGTCCTGTCGTCTGCCCCCACTGAGACCAGCCCAGCTCCGTCCTCTTTGCAGCCCCACTGCGGGGAGGTGAAGGCTGCTATTCAACCCCCCTCAGTCTTCTCTTCACCAGACTCAATCAACCCATTCCCTTAGTTTCTCCTCACCAGTCATGTCCCCCAGCCCCAAAACATTTTCATTGCCCTCCTCCGGACTCTCTCTAATTTCTTCCACATCCTTTCTGTAGTGGGGGCCCACAACTGGACACAGGACTCCAGGTGTGGCCTCCCCAGTGCCGAATAGAGGGGAAGAGCTTGGGCTTGTGAGGAAAAGCTCGTTAGTTGCTCAGTAATATGGGCCCAAAGCACAAAGTTCAGACCTGGGTTCCCTGAAATTTCAGGGATGTTCTGAGAACCAGTGCCGGCCCATTGCTAGTAACTGGTATCAGAATAACCAAGTGGTTCAAGGTATCACAAGGGACCTTTCCACCTCCCCAGACAGCATTGTGGAATAACCCAGGTGTGTTTTTTTAAGTCCATAAGAAATACCAGACTGGGTCAGACCAATGGTCCATCGAGTTCAGTAGCCTGTCCAGGACAGTGGCCGAAGCGGATGCTATACAGAGAGAGCATTGAACTGGATTTCTCTAGAGAGATCTATCCCCAGTCCAATACCTGCCCTAGCATCCACCATGCATTGGATTAGAGATGCCAAAGGGAACCTCTCCAGCCATTCTGCACAATTGCCATGAACAGATCTATCATCCAGGAATTGATCCAGACCCTCGTTGAACCTGGCTCTGCTCTCTGCCTCCACCACCGCCTGCAGCAATGAGTCCCACGAGTGATGAATGCCTTTCTTTGAACCACCTTGCATTGGCCACTCTTGGGGGAAGGACCCAGAGGGAGCAAGGGTCGGGGAGTTGGTTCTCACAACACGTTTTCCACAACTCCTGACTTCTGTGGAGGGAAAGAGTGAAGATTTCCGTGCAGCCGTGTGCGAGGAATCGCCCACACTTTTTGCCGGGGTTGCTGTGAGCACGGAGATAGATACTCATCTAGCAGCCAGTGAACAGCAATCCATGCAGAGATGTGCATCTTGCATGCACGGGTGCGGGGGAGTCCCAGACACCCCTCACTTCACCCCTTTTCGCCATGCTGCGTGTTTCATGGCATGCCTCCTCTGGGATCCTCTGATCCCAGAAGCAGCTCAGTCTGAATCACAACGATGAGTGGATGAGAGCAGTGGAGGGTGAGGGACAGTTACGAGGGAGTTGAGATGCACAGGCCAGCGATCAGATCACAACCTGTGCTAATAAGAACAATGGTCGCAGGTCATGACCCGGTTTCCCTGCTCCCTACCCCTTATCTCAGAGAAACTGGCAGGGATACAGAAATTTGAACCTGAACTGTATCAAACTCCTCCACACAAAGGCTGGGAGTCTGGCACCTTCTGCCACCCCTGAGGACAGATACTGAAGGTAGTGTGTCTGCGTATCCTCCGCTGTACGGAGCAGCTCTTGGTCACGTTGCCTGATTGATGATATCCCAATAAACAGGGATATAGTTTGAAGGAACTTTCTTTGGCTTCTTTTGTACTTCTCCGGATAAAATAAGAGCCCCCCGAGTCATCATGGGCGTAAGGTTAGCTCATCATCACATCCAGTCCCCTACTATACCACAAACAGCCACACCATACAGTGCCTTTCATAAACTGATCAGGATACACCTTAAAACAAGCCAGGGTTTCAGCCCCAAATGCTCTGAGAAGCTGTATCAGAGGCTTATTCCTTTAACAGATGATTGAATCATAGAAAGTGAGGGTTGCAGGGACCTTGGGAGGTCACATCTAGTCCAACCCCCTGCTCCAAGCAGGACCAGCCCTAACTCCATCATCCCAGCCAAGGCTGTGTCTAACCGGGTCTTCAAAACCTTGAAGGATGGAGACTCCACCACCTCTCTGGTTCTCTCTTCTTCTGATTTCTATCCTAAATGTATTCATGGCCAGTTTAGACCCATTGGTTCTGTAATAACTGCCCCTGCTATATATCGATGGAAATGTTATCCCCTTCTAGCCTTTATTTTGCAAGCCACAGTCTTCTCTCTCTTCTCTTCCCCTTCTCAGCCCTTCTCGGTAGCTGGCCCAAGCTAAATTCCTCTTTCCTGAGCATGAATGACCCACCCTGCTCACAGCACTGCAGATGAGAGCTTTGGACCAGGACCTTAGCACTTCCTCTATGCACTGGATGAACCTCTTCTGATACATCTGAGATCACATGAGCCCTTCTTCACAACCACAGCGCCCTGCGATCAAGGGATATGCCCAAGCTTTGCTGTTTCCAGACAAGGATCTCCCAGCTTACAGCAGAAGCTCTTCTTGGGGGTCCTGCATTCATGACCCTGCACTTACTGCATCTCCCCCCATCTCTGTCACTGCAGTCCACAAAGCCACCCCATTCTTCTCCTAATCCGTATCTTCTCCATCCTAATCCCGTATGGTACCCCAACAAATGTTTAACTGAAGTCCAGGTAGCTGAGATTTAGCAATTTCCCTATGTCTAGACCAGTGGTCTCCAAAGTGGGGTGCATGCACCCCAGGGGGTGCGCAAGTCGATCCATTGGGGTGTGAGAAGAAAATATTAGAACTTCTATTTATATTTATATAAATATACATATATTGGGTGAGCATGCTCAAATTTTCTTTACTGATAGGGGCGCGCGATCAAAAAAGTTTAGAGACCACTAGTCTAGATAGTCAGATCTCTTACTGAAGAAAGCTACCTGATTCATCTGATATGATCCACCTAGGGTAAACCTAAATTGCATTTTATCTTCCTTTTCCTTTGTATCCACATCCTTAAATATTCTTTCCTCTCCCCCCCCCCCAAAAAAGCTCTGTACACTTTCTTTCCTTTCTTAAATAAAGGTCCTACATTTGCTATTCTTCCTACTTTTCTCCCCCACCCTTGCCTTGACTATACATTTCAGATCTCTTTAAGTCAAAGAGTTTTAATCTCTTTGACTTAAAAAATCCCAAACCTCCTCTCCAGTCAAGTCCCTCTGCCCCTGACCCCCCTCAGTCCAGTTGACTTATTTAAAGGGTTTCTTTCATTTAAGAACAGTTGCCCTTTTGACACCCAAAGCCCTTTAGCTCAGACCTCTCATTGACTCTGAAGCCTAATTCAAGCTGATTCTGAGCTTAATGCTCACTTGAGCCACGGCTGATTTCTGTGACCAGCTCTTCAGAGCTGTCCTCGTTGCTTAACAAAAGCACAGAAAAGCAGTACAGACGAACAAAAAGGATGTTTTGGTGAGGGGTTTTCTCTTCCCCCTTGCTCCTGTTACACCCCCAGGGTGGCACCAGGGAGCTCCTGTGCTAATGTTTTGTTTCTAGAGACTCGAGACTCCTTGAACTATCGAACGACCGCTGCTGTGCTAGAGGCTCTGCAGTGAAAGAGGCCTTTGCCCCAGGGCTGTCTACCTGAATATCCACAGCACTCATCTCTTACACTGGCATTTTCACCCTTAAAAATCAAAGCACTTTACAATGCAGAAGGATATAGGATTGCCATTAGATTCAGTCCTCTGCTATTGCAGGAAGCGTGCCATTGTTTCCATTTTACAGGTGGAAAAACTGAGACAGCAGGGCAGCTGGGGTCACACAGCAGGGTGGTGGCAGTGCTGGGAAGGAGCCCAGGTCTCCTGTGCAGTGGTCTCCCCACTAGACCACGCTGCCTCCAGTGAAATCAAAGGGAATGGACTAGCAAAGGGGCAGAAAGGTGGATCTCAGCCAAGCCAGCTTCAAAATAGATCTGGCATTCACACTGGGCCTGATACTGGTTCCTCCTGACATCCCATGACTCCAACCAAAACCGGGCTGGATCCTAAACAGGGAATATTTTATATCCCTGGTAGAGCAATGATTACAATGGCCTGAAGCACAGCACATGATTGTTATTCGACTGTTGTTGTTGGTGAATCATTGAGTCCCTGTGACTGGGAGGTGAAGTTTATAGGAATCTTTCCAAGAAGAAAAAAAGGCACACTAATAAGAATAATAATATTAATAATAAAGATAATAATAATAGTAGTAATAGTGATAGTGGAAGTGGTGTTAGCAATGCCCTAAAATTATCATTATTGTTATTATTGCAGTTGCTGTTAATGACAATTAATTATTATTAATTATAATAGTGTTTAGTGTGGGTTGTGTTAGTGTTAGTAGTATTTTTATTATCATTATCATTACTACTACTACTACTATTTTAGGGCATTGCTAACACCGCTACCAATAATAATAATAATGATGATGATGATGATGATACTGTTTGTTGTTGTTGTTATTTTAGGGCATTGCTAACACCACTACCCCTACCAATAATAACAATTATTATTATTACTACTACTACTACTATTTTAGGGCATTGCTAACACCACCACTAGTACTACTACTAATAATAACGATATTGGGTTTTTTGGTGTTAATAATGCTTTGAAACGATGACAATGATGACAATGCCTTGCATTTCATGCCTTTTCTCCCCAAATGATGGCCTGCACCATGTGGCTGGGTTCACATCAGGCCATGGGACAGCTCAGTGCCTGGTACTGCCTGCCTGGAAGGAGGGGTGAAAGCATGGGCTGGTGGTGGCTGGTGCTGGGAAAGGCTCCTGGGCTTCTCCTGCCTGTCCCTTCCTGGGCTTACAGCTCGGCCTGGGGAGAAGCCGGCAGCACAGCCCTGCGCTAGCTGCTGGAGCCTCTTGTGCTGACCAAAGGGTCCATCGTGTGGCCTGAGCCTCGCATTGCAGGAGACCAGCAACACAGCTTGAGTTAGAAAACAGAGACCAGAAAAGCTGAAAGTGTCTCCACTGACCACCATGCAATGAGTCTGCATTTACAGCGGTGCAATGAGACCCACTGGTCCGAATACCCACAGGACCCCCCCACCCCTGTCTTTGGCAGACTCAATCCAATACACCCCGTTCCACGGTGCCCCAAGCTAGGGTCACAAATGAGGCGGGGGTCGGTTCAGGGGGACATAGGATTGGACACATTTCTGCACAGGCACATTTAATAGGAAGCATTGATTCATTTCTGATTGATGGGTTATTTCTCAGGCTCCTATTCCAAGCCAGGGCTGCAGGCCCTTTCAGTTCCTTATTTGCTTGTTTTTGCATCTGTCGGTCCTGTGTACCTGCACATTTCTGGCACCGTCGCTGAGGCCAGGGTCACGGGGGACCCCAGAGTTTGGCCATCATTTAGTAAGTGGACCCCACGGAAAAAACACAGCTCTCCCTTGTTGACACGGCGGCCTGAATAGCACTGGGCCTCGTTAGCGCTAGGCAGCCGGTCACTGAGGAAAGCACTGCAGCCAGATAATGAACCCCCTGATGCCTCTTCTCATTAGCCAGCCTCTTGCTTTCTAATTTCTAATCTAGCCCTTGGGTCAAGTGTCCAAAGGCAAATAACAGCTTAACCCTGAGGCTGCCAGACAAGCTGACGGTGATGTTTTTGTTCATGTAAATGTGCATTGACATAAGACATCAGCCACATTTGACAGGCACTTACAGTGCTGGATCACAGGGAAAGCCTTCAGGAGATGTCATGAAGCAAGGGCAGACTCTGGCCTCAGTCCTGCCTTACCTCTGCCCTGCTTCTCTTGTGGCCTAATGGGGCAATGCTGATACCCCTCACATCTGGGCAGTGTCGCCACCACCTAATCCGAGAGGCACCTATGAGCTGGTGTGTACCTCTCCATGGGAGGGATGCCTGTTCATGTTAGCATAGGCCTGGAGTGTCCCTTAGCCAAGGAGCACAGATACTGCAGAGACTAGGGACAGAGAGATGGAGCAAAGGTTTTAGGAGACACCTAAGCTAGCTATGAGGCTGAGCTCACCCAAAAGTCATCTCACTTGTAGCCTAGCCCATACCAAAAGCCAAGAGAAAGGCCGCCATGTGCTAGCTACCTCCCCCACTACGCACCAGCCTATCCTTATGCTGGCTGAGATAAAGTTTCTAGCCTAACAAAGAGCAAAGCAGAAAACTTCCCAGGGATCCTTGGGGGAAGACACTTCCACGTCTGGATGCAGAGTCAAGCTTTGAAGGGACCTTCTGGCCTAGCCAATTAGGACTGATGATGTTATCGAAACAGGTCTCCCTCTGGTACCTCCAGGCTCTAGCCCCAGGGCTGCACAGGCCTCTGGGAAGCAAAAGCCAGCCCAGATTTCATGAACTTCATGGAAGTTTAGACATGGCTTTTCCTTTTGCCAGATGGGCCATGCTGCTGGCCCTGGGGAGAGAGCACTGGCCTGTAATGCTCGAAGCAGCGGGAACATCGGGGTGATGCAAAGTGCAGAGTAAATGATGCCATCCTTGCACATCAGCCGGGCGTATCCTGCTGTCCGCCAGACTGGTGTGAATCAGGAGTAATGCCTCTGCAGGATTGGGGCCGAGGTGAGGGTGGCACGAAGGCATCGCAAGTTGGATTGGGGTTATGATCTGCAATGGTCCCTCGAGGCTACAGTGAGCAACCCCCCTGCACGCACCAGGTCAGCTCCATGAGAAGCGTCTGCCCAGCAGCTGCGTGGCGCGTCAGGATCCCACAGTTCACAGCACACGCCGCGGCACAAGCATCGCATGACACCAACAACATGTCAGCCAGGCGGCAGGCTGCCCACAGCCCCTCAGACCCTGGCACGGATGGGAGCTCTGCTCTGCCCAGTTTCAAAACTTGGCTTTTGTTTCAAGTCAAAAAGACAGATAAAAATGTGGAAATTCCCCAAACAAGCTCAAAACTCTCCTTGGCCTGACAGACTCATCTAATTCTGACAAGGGCTATTTTTGTTTTTCATCTAAATTCTGCCTTGTACCATAAGACAGCGTTTTTAAGCCACAAACAAAATGTTGCATTTCAGACATTGCATTGCGTTATAATGCAACATTATAGTTGCAAAAGTATAACTGTATATAAAAGCACATAATGTTTGCAACATTATAGCTGCCACAGTAACTTCAGAACATTATAATGCAACATACATAATACACATTATAATAAATCTAGGGTCATGCAGTACACAAGGTACGGCATATTTTATATACATCAGTGGTTTTCAACATTTTTTCCTTTGCGGACCCCTACCCCAAAATGTCAAATGGAGGTGCATACTCCTTTGAAGGGAATACACGTGCTTTTGATTGATTGTAGCCATCTTTTGTGGACCCTTTAGGTATAGTCTGCAGCCCCCAGGTTGAAAACCACTGGCCCAGATCACACAGATCTAACGTGCTATCAGATGCACTGAAAAGAAAAGTGACCTCAGCAGGAAAAGGTGCCACACTGGGTTGTGAAAATGTCAAAGGAGGGGGTTTCTGCCTTGTCAGGGCTAATTCTGGGCGGGACTGACTCTCGTGACTTAATTTCTCCTACCGTTTCAGCATGGACAGGACCACGCGCTCCAACAGACCACGCTTCTGGCGCTATTCCTCAGCAGATGGACACGTCCGCCCTCCTAAGCCAGCAGGACACAGCTGTGACCCTGCAACCTCTCCAGCCCTGGCCACGTGACACGGGGACAAATGAGCCTCATGCCACAACATGTGATGCAGGAAGATGCCACGAGCATGAATGTGAGGCTGCGGCAGGGCCGCGCCGCAGCTCACAACCCTGGCACAAAGGTGTGGGCTGCAAATGGCACTGGGGACTCCGTGGCCGTGAGTGAGTGGGATGCTGGGATGGAGGCCGAGGTGCAGGCGGCCGTAGTGTGGGTGGTTTGGTATGACTGGCAATAGCCACACGGGATGCCTATGAAGTGCCAGACTGGGTCAGAGCTGTGGTCCGTCTAGCCCAGCAGTGGCAGAAGTGGATGCTACATGGAGAGAGCATCGAACTGGATAACTTGAGAGCGGTCCATCCCCCCCCGGCACCTGCTGTTTGTTGCATTGGAGACGCCAGAGGAAACATCTCCAGCCACTCTGTTCAATAGGCAGTAACAGATCTATCATCCAGGATTTATCCACTCCCTTGTTGAACGTGGCTCTGCTCTTGGCCTCCACCACCTCCTGCAGCAGTGAGTTCCACAAGTTAACAATGAGTTGCATTAAAAAAATCCTTTCTCTTGTTAGTTTTAAACCTGTTACCTATTCATTTCAGTGGGTACCCCTTTGTTCTAGTTGTCTGGGACTCGGGGAGCAACACTTCCCTGTTAGCTTGGTCCATGTTCTTCGTTGTTGTATAAACTTCTATCCTCTCCCCCTTCAGCTTTCTCCTTCCTGAACTGAAAAGTCCCTGCCTTTTTAGTCTCTCCGGGTCTGGCAACTTGTCCAGGCCCCTGATCACGTTGGTGTCTAATCTCTGGACCTTTTCTACTCCTACTGCATCCTTTTGGAGAGGCGGAGACCAGAACTGAACATAGTATTCGGGCTATGGGTGCCCCATGGATTTGACTAGTGGCAGGATGATGTGATTACAATTCCCTTCCTGTCGTGGCTTCAGGTCAGGGATGGATGATGGGTGTTTTGGGGCTGCTACAGTCAAGACAAGGGCTTCTGGGGCTTGCCTGCACATACCAATAGAAACAGAGATGCAAGGGACTGGCTGATTTTGGAGTCGGGAGGAACAGTTAACACAGACGGCATGACCAAGCCTGTTCAGACCAAGGTCCCAGCACAAGTTGCCAGCAGCTGCTAGACTTTTGGAGAGCCCCAAGCCAGTCCTGGCCCCATAACAAACCTCCCAGCATGGGCCTCTGCTCTGTGCTCACAGGCCTAGTCCTGCCTTGCCGAACAAAGCTACGTCAGCGGCATCTGCCCCCGGGAGCTCCCGGCTCTGAACTTGTTGTTGGTTTCTCCAAGTGGAAACTGATGCAAGTGCCCCCCACGGGGCTGACCACTGTTACAACAAGCCGCTAATTGGGCCACCTGCATCCAGCCAGGGGGACTGCCCTCGCCAGGGCTAATCAATCCTACTGTGGCCTGGTGCCA
The DNA here is from genome assembly GCF_052110815.1 of Crocodylus siamensis. Taxonomy (NCBI): domain Eukaryota; kingdom Metazoa; phylum Chordata; order Crocodylia; family Crocodylidae; genus Crocodylus; species Crocodylus siamensis. The sequence goes on along the minus strand of NC_143395.1, from coordinate 421,817,225 downwards.
TGATTACCGTCCAGCTCGTTAAAGCTAATTATCCTGAGCAGCACCCCAGGGAAGGGAGCTGGCTGGGAGAAGAAGAAAAAATACAATAATAGCCTTTGGTTGCTTTTAACTTTGTCTTGCTTATAGAGCCGGGAAAGCGGCCTGTGGTTGGGGTGCCCCAGGCCTTTCAGAGGAGGGGGGCAATAGCCGAATTTGGCCAGCCAGGGCGGGTAGGTCTGGCCCCCCAGTGAAATCTGCACATACCCAGAGACAGATCCAGGGTGCAGCTCCCATGCTCCAAATTCATCCCTGACCTCACCCCAGGGGCTGAACGGTCCATGGGCCCATTGCTAGCTGCCACCACCAAGGCCTGAACGGTGACTGGCCGCACGGCCTGGACAGGGTCAGAGCCCGCTGCTTGCTAAATTTCCCATGTCTGAGCGCCGGACAACCTCAGACATCTGTTGTGGACACGATTTTTGTGCCCGTGTGTCTGCTCTGGGCCCAGTCTTCTTTAGGGTTGAAATCAGGATGGTTTCCAGCGGCAGACAAGTGAAGCTGCTGGCTTCAATGGCCTTGATCTAGACCGGTGCTACCAGGATCAGAATCAGTGCCCGTGCATCAGGTCCCCCGTGGGAGCCCACGTTTACCCCAAAACAGGCCCTGAGGCCTGCAATGCACACAACACACAGGTCAAATCTCTGCAAGTATCAGATCAGGATTTGAGGAGCAGACGCAAGGCTGCGGGGATAACAACCCTGGCTCAGCTGGGCTGGTGGGCTTTGCTGGATGGGCAACTTCCCACCCGCTGCAAGAGAAACTCAGCCTGGGCACAGCCTCTGCAACCCCCGGAGCCTGCTCCAGCCATGAATTCAATTGCAGGGGGTCCCTGCACCGTCCTGCCATCTCCTGACTCAGGGGAAGGGTCAAGGACAGCCCCCACAGGCAACATGTCCAGGCTCACACAAATGTTCCTATCAGAGTTGGCAACCGAGCAAAAGTGGCAACCAGAGACTGTAATTCGAGGCTCAGACTCGTTGCCACCGAATGTGGTGGCAGCTGAGAGTTTATCCAGATTCACCGAGGGGTGGACGCATCCTCGGAGGAAAGGGGCATCGGGCGCTATTCAGACAAATCCTGGAGAAGCGGGGCTGGAAGGGAGCTGCAGAGGTCACCTCGAGTCCGAGCCCTGCCTGAGGCAGGATCAGCCCTGTGCAAACCAACCCAGACACAGCCATCATCTAAACACTTTGCAAAGCTACTGTCATGCCTGAAGCAGCACCAGACATCACGCCCAAGCCTGCCACAGCTAAAGCAGGGGCATTGAGGTATATTAAAAGGTTGTTAATATACAGTCAAGAGGCCATGCGCCCCAGCTACAAAGAAAGGCAAATCCCCTCCTCCCCCCAAGTCCATATCAATCTGACAATAGGGAAAAATTCCTTCCTGACCCCAAATCTGGTGTTGGGTTGACCCTAAGCAGAGGGGCGAGACCCTCCAGCCAGGACCCTCCAGGTTTGGTCGCAGCAGGAGCATCACACCTGAACCTGTCACAGGGAGACCACGCCATGGCATCCCACGTCCTGCTCTGTAAAGGTTGATAATATATGCTCAAGAGGTCACAGAATCAGAGAGAAGCAGGGCGGGAAGGGAGGTCACATCTAGACCAGCCCCGGGCCTCAGGCAGGATCAGCTCAGTCCAAACCATCCCAGACGCATCCAGACGCATCCTGCCTAGAGCAGGCGGGCTGGACCCGATGACCTGCAAGGTCCCTTCCAGCCCCTGACAATCGATGAATCTATGAATCATCTAAACTCGTCATAAAACTACTATCAACCCTAACACAGCACCAGGCATCGCCCCTGAACCTGCCACTGCGACAGCCAGGGGACCACGGCGGCCATAACAAATTGTTAATAGACGCTCAAGAGATCCCAGGTAGAGGTCGTGCCCCCAATACAGAGGACAGCAACCCCCCAGTCTGTACCAGTGTGACCAGGGGGGAAAGTCCCTTCCTGACCCCATTGCAATATCTGTCTGCCCCAGAGCAAGATCCTCTAGCCAAGACCCTCCTGGGTTTGGTCCCAGCAGGAGCATTGGCACTGCCCAGTCCCCATCTTGCACCCAAGCCCCAAGCGCCTCTGGGGGAGGCTTAAAACCGCACCAACACATGTAGATCTTACTACCCCACTCCTCAACCCGGAGGCACATAGCTCCGAACAAGTGACACACGCTCTTGCACTATTGTCTTTAAGGTTTTTTTTAATCAGAAAGCTTTTAAAAAGGCACGCACATCTTTTCACCTAGTAGCCAAAGCACTTGCCTAGGGAGTGGGGAAACCCAGATTCCCGGCTCCGAACCTGCATCTCAGCCAAGCCACAGGCTTTGTCTGGGACTGCAAAGCATTGCCAAAGAAAAGCCCCATTGCTGCTCTTACTCCAGTTACTGTGATTCATTGCTGGTTACTCCTGACGTTATGATTTATGGCTCGTTAAGTTCGGGGGGGGGGGGGGGAAGAAACACATTTGGGTTTCTCTGTTTGATTTTGTGCAACAGCCCCTGAAATGAGAAGAATCCCGGTGGGGGGAGGAAAAAGCAAGGTGAAGACATCACGTATTGCTCATGTGGCCTAAGGGTGCTGAGCTGAGCTGCATGCACAGAGATCAGCAGAGGGGGGTATCTTAGGGTGACATCTGTTATGGCACAGCTGGGATAGCGTGAGACCAGCTGTCAAATGCAAGGCTTTCCTTGCTAGGAAAAGCCATCTGCGCTGCAATGGCTAGTCCCGGCACAGAGCGCTGGGGTCATCTAGTGGGCACGGAGCAGAATTTCATCTTTATCCTAATACCCAGGCTTTTCCTGCAGTCTCAGCCTGGCAGCTGTGAGATTTTGGGGCCTAAAACCGCCGAAATCGCTGGCCTCCTCCACCCCAGGATGGTGCCACGACCCTGTGCAGAGAGGCACTGGTTATGAAGAGCCTCGTTCCAGCTCCCGGTATGGCCTGCTGCATTTTGCATTGAGTAAAACTCGTGGAAAGCGTTCGGATGAGAGGCCAGGGCCCAGCCCCGCTGCTCTCGCAGGGCTGGGCCTGCTCTGCTGAGCCACAGCATCTCCCACAGTCCCTGGGAAAGCAGGTGGAGGCTGCCGTATTGATTCACAGCGATGGGGAAGGGGGCTTGCACTTCGCTTGTCCACTTCAGACAACATGCAACGGGCACCATGAAGAAATGGAGACACAACACTGACTGCCGCTGCCCAGGGCAGGGAAGAGGCAGTGGGTTTGGGCTGCAGCAAGGCCAACTGAGATCAAATCTCAGGGAAAAAGCTTCCCGGTGGTGTAGGACAAGTGGTTGACTCTCCCTCCCAGGCGGGTCCAAGCAGAGGCTGGATACTCGGGTGCCTGGGATGCAAGACAGCATCTCCGGGTCTCCACAAAGGCCTAGACTAGATGGCCCTCGAGGTCCCTGGGAGGCTGAGATCCTACTTAGTGATGAGTCTGGTGTGTCAGGCCTCGGCTCTGTCTGGAAGAAAGAGAGTCCGGGTGTGGGACCGCTTTCTGCACTCACCGACATCGCGGTAAATATGGAGCAAGTCCGCTAGCTCCACTGAAGCTACTCTTCTTTGGACCTAGGAGCAACATCTAGCCTTGGCTACCCATTTGCAGGGGAATTCTGCACACTGGGGAGGCCCCTATAGACCCCAGCACCCGCTCCCTGAGCCCCTCTCCCAGCACCCCTCTGGGTGAAGGTAGGGCTAGGATCCCGTTAGAAAGGGGAAGAGTGAAACACAGAGGAACCAGGGTCCAGGTCAGGATGCTGAGCACTGCAGTGCCTGTCTTTTCAGGTGCCTGGGCCCAGTAGGGTAATCCTCTGCTGTGTGTCAGGTGTCTGGGCTTTTTGGTAGCAAGGAGACCTAAATCCACCCCCAAAATGGGATTCATAGGATCACATGGGGCTGCCAGGGACCTGCTGAGGTCACCTCTAGTCCAACCCTGTGCCCTGTCCAAACCACCCCAGTAGCCGACACCCAGAGCACCCGCAGCCCTCCCAGAGGGGATGCTGTAGACAAGGGTGTGCCCAACATTTCACCCGGATTGAGACCCTGTACTCCAGGCTGCAGCCACACAGCTACGGCCCACCAGAGCCCTCCTCTGTGGGGAGATGCTGCTATCACCCCTTCCAGAACAGGCAGCTGGGGTCACATCCCTTTGAGGGACAAGCTCAGAGGGACCAAAGCATCTCCCACCAGTCACCAGGCCATGACAATAGTCCCCAGGCCTGCTCAAAGGATAAGTAAAGGGATACACAGTAAACGTGGCCTTTGCTCCCCTGGTTCCAGGAGCAGCTGCTCATGCTTTGCAGGCAGCTCAAGATGCCCCGGGGCAGAGGGGAGCAGGAGTGAGCAGGGCACAGTGGTTAAACACTTGCTTGAAAAAGGGTGGGGAAGTCCAGCTTCTGGTCCCAGATAGGGCTCCCTATACCTTCCCCATTCAGCGCCTGCAGAAACAGCCCTGAAAGCTGTCCTAGCTTTAGCCTGGTGATTGCCCAAGTCCTGTTTCTTTACAATACGGCTGGCTGCTGCCACTGCCGCCTTGGACTCCGGTTAATCCTGGTTAACCTTGTCCCTGTCTCCCAGCCTCGATCACCTCCTTTGCTCTGAGCATGAGTTTGTCTTACCTCAGCTTAGGAGCTGGAAACCTGGACCCGGACATGGTTTTGGCCTGCGGTACTTGCACTCAGGTAAGCCCCTGCCCCTGGTCACAGCGTGAACCACTAGGTCTGACTGCCGATGCCTCTGTCAACCCTAACCCTGCAAGTCTGTCCTACTTAGGGGCACAGCTTTTTCAGTAGGCGGTGGGGAATGCTTCCTGCTCCAGGACGGCCTGTGGTCTGGGGCTAGGGCCTTCTCCACGGAGGCAGGCGACATGAGTTTGAACCCCTGCCAAGTGAGGAGGGGTTTGGACCTGGGTCTCCCCTTCCTGAGAGAGTGAGTGGCCTGCTAGGCTATTCTGTGACAGGCTCCCACCCCTCACTGAGGAATGGGTACAGGTCTGACCTTTGGAAAAGAAGTTGAGAGATATACAGAGAATGTGGCCCTTGCTCCCCCAGTTCCAGCAGCAGATGCTCATGCTTTTAGCTCTAGCCAGTCTAGGTTCAAACCAAACTGATTTGCCCCAGGTGGGATCATTTCCACTCCACCTCCTGCCTCTGAACTTGAACTTCAAGTGCTGTAAGATCCCAGGGGGCAGGGCCTGTGGGTTCCTTCATGTCTTTAGCATAGTGCAGGGCCCAAATTGTCTGGGGTTTCTGGGGATGGCTGCAATGGAAAAGCCACGAGTTTTCACTGGGGAGTTTCTCCCTGTCAATGACCATGAAGCCCCGGTGCATTTTTGATCCACCCTCCATACAAAATGCACGCAGAGGCTGCCCAGCATACAGCGTGTGATTTAACTCGGCAAGTATTTTGGCGCGGCGCTATGCCGCCATGCAGCAGAGTGACACACGGGGAGTAAATGGCACATGCTCAGCTTCCAAGCGAATGCAGAGACCTCCCGGAGTGAAACGCCTCTCCCAGAAAATGGAACTGCCTGTGTTAGCAATGCCAGGGATTTGGACCACGCCTGCAGTGCATCCTTCTGCAGACAAGTTCAAGTGTGCCCTGCCGTGGCTTTGAGAGGCTTTGGACCATGCCAGCAGTGCATCCCTGTACAGACAAGTTCAAGTGTGCCCTGCTGTGGCTTTGAGAGGCTTTGGACCATGCCAGCAGTGCATCCCTGTACAGACAAGTTCAAGTGTGCCCTGCCGTGGCTTTGAGAGGCTTTGGACCATGCCAGCAGTGCATCCCTGTGCAGAGAAGTTCAAGTGTGCCCTGCTGTGGCTTTGAGAGGCTTTGGACCATGCCAGCAGTGCATCCCTGTACAGACAAGTTCAAGTGTGCCCTGCCGTGGCTTTGAGAGGCTTTGGACCATGCCAGCAGTGCATCCCTGTGCAGAGAAGTTCAAGTGTGCCCTGCTGTGGCTTTGAGTGGGTTTGAACCATGCCAGCAGTGCATCCCTGTACAGACAAGTTCAAGTGTGCCCTGCCATGGCTTTGAATGGGTTGGACCACATCAATGGAGCATCCCTGTGCAGAGAAGTTCAAGTGTGTCCTGCCGTGGCTTTGAGAGGCTTTGGACCATGCCAGCAGTGCATCCCTGTACAGACAAGTTCAAGTGTGCCCTGCCATGGCTTTGAGTGGGTTTGAACCATGCCAGCAGTGCATCCCCAGGGTACAGGCATATTCAAGCGTACCCTGCCCATGTGCTTCACTTACACACCCATCCCAGGAACACACCAGCCAGGTGGCTCCATGGACATCCTCTGGAGCTGTTCTCAAGCTCACCAGAGACCCATGTCCTGAGGGCAGCTGAAGAAAGACACTCAGAGCAGCCTTTATGACATATTTCCAGATCAGAAGGATGCAACTGGGAGCGGGCAGGAGGGGTATTTTCAGATCCATCCATGCAGACTGCCACAGGGCAGCCGTAACCTTTATGGGCTTCTCCCACTGGGGAGACCCTGGTGACACAATGACCATCCTCATTCTTAGCATTTATGGAGCTTTTTTCATCACCCTCCTGCCATTGGTGATTCATCCCCTCTGTTCGGCACTGGGGAGGACACATCTGGAGTCCTGTGTCCAGTTGTGCCCCCTTCTCCCCCCCCACTACAGAAAGGATGTGGACAAATTGGAGACAGTCCAATGGAAGGCAATGGAAATGGTTTGGGATAACTTGTGTGGTGGCAACCATGAAATGATAGGGTTTGTGGAAGGAAGAAAAGAGAGTAGAAGAATAAAAACACTGGATTTCAGTAAACAACAAACTGAGGGAACTGGTGGGTAGGACCCCGTGGGAGGCACGTCTACAGGGAAAAGGAGACCAGGAGAGCTGGCTGTACCTTAAGGAGGCCTTATGAAAGGCCCAGAAGCAAGCCATCCCAATGTGAAGAAGGAATAGGATAATGCAGCGGGAGGTAGGACTGGCTAAACAGCGAACTCTGCAGTGCACTAAAACTTGGAAAGGCATACAACAAAAAGCAGAAACTTGGCTTTGTACTAGAGGACAGTATAAGAGTATTGCATGAGCATGCAGAGAGAAAAACAGGAAGGCCAAGGCATAATCTGTAGTAAGGGATGTAAAAAGCAATCTAAAAGGATTCTCCAAGTGCATCAGAAAAGGGGGACTCAGGAAAATATAGGTTCCTTCCCAAATGCGGGAGACAACCTAGTTACGAATGGTATGGAGAAGGGTGACATGGTTTAATGCCTTTTTTACTTCAATCTTGACAAGTAAGGTTGGCTACCAGCTGCAAATGTAATTGGCAATGAGGACAGGGGAAGAGATAAGCAGCCTGCAGTAATGGAAGAGCAGATTAGGGATTAATTAAAGATGCTGGATGTTTTCAAGTCATCAGGGCCCAGCAGGATGTACCTTCAAATACTGAAAGAACGGCTGGAAGTAATTTCAAAGCCATTGGCTCTCATCTTTGAGAAATTATAGAAGATGGCTGAGGTCCCAGATGACTAGAAAAAGCCAAATATAGTGCCCATCTTTAAAAAAAAAGGAAAGGAGGAGGATCTGGGGGATTACAGGCCCATCTATTGGACCTCAGTACCAGGAAAGAGCATGGATCCAGTCATCAAGAAATCTGTTTCTAAGTACCTGGAAGAGAAGAGGGTGATCAGAAACAGCCAGCTTGGATCCACCAAGAGCAAGGCCTGCCTCTTCAACGTAATTTCCTTCTATGACAAGGTCACAGGCTCCGTGAATGCAGGAACAGCCATGGATGTGATATACCTTGACTTTACTGAGACTTTGGACAGTGTTTCTCATAGCATTATCGTTCATAAAATAAGGAATTACAGATTAGGCGAAACTACTGTAGGAGTGGATGCACAATGGATGGGAACATCATTCTCAATGAAAAATCATCGATGGCTCGATGTCCAGTTTGGAAGAGGTAGCAAATGGAGTTCACCCAGGGGTCTGTTTTGGGTCTGGTGTTGTTTAACTTCTTCAGGGAAGATTTGGAGGATGGGGCTGAGTGCACAAGTGGAGGTTGTGCTTAGGATGCTTCCTCTTACCCTTCCATAGCCACTTAACAAACCGTCGGTACTGCAATGTTCCTGCTTACAATGTTGTGGATGTTATTATTCTATATTCGAATTTTTTGCTGTCGCTAGTTGGGAGGGTGGTTCTGTCAAAAATATATATATTTTTTTTGTTCATTCTTATTAGGTCTCTATTAGAGTTTCCTGGGCACTATGGGTAAGTTATCTTGCTCACTTCTCCGCGCTCAACAGTATAGATAATCACAGTCCGGTTTAAATTAAAACTTGTCTTTATTTTTAACTTCTGTTACTCTGTACAACCTTCCTTTACTTTCAGGCAGAAGCTGTCTCTCTTTCTTTTTTTTTTTAACAACATCAACTTGGTAATTCTACTCATCTAATACTTTTATGTTATAGCTATTCCCTTGTCTGAGTGGAACTTAGTATTAACAAACAAAGTCTCTTTCTTTTTTGTCTATCTGTGTTTCTATTCCTGTTACGGGGTTTTATCTTTGAAAACCGCTATATGCACTCTCTTTATCTTGTTGGCATATGAGTCTATCTTTTATCCTGTGTGAGACTGATGCCTAGGATCCTCTTGAGGTGATAATACTGTGTCTTATTTACTCTCTTCTTTTTTTGTTGTTGTTTTCGTTTTAGGTCGGTCGCGTAGGACGCATCCCATGGCATTAGTCTCTTCAGGGGTCTGCCCCTTGCCTGCTTCAGAGAAGTCAACCTGCAGCTCAGGAGTTGGCGTCATACTGCAGGATTTGGTTTCCTGGACCATGACCCACACTTCCTGGAAAGGGACTTCATGGGGCGCGGTGGACTTCACCTCTCAACGAAAGGTAAAAGTCCAACAGGTTGACTGATCTCCTATGTTGGGCTTTAAATTAGCTCAGACAGGGGATGGAGAGGCAGAAGAAGGAGATCATCAGGAACCTGCATGCCATGGGACGTCCAGCAGTACAGCACAGGTAAGGTTTCATAGATTTCATAGACATCAGGGCTGGAAGGGACCTCAGAAGATCACTGAGTCCAGCCCCCTGCCCAAAGGGCAGGAAGTCAGCTGGGGTCATAGGATCCCAGCAAGATAAGCATCCAATTTACTCTTGAAGGTGTTCAATGTAGGTGCTTGAACCACCTCTGCTGGCAGACTGTTCCAGACCTTGGGGGCTCGGACAGTAAAGAAATTCTTCCTTATGTGCAGCCTGAAATGGTCTTGCAGGAGTTTGTGACCGTTTGACCTCGTCATCCCTTGGGGTGCTCTGGTGAACAGACGTTCCCCCAGATCCTGGTGGTCACCCCTGAGAAACTTATAGGTGGCCACCAGATCACCCCAAGCCTGCGCTTTTCCAGGCTAAAGAGTCCCATGGCTCTCAGCCTGTCATCGTAAGGTCTGTTATCCTGACCTGTGATCATGCGCGTGGCTCTCCTCTGGACTCTCTCAAGCTTCTCCACATCCTTTTTGAATTGTGGAGCCCAAAACTGGACGCAGTACTCCAGCTGCGGCCTCACCAATGCCTAGTACAGGGGGAGAAGAACGCCCTGGGATTTGCTTGAGAAGTGTCTGTGGATGCAAGCCAGGGTTTTGGTCGCTTTACTAGCAGCTGCATCCAATTGCAGGCTCATGTTCATCTTGTGGTCAATGATGACCCCCAAGTCTCTTTCTTCCGTAGTGCTATCCAGCGTAGCACTGCCAAGCCTATAAGGGTGCTGCAGGTTTTTCCACCCAAGGTGGAGAACCTTGCATTTTTCAGTGTTAAACACCATCAGGTTCTCGTCTGCCCATTTGCTGAGCATGTCCAGGTCAGCCTGGATCATCCGCCTATCTTCTGGCGTGGATGCTTTGCCCCAAAGTTTGGTGTCACTTGGCCAGGCCGCTCCTGACTCCAATGTCCACACTTACAGGTTGGGGAACTCTCCTCTTGCCAGCACGGAGACGGAAAAGGATCTTGGAGTCGTCATTGACTCCACGATGAACATGGGCCGGCAGTGTGGGGAGGCAGTCAAGAAGGCCAATCGTACCCTATCATGCATCCACAGATGCATCTCGAGCAGGTCCAGGGAGGTGATCCTCCCCCTCTATGCGGCACTGGTCAGGCCGCAGCTGGAGTACTGCGTCCAGTTCTGGGCGCCACACTTCAAGAGGGACGTGGACAATATGGAAAGAGTTCAGAGGAGGGCCACTCGTATGATCAGGGGTCAGCAGGGCAGGCCTTATGAGGATAGGCTACGGGACCTGAACCTGTTTAGCCTCCACAAGAGAAGGCTAAGGGGGGACCTTGTGGCCTGCTACAAACTGGTCAGGGGGGATCAGCAGGTATTGGGGGAGTCCCTGTTCCCCCGTGCGCTGCCAGGAGTGACCAGGAATAACGGTCACAAACTGGCGGAGGGTAAGTTTAGATTAGATATTAGGAGGCGCTACTTCACAGTCAGGGTGGCTAGGGCCTGGAACCGGCTTCCAGGGGAAGTGGTGCAGGCTCCTAGCCTGGGGATTTTTAAAAGGAAGTTAGATGAGCACCTTGCTGGGGTCATCTGACCCCGGTGCTCTTTCCTGCTAAGGCAGGGGGTCGGACTAGATGATCTACCTAGGTCCCTTCCGACTCTAGCTACTATGAAACTATGAAACTATGAAACATTAATGAAGATGTTGAACAGGAGGGGTCCAAGGGCAGAGCCTTGGGGGACCCCACTGGTCACAGAACACCATGACAATTGACTTCCATCAATTACTACCCTCTGGGTCCGACCACGGAGCCAATTTCCCAGCCAGTGGATCGTGGTGGATCCAAGGCCACAACTGACCAGTTTGACCAAGAGGTGATCATGGGATAGCAGATTGAAGGCTTTTTTGAAGTCAAGATATATGACAACAATCTCTTCTCCCTTGTCCAGGTGATAGGTCACCTGGTCATAGAAGAAATGAGATTGGTCAAGCAAGACCTACACGCAACAAACCCATGCTGGCTGTCCCTTAGCATGTTGGCATTGGCCAGTCCATTAAGGATGGCCTCTTTAATAAACTTTTCTAAGATCTTCCCCAGGATAGAAGTCAGGCTGATGGGCCTGTAGTTAGCCGGATCCACTCTCCTCCCTTTCTTGAAGATCGGCACCACATTGGCCTTCTTCCAGTCTTCAGGCACTACACCAGAGCACCAGGAGCTCTCGAAGACCCGTGCCAGGGGCTGGGCTATGACGCTCGCCAGCTCCTTGAGTACCCTGGGGTGCAGATTGTCAGGGCCGGCTGACTTGAAGGTATCCAGCTTCTCAAGGTGTTCCTTCACGAGGTCAGCATTGATGGAGGGCAGGGGATCTCCCTCACCCGGACCTCCCTGTCCCATAGCAGGCATGGGCATCCCATGGGACTGATGAAAGACTGACGCAAAGTACCCATTTAATAGGTTGGCTTTTTCCTGGCATCAGTTGTCAGTTGCCCCATCTGGTTCAAAAGGGGTCCAATGTTGCCCTTGCTTTTCCTCCAGCTCCCCACATATCTGAAAAAGGACTTTTTATTGTCTTTGATGCTCAAAGCTAGTTGAAGTTCAGTCTCAGCCTTGGCTTTCCTGGTTTTCTCCCTGTAGGGCCCAACCAGTGCAGGATAATCCTCCTTGGAGGTGACTCCCATCATCCATCCTTTGTAGGCTTTTCTTTTCAGCCTCAGGAGGTCTGCTAGGTCCCTGGAGAGCCAGGGGGGCTGCTGTACCTTCTTGCTGCCTTTCCTCTGAGATGGAATAGACTTAGCTTGTGCATTGAGGATCGCTCTCTTGAGGAGCAACCACTCTTCTTGAATTCCCCTCTCCCTGGGGTCATGGTCCCTTAGGGACTCACTGACCAGCCTCCAAACTTGTCCAAGTTGGCTTTCGTGAAGTCAAGGACTGCCATGCTGCTGACTGACTTGCCAGCTTTCTGGAGGATGGTGAAGGTGATCAATTTGTGGTTGCTGTCACCCAGCTTCCCATCGATCACTAGGTCACCGATTAGGTCATCCCCAATAAGTAGGTAAATAGTAAGGGGCCCATTGGGCAACAGAGCTGGGGAACAACAAAGGCTCCAGTCACAGGGCTCAAGTGTCTATACAGTAATGGTAGGAGCATAGGGAGCAAGCAGGATGAACTGGCACTGCTGCTTGCAGAAAACACTTATGACTTAATGGGGTTAACAGAAACCTGGTGGGACTCTACCCGCAACTGGGCAGTACACATTGATGGCTATAAGCTATACAGAAAGGATAGGGTAGGGAAGAGAGGGGGAGGGGTTGAGCTCTATGTCAAGGAGCGTTATACATCGACCCTTATCAAAATGGAATCAGAGGAGGAGAAAGTAGAAGGATTATGGGTTAGGATACATGGAGGTCAAGGAGAAAGGGATTTGGTGGTAGGGGTCTGCTACAGACCCCCACACCAAGGGGAAGAACTAGATTTGGAAGTCCTGAGGCAGCTTTCAGAGACCATAAAGACTAGGGAGGCGGTAGTCATGGGGGACCTAAACTCCCCTGACATCTGCTAGAAGATGCAGACAGCAAACTTCCCACAGTTCACACAGGTTCCTATCCTGTGTCCAGGACCTCCACGTGACACAGGAGGTACATGGTCCCACTAGGGAGAAAGCCTTACTGGACCTGGTATTGATAATGGGGGAAGACATGGTAGGGGACCTACAGATCAGTGGTCACCTGGGGGACAGTGACCACCAAATAATAGAATTCATCATAAGGAGTCGAGTGGGTAAGGTAACTAGCAGGGTGGAAGTGCTAGACTTCAGGAAGGCCAACTTCAGCGAGCTCAGGCATTTAGTCAATGATGCACTGCAGAGTAGGAGATTTGGTGAGATGGGAGCCCAGGAAGGGTGCTGTGCCTCAAGGAAATGATCCTTCGGGCACAGAGGGAGACGATCCCAATGCAGGGGGAAAGGGGGAAAGGGGCCAAGAGGCTTCCTTGGCTGACCAGAGAAATCCAGAGCATCCTAAGGGCAAAAAGGGGGGCATCTAAACAGTGGAAATGGGAAGAGATTACTAAAGAGGTGTATGCCTCCTCAGCTTGCAGTGTAGGGAGGCAGTTAGAAAGGCCAAAGCTACCATGGAGCTAAGGATGGCATCCCAAGTTAAGGATAACAAAAAATTATTTTTCAGATATACAGGGAGTAAAAGGAAGGCCCAGGGTGGAATAGGACAACTACTGAATGGGCAAAAACAATTGGTGACAGACAGGGGGACAAGGCTGAACTCCTCAATGAGTTCTTTGCCTCAGTCTTCCTAAACGAGGGGCAAGACAAGTCTCACCCTGGGATTGGAGAGAGGCAACAGCGGGGTGCCAGACCACCAAGCATTGACCCTGTGATGTTGCAGAGTTGCTTGGAACGACTGGATGTGTTTAAGTCGGCAGGCCCGGACGAGCTCCATCCGAGGGTACTCAAGGCACTGGCCGATGTCATTGCACAGCCACTGGCAAGAATATTTGAGCACTTGTGGCGCATGGGCCAGGTCCTGGAGGACTGGAAAAGCGCCAGTGTGGTCCCTATTTTCAAGAAGGGGAGGAAGGAGGATCCAGGCAACTATAAGCCAGTCAGTCTCACCTCTATCCTTGATAAAATCTTTGAAAAGATTATTCAGGTTCATATATGTGAGAGCCCAGCAGGAAAAATTATGCTGAGGGGAAACCAGCACGGGTTCATAGCAGGTAGCTCATGCCTGACTAATCTAGTCTCTTTTTATGACCAGGTTACAAAACACCTGGACGCAGGAGTAGGGGTTGACATCATTTAGGTAGACTTCAGGAAGGCCTTCGATGCGGTATCCCACCCCATACTGGTGAACAAGTTAAGAGGCTGGGACTTGGATGATTACACAGTCCAGTGGGTGGCAAATTGGCTAGAAGGTCATACCGAGAGAGCGGTGGTGGATGGGTCGGTATCGACCTGGAAGGACGTGAGCAGTGGGGTCCCGCAGGGCTTGGTCCTTGGACCAATACTCTTCAAAGTCTTCATCAGTGACTTGGACGAGGGGGTGAAGTGTACTCTGTCCAAGTTTGCGGATGATACACAGCTGTGGGGAGAAGTGGACACACCGGAGGGCAGGGCACAACTACAGGCAGACTTGGACAGGTTGGACAAATGGGCAGAAAACAATAGGATGCGATTTAAGAAGGAGAAATGCAAAGTGCTGCACCCGGGGAGGAGAAATGTTCAGCACACCTACCGCCAGGAAACGACCTGCTCGGCAGCACGGAAGCGGAAGAGGATCTCGGCGTCGTAGTGGGCTCCAGGATGAGCGCGAGTCGTCAGTGTGACAAGTCATCGGCAAAGCTAACGGCACTTGATCGTGCATCAGCAGGTGCCCCACGAACAGAACCAAGGAGGTGATACTTCCCCTCTCTCGGGCGCTGGTCAGGCCGCAGTTGGAGTACTGCATCCAGTTTTGGGCACCACACTTCAAGAGGGACGTGGATAACCTGGAGAGGGCCCAGAGAAGGGCCACTCGTATGGTTAAGGGCTTGCAGGCCAAGCCCTACAAGAAGAAACTAGGGCACCTGGACCTCTTCAGCCTCCGCAAGAGAAGGGTGAGAGGCGACCTTGTGACTGCCTATAAATTCATCCTGGGGACGCAGAAGAGAACTGGTGAGGCTCTACTCACCAAGGCGCCCCTGGGGGTCACAAGAAATAATGGCCATAACCTAGCAGAGAGCAGGTTTAGACTGGACATTAGGAGGAACTTCCTCACAGTTAGTGGCCAAAATCTGGAATGGGCTCCCAAGGGAGGTGGTGCTCTCCCCTAGCCTGGGGGTCTTGAAGAGGAGGTTGCATGGGCATCTGGCTGGGGTCATCTGAACCCAGCACTTTCCTGCCCAGGGGAGGGGGTCAGACTCAACGGTCTATTGACATCCCTTCCAACCCTAACATCTATGAATCTCGGAGCTCCGTTTTTTCCCCAGCGCTGCAAGAAGTCTTCAGGTAAGTTTCTGCTCCCCCCAGAGATCCTCTTTCTTCCCCTTTTTCCCCTCTTTTTCTGCTTTTCCCCCCACTGGAGCTCCCACCTCACTGCCTTGCTCCCATCTTGGAGCTTGTATCTTAATATGGTGGCGGCTTCAGGAGCGGCATTCCCCAGGTCTCCTCGCTGCAGCCACGCTTACTCCCGCAGCTGCGCTCGCTCCTTCACAGTGCAAATCAATGGACATGACTCTTGCTATAGTCAGCACCTGTGAGGCCTTACCTGAAGTACTGTGGCCACGTTTGGGCCCTGCCCTTCCAGAAAGAAGTTAGGAAGAGTCCACTGGAGATTGATAAGAATAATTATGGGCCTGTGAGGAGAGGCTGAAAGAATTGGGATTATTAAATCTAGAGAAGGAAGTGTGTGGGGGGGGGAACTTGGTAACTGCTGTTGACATTCTCCCGATGCCATTGCTTACAGAAGACCCTAGCACCTGTTTGCAAACCCACCTGCCTGCCTGCCTTGGACTCAAGGTGGGTCATTTTGACCCATGGCCAGAAAAAGGTTACCTACTCCTGAGACAGACTATTCTCTGCAGCTGCAAGGTACAGGGTCAGGAGAAATGGTCTGAAATTGTAGCAAGGAAAAGTTAGATTGGAAATTCAAAACAACTCTCTCAGCGTGAAGAGGGTTAAGGACTGGAGACAAGTTGTGGGATCTCCATCCTTGGATAGTTTCAAGAGCAAGTGGGATAGATCCTTGGTCAGGGACAGCCCTACCTGAGCAGGATGTTGGACTTGATTTGGCATCCTGAGGACACTTCCAATCCTCTTGTTCAGTTATGGAGATTTGCCCCTGACTATAACTCACAAAGTACAGTCTTGTTTCCTGGAAAGGTGCAAGGCGCTGGAACAAACCATGTCATCTTTGTACTTGAGGACAATAGCTACAAGCAAGGACTGTGCCTCATGTATTTATAGAAGGCCCCACCTTAGGACATTCCCCACAAATCAGGGTTTGATGAGACTAATGCAAAAGCATCTGCATTAAGGTATGGAGCAGTGGCATGAAGGTCAAAGTGGTTCTACCCTAAGGCCTTTCTCCTCTGTCCCCTTCTCTTTAGCATGCAAAGGACTTATTACCAACATTAGAACTGGGTTCAGGTTCACAATCATTTGTGTTAGAGATCTGCAAATAAACTCTATTTGCAGCCAAAATGCGACTGTGTCAGGGATTGGTCAAATGCATCTTGTCTTGACATATTTATAACCTAACGAAAAGGGGAACGAGGACAAAGAGAGGTGAGGTGACTTTGCTTTGGCCACAGATGAGGTCAGATCTCCCATGTTCTGCCTTTACCCCCCTAGTCCACAACTTACCTGTCCCCGTCAAGCATGCACCAAAGGGATCAGCTCTGCTCTGCTCTGCTCTGCTCTGGGCAGTCCTGCGCGGTAGCCAAGCCACTCTCTGCAAGTACCGGAAATGTTATTCAAGGAACAAACACCAGTAGTGAGAGCTGGCTGAAGGAGGGGAGCAAGCCAGAGGGAAGGGGAGTCAGTGAGATGGGCACAGGCTTAGCAGGGTGGTGGGGCTGGGTCTCGGCCCTAGACCCTGCTGTCCCCTGCATGCTTAGAAGGTCAAAGTGAACCACACAGGAAGGAGGTCAAGGTGAACTGTGCAAGAAGGAAGTCACTGCCCACTGCACTGAGCACAAGGGCTTAAATAAGGAACCAGCTTTTTGGCTGTCAGCTGACCTGCTGGGACCAACCCTGGCACTGTACTTGGGCCTACTGGGGAATAGTGGGATCTACTGGGAGATACTGGGAGGCACAGGGGTAATAGGGGACCCTGGGAGGGTACTGGGAGCCACTGCTTGTTACTGGTATGCACTGGGGGGGCACCAGAGGTAATGGGGGATCCTGAGAGGGTAGTGGTATGCAGGGAGTACTGGGAGGTGCTCTAGGGAATACAGAATCCTACAAGGGTACGGGGATGTACCAAAAGATAGTGGGAGGCACGGGGAGGGGGAGCACTGGGGGTAATGGGAGATCCTGGGAGAGTTTGGGGCACTTATTGGGTAATACTGGGGGGCGCTGGGGAATACTGGGAGGGTACTGGGAGACACTGGAGTGGGGGAACTGGAGATAATGCAGGATCCTGGCATGGTACTGGGATGTCCTGAGGGATACCAGGAGGCACTGGGGGTAATGGGAGATCTTGGGAGGGTATTGGGAGATTTGGGGGATACTGGGAGGCACTGGGGTGGTCACTGGGGTAATGAGGAATCCTGGGAGGGTACTGGGGGGAGGGCACTGGGGGTAATAGAAGATCCTGGGAGGGTACTGGGAGATACTGGGGGATACTGGGAGGCACTGGGGGTAATGGGAGATCCTAGGAGGCTACTGGGAGACACTGGGGAATACTTGGAGGTACTGGAGGATACTGGGAGGCGCTGCAGTAGTGTAATGTGGTAATGGGGAATCCTAGGAGTGTGCTGGGAGGCACTGGGGGATACTGGGATAATAGTGGATCCTGGGAGGGTGCTGGGAGGTCTGGGTTCCCTGGGCGGCTGGTGGGTGCAAGAAGGGGGCTGGCAGCCTGGACGCCTGGGCTCTCTGGGCGTTGGGGTGTCCAGGTGCCCGGTCCCCATGACAGCCCTTCTCCCCGGGCGCAGCTGTCCCGCCGGGTGCTGCTGGCCGTCGTGCTGACTGCCCCAGTGCCCCCCGCCCCTTGGCCCCTGAGATGGACCCCGTGGTGGTGGCAGTTCTGGGGCACGAGCTGGGCCTGCGGCTGTCTCAGAGCCGGGAGAGCTGCGACCCCAGAAACACGGTACTGTTCCCCAGTAGCGCTGCCCTGCCCTGAGCCCTGCAGCCCACAGCCCAGGGGCACAGCCCTACCCCAGTCCTGGACTTGGCCCCTGCAGGAGGTGCCACCAGGACCCAGGATCATGGGTGGAGGCGGCACAGGGCAGGGCACAGCCTGGATCGGTGGGGGTGACATGCATAGCCAGGAGTGGGGCAGAGTCCAGACCTGCTCCTACCTGGCCCTGCTTTGGGTGTGCGGCGGGGGCGCCTAGGCAGGGGGTCGTGGGGGAACGGGGGGGCTGTGCCTTCCAGTAACCCCAGTGCCTCTCAGTATCATCCCCAACTACATCATCGCAGACAAGGCTTTGTCCAGCCGGGTCTTCAAAACCTCCAAGGATGGAGACTCCACCACCTCCCTGGGGAGCCTGCTCCAATGCTTCACCACCATCCTTGGGAGAGAGTTTTGCCTAATATTCAACCACAACTTACCTTGCTGCAGCTGGAGCCCATTGCTCCTTGTCCTGCCATCTGCCTCCACTGAGAACAGCCCAGCTCCATCCTCTTTGCAACCCCCCTGCAGGGAGGTGGAGGCTGCTATTCAATCCTCCTCCGTCTTTTCTTCTCCAGACTCAGTCAGCCCAGTTCATGAATGATGCATGCCCCCGGAGGCTGGAGTGGCACAGCAACTGCCTGCAGATGGTGGCAGTGATGGCAGTGGGGGTGTGGTGGCAGCAAGGGCTGAGCACCTCTTTCAGGGCGCACACTGCCAATCTGAGGGGGTGCACATGCACCGGTGTGTCCCCTCTCTGCATTGCCAATGGTCCAGCTCCCTCCGCCTCTTCTCACCGGTCCTGTCCCCCAGCCCCTCAACCATTTTCTTTGCCCTCCGCTGGACTCTCTCCAATGTGTCCACATCCTTTCTGTACTCGGGTGGGGGGCACAACTGGACACAGGACTCCAGATGTGGCCTCCCCAGAGCTGAACAGAGGGGAAGAATCACTGCCCTCCATCTGCCGGCGACGCTCCTACCAATGCAGCCATTAGCTTTTTTGGCAACAAGAGCATACTGCTCCCTCCCATTCAGCTTCTTGTCCACTGTTCCCAGAGGTCCTTTTCTGCAGGGCTGCTGCCCAGTCAGTCACCCCCCACCTGCACCAGTGCAGGGGATTGTCCTGTCCTCGGCGCAGGAGTTTGCACTTGCCCTTGTTGAACCTCATGAGATTACTTTTGACCCAATCTTCCGATGTCTCTCTGAATCCTAACCGAACCCTCCAGTGTATCCACTACTACCCCAGCTTGGTGTCATCTGTAAACTTCCTGACAGTGTGTTAGGAAATAGCAGGAGGGCACTGGGACATACTGGGAGATCTCAAGGGGCACTGGGAGATAGTGGGAGGGCTCTGAAAGATACTGAGGGCACTGGGAGATATTCATAGATTCATAGTAGGTAGGGTCAGAAGGGACCTTGTAGATCTTCTAGTCTGACCCTCTGCCCTGGGCAGGCAAGAAAACTGGACTCAGATGACCCCAGCAAGGTATTCATCCAGCCTCCTCTTAAAGACCCCCAGGGTAGAAGCCAGCATCACTTCTCTTGGAAGTTGGTCCCAGTTGCTCCCTAACTAGTGAGGAACTAGTTAGGGAACTTCTGGAGGGACTGGATGTATTCAAGTCAGCCGGTCCGAACGATCTCCACCCCCGAGTGCTGAGGGAATTGGCCGAGGTCATTGCAGGACCCCTGGCATGGCTTTATGAGCACTCGTGGTGCTCTGGTGTGGTGCCAGAGAACTGGAAGAGGGCCAACGTGGTTCCCATCTTCAAAAAGGGTAAGAAGGAGGACCCGGGAAACTATAGGCCGGTTAGTCTTACCTCAATCCTAGGCAAGCTGTTCGAGAAAATTATGCTGGCACACATCCAGGAGGGGCCAGCGGGGGACTGCATGCTTAGGGGCAACCAACACGGGTTCATCAGTGGCAGGTCCTGTCAGACCAACCTGGCGGCCTTTTACGATCAGATCACCAGATCATTAGACGCAGGGGGAGCAGTGGACATCGTCTTCCTGGACTTCCGGAAGGCATTCGACACTGTCTCTCACCCCATTCTCATTAAGAAACTGGGGGGCTGTGGTGTAGACACCCACACAGTCAGATGGGTCGCCGACTGGCTGGAGGGCCGCACCCAGAGAGTGGTGGGGGATGGGTCATTTTCGACCTGGAGGGACGTGGGCAGCAGGGTCCCCAGGGCTCGGTCCTCGGGCCCGCACTGCTCAGCATCTTCATCAGTGACTTGGACGAGGGGGTAGAAAGCACCTGTTCAAATTTCCTGATGACACTAAGATGTGGGGGGACGTGGGCACAATAGAAGGGAGGAATAGGCTGCAATTGGATCTAGACAGGTTACAGGGGTGGGTGGATGAGAACAGGATGGGATTCAACACCGACAAGTGCAAGGTGCTGCACCTGCGGAGGAACAACCGGCGCCATACCTACAGGCTGGGGAACTCCCTTCTCGTCAGTACAGAGGCAGAAAAGGATCTTGGGGTCATCATTGATGCCAAGATGAACACAGGCCGGCAGTGTGGGGACGCGGTCAGGAAGGCCAACCGTACCTTGTCCTGCATCCACAGATGCATCTCGAGCAGGTCCACGGAGGTGATCCTCCCCCTCTATGCAGCGCTGGTCAGGCCGCAGCTGGAGTACTGCGTCCAGCTCTGGGCACCGCACTTCAAGAGGGATGTGGACACCATGGAGAGGGTCCAGAGGAGGCCACTCGCATGGTCAGGGGACAGCAGGGCAGGCCCTACGAGGAGAGGCGACAGGACCTGACCCTGTTCAGCCTCCACAAGAGAAGGCTTAGGGGGATCTTGTGGCCTGTTACAAACTAGTCGGGGGGACCAGCAGGCACTGGGGGAGTCCCTGTTCCCCCGAGCACTGCCAGGAGTGACCAGGAATAACGGTCACAAGCTGGCAGAGGGGAGATTTAGGCTAGACATCAGGAGGCCCAGCCCTTGTCCCCCACGTTGGAGCCCCCAGGCGCATGCATGCAGGGAATCCCTGTGTGCCCCATGGTGGGGGGAAATGCTGTTCTCTGTCCTGCCATGGGTCTGCACACAGCTCCTCAGCCCTGGGGCTGTGACCCGGACCAGGGCCTGGATCTGCGTGTTTCAAGGTCTCACACGCTCCAGTTCATGTACGGCTCTGCGTCCAGGTCTTGCTGCCCCGTGGGGAAGCTGCCCAGCACCGCGCTGCTCCTGCACGGAGAAGCACCACTCTGCTTTCCAGGCTGGACTCATCCTGGCCGATTTCACCTGCCCCTTCCTCCCCTTCCAGGGGCTGTTTTCACCCTGCTCCCCAGCCCTGGGCTCCTGCATTCCCAGGGCGTGCGGGGGCCACACTTATGTCCTCTCAGCCTTGTTCTCTGTGACTGGAGCCCTTGAGCTGTCCTGTGCTGCCCCTCCCATGAGGTCAGCTCTGCCCCTGCCCAGGATGGCAGCCCTGGGTGGCACCTGCTCCCTGGGACTGTGTCCCGACCAGGGCTGGATCTGTGTTTCAGGGTCTCACATGCTCCAGCTCACGTATGGCTGTGAGCTGCACGAAGACGGCAGCACTGGAGGCCACATGCAGTTGGGATACAATGAGGGAGACTTCATCAGCTACGACCTGGGAACGCGCACCTGGGTAGCAGCCCCGACACAGGCCCGGGTCACCCAGCGCGGGTGCAGGGAGGATAAGGCCATTCTTTAGCATGCAGGAGCCGACCTGGAGGAGACCTGCGTGGCGTGGCTGCAGCGGTATCTGCAGCGTGGGGAGGCAGCGCTGAAAAGCAGTGAGTCACGGTGTCACCGCCCAGGGCAGCACTGATGCAGATCCCAGGCCAGCCCCCCGGCAGCTGGCACCTGGTCCCCGTGGCTGCAGGGCAGGGTCAGTGCCAAGGGCTCCTGGCCTCGCTGCCAGCAGCTCCTGTCTCCTTGGCTCTCCTGTGGTCCGGGGCGCCGAGGGGGCCAAGTGCCAGGAGAAGTGCATGGCTTGGTCTTATAACTGATAACTCAAGAACAGATGGTCCTGTCTCCTCCAAATGTCCAAAATCAGAGAATACCTCCTGACGGGATGATGTATTTGGGGCTGGTCCTGGGTTACACTAGATGTGACCTCCTGAGATCCCCTCCAACCCTCATTTTCAATGCATCTGTGACTCAGTTTGGTCCCTACCAGGTCCAGCGCTGGCTGTGGGGATAACAGTGGTTAGTTACTATTTGAAGAGGTTCAGAAGGGCCCTGGACTTCCAACCCAAGCAGGAGCATGCACCTTGGACCTGATTACTTTGCTACGGCAGGGTCCAATTCTGCACACAGCTGTCCATGGGATTCACCCCAGGCAGGCTCGAGTTCTCTGTGAATCATAGAATCACAGAAGTCGGGTCGAAGGGACCTTGTAGATCTTCAAGTCCGACCCCCGCCTGGGTGGGAGAAAAAGACTGGACTCAAATGAGTCCAGCCAGGTAGTCATCAAGCCTCTTCTTAAAGACCCCCAGGGCAGGAGCCAGCACCGCTTCCCTAGGAAGTTGGTTCCAGCTCCTAGCCGCCCTGACTGTGAAGTCGTTCTTGCAGATGTCTAAACTAAACCTCCTCTCCAAAAATTTGTGTCCATTGTTCCTTGTCATGCCAGGGGGCGCTCGGGGAAACAGTGTCTCCCCCAAACCCTTCTGGTCCCCCCCAGTGAGTTTATAGACAGTCACCAGGTCCCCCCTCAGCCTTCTCTTGTGAAGGCTGAACAGGTTCAGGTCCCGCAGTCTTTCAATGTAGGGCCTGCCCTGCTGTCCCCAGATCCTGCCAGTGGCCTCCTCTGGACCCTCTCCATGCTGTCCACATCCCTCCTGAAGTGCAGCACCCAGAACTGGACGCAGTCCTCCAGCTGTGGCCTGACCAGTAGAGGGGGAGGATCACCTCCTTGGACCTGCTCGAGATGCAGCTGTGGATGCACGACAAGGTGCGGTTAGCCCTGCCAACCGTGACCTCGCATTGTCAGCCCATGTTCATCTTGGAGTCAGTAATGACCCCATGATCCCTTTCCGCCTCCGTGCTCTCAAGAAGGAGTTTCCCATTCTATAAGTGTGCTGCTGGTTTCTACTGCCCACGTGCAGCACCCTACACTTGTCACTATTGAAACACATCCTGTTTATGTTATCCCACCCCTGTAACCTATCCAGGTCTTGCTGCAGTCTTTCCCTCCCTACTAGTGTGCTCACCTCACCCCAAATTTTGGTATCATCAGCGAATTTAAACAGGTTGCTTTTCACCCCATCATCCAAATTGTTGATGAAGAAATTGAACAACACGGGCCCAAGGACCAAGCCCTGGGGGACTCCGCTGCCCACTTCCCCACAGGTTGAATATGACCCATCCACCATGGGTGAGCTTCCTTGAAAAATCCTTTGGGCTTCCTCCTTCTGCTGTTGGGGGAAATACCCTAGAAAAATGAATTGGAATTGGTTCTAATATAATCCAGAGGGTCCTGGTCATGGACCAAGACCTCCCCCCCCCACCCAGCACAAGGTGCTGTATGACCATAGAAGCAAAAAGCCAGTCCTTGCCCCCGAGTCCCAAATTGAGACAGCTGGGTGGGAGAAACCCCAGAGAAGACTATTTCAGAGCCGATCACAGACTGAACGGAGGGGGGAGCTGACAGTGCTCCAGAGGGGCTGGATCTAGAGGAGCGCAGACAGTGAGGACCAGAGGCTGATATTGGAGGCCGTGTGGGGGGGAGAGCCAGGGAAGGAGGCTGGGAAAAGGCGGCGGCGAGCTGATCTATCCCTCCTCCTTTGCTGCACCATGGTCCCTGTGCCCAGAGCTGGACAAACACGCCTGGCCATGCTACTGCATGCCACGTGCACAAAGCTCCTGGCCCCACTCTTTGCTGGTCGCAGGAGCCCATTTAGGGCCCCCAGGCCGTGATCAAAACCCCCAGCACAGCAGACCCTTAGTCTCTTCGACCAGAGCTCCCAAAAGAGGCTGGATGAGCTCGCTCCCCCCATTGGATACCAAGAGACCTTGTGCAAACCTCACTTCTCTCTGCCCCAATTGCCCCAATCCTGAGCAGGGTCTGCTCAGCCCAAGCTCCTGGGAGCAAGAGAGGCCAGGGCAGAACAAGTGCAGCAATGTGCTGATTGCAGTGGGCACATCCATGGCATATGGCAATGAACCCGAAGCCCTGTGGGTGCTAGTGTAGTCACACTGACATGCACACATTATGGGTGCAAACGTCAACCCAAGTAGCTGCTGCACAAGTGGACTGGCAGGGAATCGGTGGGCTAGTCAGTCTACAAATGCACATGGGAAGCAGCTGCTGCTTCTACTCCAGGCCTGACATGAGCCAAGTGTCTGCCTTGTGAGCCAGGGCCAGGTATCCTTGCAGCCCACCAGTCATATTGCTTTGGCATGTAGCCCCACCTTTAGGCACAGGGCCCCCCAGAAATGATAGGTTGCATCCAGTGGGCCAGCCCAGCATGGCAAAGAGATCGCTCATGGCCGGGGAAGGTGCTGGCATGAACGGAGAAATAACCCCCACTTGTCTTTTTCACCTCCAGACCAGTCCAGCGCTTAGAGAGGCTGCCGGGCCCCAGGATGCCAGCAGGGGCCCACAATGACTTTGCCAATGTCTCCTATCAAGAGTTTCACCTCCTTGGCTTCCCCGGGCTCCAGGAATCCCGATTCCTGCTCTTCATCCCCTTCTTCTGCCTCTACGTGATGATCGTTGCAGCCAACTCCCTCCTCATCTACACGGTGAAGGTCGAGAGGAGCCTCCACTCCCCCATGTACCTGCTCATTGCTTTGCTCCTTGCCACCAACCTCTGTTGCACGACCACCGTCGTGCGTAGGATGCTCCTGAGCTTCCTGTTCCATGTCAGCCGCATCTCCCTGACGGGCTGCCTGGTGCAGATGTTCTTCCTCTACTTCTTCCTCCTACTGGACTGCACCATCCTGCTCATGATGGCTCTGGACCGGTACATGGCTGTGTGCAACCCCCTGCGCTATGCAGATATCATGACCAACAAACTGCTGATCCAGCTGACTGCTACTGCCCTGGTGAGGAGCATCTTGTTCATCAGCCCCGTGGTGATCCTGGCCTCCCGGGTGCGGTACTGCCGTTGCAACATCATCCGGCACTTTGTGTGTGAGCACATGGCCCTGATGAGCTTGTCGTGTGGGGACATCTCCAGGAACAAGATTGTGGGGTTGACAATGAGGTCCATCACCATCATCTTTGACCTGGGTTTCCTCCTGACGTCCTACAGCCACATAACCCATGCAGCTCTGAAGATGTCCTCTGGGAATATTCGACACAAAGCCTTCCACACCTGTGGCACCCACCTCATGGTCATCCTCATCTCCTATTTTTCCAGGCTCTCCTCCTCTGTCGTGTACCGAGTGGGGAAGTCTGTTTCCCAGGACACGCACAACCTGATAAGCGCGATCTACCTGCTGGTGCCATGTGCCGTGAACCCCGTCATCTACGGCCTGAGGACCAAGGAGGTCAGGCGACACCTCCTGAGGCTGTTCAAGAGAAGAGGGTCTGCCTTCATCCCCTTCAGAAAAGCAGCCCTGAACATGAAGGAGTAACTCCATGTTATTCTTGATCCATTCTCCATGCCCATCCCTAGCACGCCTGGGCTCCTCATTTCTGCTTCTCACTAGGCAAAAAAAGAAAAGCCAGGCCAATGAGAAAATGCGATGAGGCTGAACTGCAAGGGCAGGCCAGCTGCAAACAAAGAAAAGGAGCAAGGAGCGGACGTGGGAGTTAACTGCTCCTGGCTGTGATCGTGATAATACCTTGTATCCTGTCCCTGAATTCAATTCACCCCAGCCCTGGGATGGCTCTTGTTTAAAGGTGGAAAAGAGCAGGACTGATCTTGCCCTGATGGAGAAGATCCCTCCAAGTCAAGCATTGAGGTCAGTTTGAGCAGAGAGAGAGTTTTGTTGAGTCTGTTGGATACCTGGGAGTTGATTCAAATCCCAGCCGAGCTCCATAGGCAGGAGTAGGAAAGTCCCACTGGCCACAGGGAAGTATGAACAACTTCTTCCAAAAAGAGCTACCGGAGAGGACACAGTGTTAGCCTCCCTGTAGGTCACCGCGGGGCTCCCTTTCTGTCTGGGGGTCTCTGCTGCTGCCAATGCCTGGCTGCCTCTCTCTAGCTGGCGGCTCTGCACCGCGATCAGCTCCACTTTGTCTAGTTGCTCCATCTTCCGTAATCCGCTGCAAGCAGGGGCATGGAAATGCAAGCCACCAATGCTGGATATGGGAAGCTGAGCCATGAGCTGAGGTCGGTGCAGGTCTTCTTCTACAAAGTGTCGGGGAAAAAGGGTTGACCAGCTACTGCGTAGCACCCATACACCGAAGGGTGTGCTCATACACCAAAGAGCACTGGCCACATCCTGTCTTTGGGCTCGTTCCTAGCCGCAATCAATTCAGCACAGAACGAGGGAGTGTCAGCATGTGGATTTATTTCTCTGCAGAGGGGCCACCCAGTGTCACAAGGACAGAGAGTTCCCCCAAACTGAGTTTACAGCTTGGTATTTATACATTATGTGTTAACGTTGTTGCGCACGCAGTCGGGTTTTTTCCCTTGCCGTTACAAAGTTACAAAATACACAGAACAAGTTTGAGCTGCTTGAGACCGGTTTTGCAGTTTACACATTTCGCTTACTGTCAGCAAGAGGTGATCTTCAAGCTTAGGGGGAAAAGGTCATCTGCTTTTTTTATGATTGGGTTTTTTTCTCTTACAAAAGCTAGGATCGTAGTCACCTCGGGTGAAGGGCAGACATGTGCCAGAGCCTGCATGGCCAAGCAGGGTAGTGCAGTGAAGGCGTGTAGGTTTCTGGCACGACCAGGCTCCCCGGCCGTAACAACCCATTGCAAAGAAAAAATGGAGGAACTGGGATTACTGAGTCTGGAGAAGAAACAACAAAGATTTCAAAAACATTAGCACTGGAAATCTATGAAATCCTAGCTGTCTCTTCTCAAGGGATTTAATAGAGACAAGGGTCTTCCAGGGCTATCTTTTATTGGATTGACTGGGAGAGACGTTCAAACACAGGGGGTTTGATAACACCCTTCAAATACCTGAAGAGTGGCTATAGAGGGGAACATGGCTCACTATTCACAGGATCACAGAAAATGAGGGTTGGGAGGGACCTCAGGAGGTCACAACTAGTCTAATCCCCTGCTCAAAGCAGGACCTGCCCCAATTTCATCATCCCAGCCAAGGCTTTGTTGAACTGCATCTTAAACACCTCCAAGGATGAAGACTCTACCACGTCTCTGGGGAGCCTGCTCCAGTGCTTCACCACCCTCCTGGTGAGAGAGTCTTTCCTAAAATCCAACCTCAACTTTCCTTGCTGCAGCTTGAGCCCATTTTTCCTTGCTCTGTCATCTGCTCTCCCTGAGAACAGCACAGCTCCATCCTCTTTGCAACCCCCCTGCAGGGAGCTGAAGGCTGCTATTCAATCCCCCTTGGTCTTCTCTTCTGCAGACTAAATAAGACCAATTCCCTCAGCTGCTTCTCACCAGCCCTGTCCCCCAGCCTCCCAACCATTTTCATTACCCTCCACTGGTGTCCAATGTGTCCACATCCTTTCTGTAGTGGGGGCCCACAACTGGACACAAGACTCCAGATGTTGCCTCCCCAGCACCGAATA
Organism: Crocodylus siamensis; assembly: GCF_052110815.1. NCBI lineage: Eukaryota > Metazoa > Chordata > Crocodylia > Crocodylidae > Crocodylus > Crocodylus siamensis. The sequence continues at coordinate 421,789,738 of NC_143395.1, read as the reverse complement.
CAGGGGAAGAATCACTGCCCTCCATCCGCTGGCAACGCTCCTGCCAATGCAGCCTGGGATGCCGGTGGCCTTCTTGGCAATTCTGTTCTCCATGGCTGCAGGGGAGAGGACAAGTAGTAATGGTCTTAAATCAAAACAAGGCAAATTTCAGTTGGAAATTAGGAAGAGCTTTGAAATGCTGAATCAGAACTTCCTTGACCTTAAATGCTGGAGACTGCAAGCGGGAGAGGAACAGAGAAGGGAAAAACCTGGTCAGACCCAGTCCACTCCCTTCCAGCCATGGTGACACGGGACTGGGCATGACAGGGCTAGGGTCTGACCCAGTCCATAACATATCAACTCTAGAGGCTGTAGCATCTCCAGCACTAGAAGTGTTTGTGGCTGGGATGGTTTAGGCAGGGCTGAACTTGCCTGGAGCCAGATGTGATCTCCTCATGGCCCTACTAGCCCTGCTTCGCTGTCATTTGGAGCTGGGGTGTCCATGGGGCAGCCCCCAGCACACACCCAGCTCATGCTACTGGATCTGTCGTGAGACGCTTTTGCTGCTCTGCCCTTTTCCATAGAGCAACATGCACCCAAATCCCAAAGTCATATTGCAGGATGGCCATCATGGCAAATAATGGGAGCTATCAACACTCAACGCCCAGGTTTAAGTCCCTAAATATGAACACCTAAATCCCAGTTCAATGTGGTGTCTAAATATTTTGGCCTCTCGGCAGGTGCACATCCATTTAGCCCCACTGCCGTCAGTGCAACTCTGCAGGTCCACTGCAGCTGGACCAATGCCTGTCACAGGATGCTACTTCTACACCAGCCCTGCCCAGTGTATTTCCAGCCTCTCCTTGAAACCCTCCAAAGAAGATCCCGCAGCTCCCCTAGGCAGTCTTCTCCACTGCTCTATGGTCCTAAGAGCCAGGAAGTTTGTCCTGAGCTCTAATCTAAATCTACTTTCCTGCCATTTCAAGCCATGGGCTTTCTGTCCGGTCCTCTGCAGCAAAGGAGAGCCGTTGCTGACCTTCTTCTTTATAGCCACCTTCCAGCTATTTGAAGATCTCTATCAAATCCCCCCCTTAATCACCTCTCCTCTAAACTAAACATACCCAGTGCTCTCAACATTTCCTCCTACAGCTTGCCTTTCTCACATTTGTGAAGATGAGACATGTTACATTAATGCTAAGTATTACGGCAATTAGGCTAACGCAGAATTGCATGGTCAGCAATGGGTCCAGGAAACACGGTGTTGCTAACAAGCACGATTGCACTCTCTGGAGGGCTGTGTTTCAGTTTGCCGGTGGGTTTACATGGGGTGTGTCTGTACATGCAATTAATGCTATTTGGCTTTACTGCACAGTAAATCTACCACCTGCCTATGCATACCACCTGCATATGCAGGTAGTAAATTTACTGTGCAGATTAATATACTGTGCAGTAAATGCTTGCACGTGAGGTGGGGACACTTTGCTGCACAGTAGATTAGTCTACTGCACAGTAAGGTGTCTCGTGTAGACACAGCCCCTGAGTTGGAAATCAAGGAGGCACCATTTGCTTTCCATAGCTCACTGCTCTGTACAGCAACTGCAGCAATGTGCCAAAGATGTGATATAGTTATATCACTCCGCGCAATTTGTCTCCTATGCTCCCTCCTGTGCAAAAATGCTATGTTGATTAAAAAAAACCCTAGTATCTGGTCCTTAGGCTCAGTGTCATGAAGAAAATGACTGCTTATCTGAATGTTTTTTCACTGCAATGCCCAGAGGTCGCAGACAAAGTCAGAGAAACCTAGAGCAGTGGGGCTGGTAAAGACACCCCAATGCAGTGTTGGTCTGACCCTGAGCAGAGGGGCAAGACCCTCTAGCCAGGACCCTGCAGGTTTGAGTCCCAGCAGGAGCACTGGCACAGCCCAGTCTCATCCCCTGCCTGGGCTACAGCCAACACTCTGGGAGATGCTCAAAACCCGCCTGATGCAGAGCAGAAATCCCTTCCTCTCCTGCCCAAACCGACTCTAAAAAATAACATATTAAAAATAGCAGCTCCACTTAGTTGTATCCCCAGCTATCAGCACCTGCCAAAAACATGCAAGGAGATCACAGAGCTGCGGAGCAACAACGGGTGTTTCTGAACAGACACATCAAAGCATTTTCGGGATACCTGAGGAACGGGGACCTGACCGGGTGACATGAGACTGAGAGCTTGGCTCACTTAACCTTGCACGGCAATGATTGCTATCCCAGCCTGGGAGGGAGGAGAGCCCTGTGAGCTGACAGCCAACTCTGGCAGGATGAGCGGGGATAAATACAGGATCATTTCAGGAAAGTTTCCTTCCCAGGTTTGGGCCAGGGATGAATTTAGGCTGGAAATTAGGAGCAGGGGCCCAGCTGGGTCCAAACCCACCTGGCTAAGCCCGAGCTGCGTCCCACTGTGGCAGGGGGGATGCAGGGCTGTCTGGGGGAGAAGGGGCCATGGATCTAATCACAGTCCCCCCGGATGGCCAGGGTCATCCAGTCCAGCTGCCAGCATGATGCCAGATGTGCTGCTCCCGACCTTCCCCAGGCAGATGCCCATCTGGCTACTCCTGTCAGAGCAATGCCACTGCTGGCCTAGGCAGCTTGTCCCATCGTCTGGCTGCTCTGAGCTGGGAAGCCTTCCTCAAAAACAGCCATGCTGCCTTTTCAACGCATCCTGCCCCTTGCAGCAAAGCAGAGCGGATGCTCCCCCTCTTCATGGCAACATTTCAAATCTTCGAATGCTCCCTTCATCTCCTGACTAAGCATGCCTCACATTCCTGCCACCTGCCCTCCTATGGCTGAGCACCCGTCACCTGCCTCGGGGCCCTCTCCAGCTCTTCTCCATCTTCCTGCAATGCAGAGCGCACACGTGCATGCTGGGCTTCAGCTGAGACTTTGGTGGTGCCGAGTGGTGGCACTGTGTCCCTCCTGTGTCTTGGGTACTAGACTCATGTTAATGCCACCCAACGTTGCATTTGCTTTCTTTTTTGGCATCGTGTTGATTCAGTGATCCACCGTGTTACCTGGACTATGGGTCACCTCGCAGCTCGGAGACCAATAAGAGGCAGAAACAGGCCCGCTGGCCAAGCTTTTAACCGCTTCCTTTTAAAGAACAAAAGCAAACACTTATCTCAAAGTCTATCTGGCTTCCCAGCACATTGCTTCTCCCCTACCCCAGCTGGGGAGACTCAAGATGAGTGAAGACTGGCAGCAGGTCTTCTTCAAACTGCTGAGTTCTCCAAATTTCCCTCTAGCCTATGCCCCATAGAAATACATGGCTATCTTTTTTATTGTCCTTATTATTGTATTAATAATATATGGTTATAATACTACTACTATTATATTAATAGTTGCTGGGCAGTCAGCATTAGGGGCTCTAGCCTTTACAGGTGGGATAGAGAAGGAAGGAAAGGTGGAGGCGTGGTGCTCTATGTCATCACCAAGAAGGACTATGTTACAGTCGCCCGAGGATGTAGGGGGGCAGTCAGGAGGGCCAAGGCAGAGTTGGAGATAGGACTAGCTTCCCGGATTAAGGACAATAAGAAGTCCTTCTTCAAATACATAGGGGGTAAAAAGAGGGTCCCGGGTAATGTGGGGCCCCTGCAGGACACGATGGGCAACTTAGTCATCACGCCAGATGACAAAGCTAACATATTTAACGATTTCTTTGCCTCTGTCTTCCTAAGTAGGGACCAGTTCAGCCACCTCCCTGCTGGGCCCCCCTCGGGCCCCGGGAGAGACACGCCTGGGCCAAGGGTTAGCGAGGAGTTAGTTAGGGTACTTCTGGAGAGGCTGGACGTGTTCAAGTCCGCTGGTCCGGACGATCTTCACCCTAGGGTTCTACAGGAACTGGCCGAGGTCATTGCGGGACCCCTGGCGCGGCTCTATGAGCACTCGTGGTGCTCTGGCGAGGTGCCGGAGGACTGGAAGAGGGCCAATGTGGTCCCTATCTTCAAAAAGGGAAAAAAAGAGGACCCGGGAAATTACAGGCCAGTTAGTCTTACCTCAATCCCAGGTAAGCTCTTTGAAAAAATTATCCTGGCACACATCCAGGAGGGCCTTGCGGGGGAATGCATGCTCAGGGGCAACCAACATGGGTTCATCAGTGGCAGGTCTTGTCAGACCAACCTGGTGGCCTTTTACGATCAGGTCACCAAATCATTAGACGCAGGGGTTGCTGTGGATGTAGTCTTTCTGGACTTCCGGAAGGCTTTCGACACTGTCTCTCACCCTGTCCTCATCAAAAAGCTGGGAGACTGTGGTGTCGATGCCCACACGGTCAAATGGGTCGCCAACTGGTTGGAGGGCCGCACCCAGAGGGTGGTGGTGGATGGGTTCTTCTCGACCTGGAAGGACGTGGGCAGTGGGGTCCCCCAGGGCTCGGTCCTCGGGCCCGCACTGTTCAACATCTTCATCAGTGACTTGGATGAGGGGGTAGAAAGCACCCTGTTCAAGTTTGCTGATGACACTAAGATGTGGGGGGATGTGGGTGCACTAGAAGGGTGCAATAGGCTACAAGCTGACCTTGACAGGTTGCAACGGTGGGCGGATGAGAATAGGATGGGGTTTAACACTGATAAGTGCAAGGTGTTGCACATGGGGAGGAAGAACCGGCACCACACTTACAGGTTGGGGAACTCCCCTCTTGCCAGCACGGAGACGGAAAAGGATCTTGGAGTCGTCATTGACTCCACGATGAACATGGGCCGGCAGTGTGGGGAGGCAGTCAAGAAGGCCAACCGTACCCTGTCATGCATCCACAAATGCATCTCGAGCAGGTCCAGGGAGGTGATCCTCCCCCTCTACGCGGCACTGGTCAGGCCGCAGCTGGAGTACTGCGTCCAGTTCTGGGCACCGCACTTCAAGAGGGACGTGGACGATATGGAAAGAGTCCAGAGGAGGGCCACTCGTATGATCAGGGGTCAGCAGGGCAGGCCTTATGAGGAGAGGCTACGGGACCTGAACCTGTTTAGCCTCCACAAGAGAAGGTTAAGGGGGGACCTTGTGGCCTGCTACAAACTGGTCAGGGGGGATCAGCAGGTATTGGGGGAGTCCCTGTTCCCCCGTGCGCTGCCAGGAGTGACCAGGAACAACGGTCACAAGCTGGCGGAGGGTAGGTTTAGATTAGATATTAGGAGGCGCTACTTCACAGTCAGGGCGGCTAGGGCCTGGAACCAGCTTCCAGGGGAAGTGGTGCAGGCTCCTAGCCTGGGGATTTTTAAAAGGAAGTTAGATGAGCACCTTGCCGGGGTCATCTGACCCCGGTGCTCTTTCCTGCTAAGGCAGGGGGTCGGACTAGATGATCTACCTAGGTCCCTTCCAACTCTAGCTACTATGAAACTATGTCAAGGAGCACTACACATCCTCTGCCAGCAAAATGGGGTCCAGAGGAGGGGCAAGCTGAAGTGCTCTGGGTCAAGATACAAGGGGGCCATGGGGAGAGGGATTTAATGGTGGGGGTCTACTACAGACCCCCCAGCCAAGGGGAGGAGCTGGACTGGGAATTTTCGGGCCAACTTGCAGAGGCACTTAAGGCAAGGGATGTAGTTGTCATGGGTGATATTAATTACCCGGAAATCTGCTGGGAGGAGCAGTCAGCCAGTACGGACCGTTCCAGGAGGTCCCTGGCCAAGATACAGGACCTCCACTTAGTTCAGGAGGTGCACGGTCCCACCAGAGGAAATGCCCTGTGGGACCTGGTCCTGGCCACAGACGACGACCTGGTGAGGGGCCTCCAGGTCCTCGACCACCCGGGCAACAGCGATCATCGCTTGCTGGAGTTCACCATCCAGCGCAGGGTGTCAAGGGCCTGCAGCAAGGCGGCAGCCCTGGACTTCACGGGGCCAACTTCAATGAGTTGAGGAGATTAGTGGGAGAGGTGCTGGGGTTCCCGAGAGCAGGGGAACTCAGTCTCCAGGATGAGTGGTTGTTCCTTAAGGAGATGATACTCAGGGCCCAAGGGGAGTCCATCCCAACAAGAAGCAAGGGGGGCAGGAGTGCCCGAAAGCCCCCCTGGCTCACCAAGGGTGTACAGAAATGCCTGATTGCCAAAAAGGCGGCGTACACCCGGTGGAAGGGGGGTGCTACCTCCAAAGAGGAGTATACCTCCTCTGCTCGGGCCTGTAGGGGGGCTGTCAGGAAAGCTAAGGCGGACATAGAGCTAGGACTAGCGTCCAAGATCAAAGATAATAAAAAGTCCTTTTTCAAATATATACGAAGGATGAAGAAAGCGCCGGGAAATGTGAGGCCCCTGTAAGATCCTCTGGGCAATCTGGTGGTTGCACCAGAGGAGAAAGCAGACCTCTTTAACCAATTCTTCACCTCTGTTTTCTTGTGCAGGGACTGGGACTTCCCCACCGTGATGCCAGACAGACTCAAGGGGAGCACCGCCAGACCTCAGGCTGGGGAGGACCGGGTTGGAGAGCTTCTGGAGGGGCTGGACGTGTTCAAGTCAGCGGGTCCAGATGCTCTCCACCCCAGGGTGTTGAGGGAGCTAGCAGGGGCTATTGCAGGGCCCTTGGCATGGCTTTACAAGTGCTCATGGTGCTCGGGCCAGGTGCCAGATGATTGGAAGGTAACCAACGTGGTCCCCATCTTTAAAAAAGGGAGGAGGGAGGACCCGGGCAACTATAGGCCCGTCAGTCTTACCTCAATCCTAGGGAAACTCTTTGAGAAGATCCTCAGCGAGCACATCTGTGATGGGCCGGCTTCAGGGATGATGCTCAAGGGCAATCAGTATGGTTTCATTAGGGGCAGGTCATGTCAGACCAACCTGATTGCCTTTTATGATCAGGTCACAAAAATATTGGATGCAGGTGTTGCCGTGAACATAGTCTTTCTGGACTTCAGCAAGGCCTTTGACACCGTCTCCCACCCCATCCTCATTAAAAAATTGGGCGACTGTGGCAGTGATGTCTACACAGTCAGATGGATTGCAGATTGGCTGCAGGGTCGTACTCAGAGGGTGGTGGTGGACGGGTCATATTCAACCTGGGGAGAAGTGGGCAGTAGAGTCCCCCAGGGCTCGGTCCTTGGGCCCGCACTGTTCAATTTCTTTATCAGTGATTTAGACGACAGGGTGAAAAGCAACCTGTTTAAATTCACTGATGATACCAAAATTTGGGGTGAGGTGAGCACACTAGTAGGGAGGGAAAGACTGCAGCAAGCTCTGGATAGGTTACAGGGGTGGGCTAGCAAAAACAGGATGCGCTTCAACACTGACAAGTGCAGGGTGCTGCACTTGGGCAGTACTAACCAGCAGCACACTTAAAAGATGGGAAACTCCCTTCTTGAGAGCACGGAGACAGAAAGGGATCTTGGAGTCATTACTGACTCCAAGATGAACATGGGCTGACAATACGAGGTCACGGTTGGCAGGGCCAACCGCACCTTGTCGTGCATCCACAGATGCATCGAGCAGGTCCAAGGAGGTGATCCTCCCCCTCTATGTGGCACTGGTCAGACCACAGCTGGAGAACTGCGTCCAGTTCTGGGCGCCGCACTTCAGGAGGGATGTGGACAGCGTGGAGAGGGTCCAGAGGAGGCCACCCGCATGATCCGGGGACAGCAGGGCAGACCCTACATTGAAAGACTGTGGGACCTGAACCTGTTCAGCCTTCCCAAGAGAAAGCTGAGGGGGGACCTGGTGACTGTCTATAAACTCACTGGGGGGGACCAGAAGGGTTTGGGAGAGAACTTGTTTCCCCTAGCGCCCCCCCCCCCCTCCCCAGCATAACAAGAAATAACGGCCACAAGTTGTTGGTGAGGAGGTTTAGATTAGACACCCGTAAGAACGACTTCACAGTCAGGGCGGCTAGGATCTGGATCCAACTTCCAAGGGAAGTGGTGCTGGCCCCTACCCTGGGGGGCTTTAAGAAGAGGCTTGATGCCTACCTGGCAGGAGTCATCTGAGCTGTTTTTCTCCCGCCCAGGCGGGGGATCGGACTCGAAGATCTACAAGGCCCCTTCCGACCCAACTTCTATGATTCTATGATTAATATACGGTTATACTACTATTGTTATATTAATAATGTATGGTTATAGTATTATTATATTAAAAATACATGGTTATATCATTATTATTGTTATTATTCTAAAAATGTATTCAGATATTCTAATACATGCCCTCTGGTTGGTTTTATTTAAATCCCTTTGTCTCACTGAAACTTTTGGAACCAGTCTGAACCAGTTTTCCTTAAACTGGGATCTATGGGCACATCTACATATGCACTTTAATATGCATTAGCCTATTTTAATGCACATTATAGCATCACTAAAAAAACCTGTGCTATTTAGTTAATGCGCATTAAAATAGGCTGATGCACAATTAAGTGTCACTTAAAAATTGACAAGGTTCTTTGGGTGAATCCGATATCTTTTATTAGACCAACTTAAATAGTTGGGAAAATTCTTCTTAGAAAGCTTTCAGGGACAAATACTCATCAGGCTGAAGAAGCATCTGCAGTTGGTGTGTGCTCTGCCTCGTGCTTTTTAATTAATGCACATGAAGACAGGATAACGCGCATTTTCTTAGTCCCTCACAATGGAGTTACTAGATTTAATGAACACTAACACACCTGTAGACACGGCCTATGTTTCTGTGGGAGTTACATTTTTAGAAGGAAGAAATGTTCATCTCCTTCCTTCCCCATGATAGGATACTGCTTGCCCTGCTCATTTTCTTCTTCCCTAAATAAGGCTGCTTTGTTTTTCCCACTTATCTAAGAATTTTAACAAAAAATATCTACTGTAGCAAAACAGCCTCTAACCCATTTGATTGCATCAATTACCATAAACTAAAACTATGATATAGTATCCTTGGATTAGTTAATGTATGGTCTGCCTTTATAGGGTCTCTTTTCAGGCCTCTTGCTCTGTTAATTCGGATCTCAATACTGGTTTACCTGGACATGTTGATGGCTTTCCTTTGCTGACCAAGCTGGTTGTCACGTCTGCAAAGATTCGCTCTGGTCTTCAGAAACAGATTTTGGGGCCTTCTGCTTAGCCACAGACCTAGTTTGGCCAAGGCCCCTTGCAACTGGCCAGGGCTGGCAACAGCCAGAGCCCCCCAGATCCTTCTCAGCGCGCTACAGCCTAGTTTTCCTCCACCCCAAGGCCTGATCCCCAATGGGGTCTAGTCCTACAGATTGCCTCTATTGCCAGCTCCACAGGAGAGGACTCTGGGGGCAGAGACCTTCACTCCATGTTTGCTGCCTGAGCTTGCTGTAGAGGGAAGGAGGGAACAAAAGCTGGGCACTTGGAAACGGGATTCAGAGCAGCTCACTAACCAGACGAGATATGAGGATGAAATCCACCTGGCTGCCTGAGTTCAGGGCTGGGGTGCAACAGGGCTCCTGGAGGCAGCTGCACAAGGCATCCCTTTGGGGCTGGAAGACTGGCACTTTTCCATGGAAGGAGGGTGGTCTATGCCCCTCCAGGTTGTGGGACTCGCCCAGGAAGCAGGAGGCCCAGATATAACTCATCAGCAGGGGTACTTGGGAGTCCACATCCTGGGAAGGCCCTCAGCACAGCCTGTCGTGGTGCTGGGAGGATAGCATGCTCCATCCCTCCCATCAGGTCTGCAATGCAGGAGGCAAAAGACTAGAAGAGACCTGGGCTATTCACTTGCTAACCAGGGATTAAGGTGCCCCTTTGCAGTGGGCTGGGGGCGCAGGAGGAGCAAGGGTTGGGGCTGGCAGCTCCTCACTTCTCTTCCGAAGTGTGATACACCAGCATCCTCCTCATCCCACAACATCCAGTGACCTCCCCCCAGCAAAGATGTTTCCATCTCCGTCCTCTCCCCAACACCTGGTCCGTGTGAGAGCAAGCAGGGTGAGTGTTCAGCCCCCACACAACCACTGTTGTGGTTCGGGCAAAGGCACCAGATAAACAGGACCTTTTGATTAAGTGTGGAGCAGAGACCATACCCGCCGCCTTCTGCTCCACCGAGAACAAGGGAGTCCAAGCAGAGGGACAGGCATGCACGGACTGCAGGCCTAGCACTGATTGACAAGCCTTGGAAGGGGTCCAGGACACGGAGGAGGCTTATCTGCCCCCAGGGCTACTGCAGCCCGAGAGCTGACCCAGACAATGTTTGAAGGAGATAAGGCTGGACTGCAGCCAAAGCCGAGCTGAGCACAAACAGAGGGCAGCCATCACCTGCAGCCACAAACCTCCACACTGTTCGCAACTCCGTCATGCCTGCCGTCGCTCCTCTGCTCTTGGCCTCCAGCCCGCATCCTCCTCTGTAGCCCAGCTCTGGCTCCCAGACCCCATTTCTCTTTGCAAACACCACGTTTTCCTGTTGCACCAAAGGCTCCAGCTAAGTACTGTGCCCATCTGGAGTCCTGTGTCCAGTTCTGGGCCCCCACTGCAGAAAGGATGTGGACACACTGGAGTCCAGTGGGGGGGGAAAGGAAAATGGTCTGGGGTCCTGGGGGGCAGGACTTGTGAGGAGAAACTGAGGGAACTGGGCTGATTTAGTCTCGAGAAGACCGAGGGGGGATTTGATAGCAGCCTTCAACTCCCTGCACGGGGGTTGCAAAGATGGAGCTGGACTGTTCTCAGTGGGGTCAGACAACAGGACAAGGAGCAATGGGCTCGAGTTGCAGCAAGGGAAGTTGAGGTTGGAGATTAGGAAAAATTCCTTCATTGGGAGCCTGGTGAAGCACTGGAACAGGCTCCCCAGAGAGGCGGTGGCATTTCCACCCTTGGAGGTTTTGAAGACCCGGGCAGACAAAGCCTCGGCGGGGATGGGGTGGTTGGGGCTGGTCCTGCTTGGAGCAGGAGGTTGGACCAGATATGACATCTGTTCCCACCCTCATTTTCTGTGATCCTGCATGAGCTGGCACGCTCTCTGCAGGGCAGGGAAGGAGGTCCTTGGCCAACTGCAGGACAGCACTTTGGAAATCCAGGTTCAGCTCCTACTTCACACATACGTGACCGCCGACTGTTCCCAGCTAGTGACACACACCTAAGTCCCATGTGAGCTTAGGCTGTTCCCATCACACTTGAACTTCCTATCCTCCTCCTCACCCCCAACTTCTCTCTCCTATTCAAGCCCACTCTTCAAAACGATGTCAAAATACAGCCCCCTGCTGAACTCAGCTGGGCTCTCTGCCTGCAAGCATCGGAGATTTGCCACTCAGCTCCACTGCCGGACATGGCTGCACAAGGCATCCCCCTTCAGGGCTGCAGAACTGGCTCTTTGAGACCAAAGCCCAGTCCTGTGCTTCATGTGCATCTCCCAGGCACCATAGGAAATGTCCAGAGCCACATCCTGCCATGCCACCACCATGTGAAGAGGGACCAGACAGATCATTCTTTTGCCTTCCCAACAGTGTATTTTATCCATTAGATGTTGCAGACATTGGGCACCATCCATTTACACTCTAGACTTTATTGTCATCGGCTGGTTGAAAGGGTTAATTGTGTGTGTGATACATGGAGTCAATAAATAGTTGAGAACTGGGAGTCCAGCTATATCAGCAAGAGGAGTTCAGGATACGAGAAGGTAAAAAGGGTTCACAAAAGATAGAGCCACTGTCCTAGGTAGACGGGTTCAGCTCTCGAAGCAGATGGAAGGTGTGGGCCAGAAAGGTTTGAGAGTCCAGAATGCATAAGCCAGTTTCAAGGAAACAGTCCAGTAAAGCTGGCTCTGGATACAGACCCAGACACAAAGTCACAGCTTTGCTGTTTCCTGGTGGGGTTGGGGGGTGACCTCTGCAAGTGCAGAGCTGTCAGGCTGAAAGGGGCTGGTGAAGTCTGCAGGCAGCTCATCCACCTCACCAGTCTGCACCCTGTCTCCCTCCTCCATCCTTCCACAGCCTGACAGAATAACCCTTTCACCAAGGCAGAGAGAGCACCAAGCAGGGAATACATCCAAGCTGGGCTATTTCCCTCGCTGTCCCTTTACAGTATGCAAAGGAAATTCACCCATCAGGATCTGTTCCCCTACCAAAAGCACAGTAATAAGAACTCCAGGCAAACCAGAACGACTGTCTAAAGTCCACAGCATTGACCTAGAAGGGAGTAGGCAGTTTTCTGTCTGCTGTGGACAATCCTAGCTAAAGCGGAAAAGGCGAGCCCATGTAAGAGCACTCGGTATCTGGGATACCCAGCTGCAAAACCAATAGACAAACTTCATAAGTACCCTGCAGGCAGAGGAAAGCAACAGCACACTCCTCCCTGACACCTCCAGCCACAGCTTCAGCAAGATGCTCCACCTCAGAGTAAAGCTAGACCTATCTATCCTAGGAGAAAGTAAGCCAAAGGGAGCAACTTGCTGGCCCCACAGGGCTGGCCTTTTAGGAGCCGCACATCATGCACTCGTCTCGGTTCTCCAGTGAGCACACCATGGCAGCTTTGTTCCTCTCCTTCTCCTCTTCTTCCCTGGAGGTCTTCTCTTTCTCTTTGAGCTTCTCCTTGTTGAGGGTGAACTGGATGGGGTTGGCAGCCGGCTTCGTTCTCAAGTAGTACATGCCGGTCTTCAGGCCCTGCAAAGCAAATGTGTGAGCTGGACCTTTAAAACCTGCTGTGGCCCAAGACATCAGGATGAGGGGTGCACTGATAAAAATGTTTTTGGCTGATACCGATGGACGATTATCAACCAGCCATATCGACCGATCCGATATGCAGCCTGGCAGCTTGGAGAGCAGCGTCTGGCTGGTAACCCCATGGGGGGAAGGGGAGTGGAGGTAGACTGAGGCCCCTGCAGTGAGGCAGGGGTAGGCACTACCCAGCCAAGGCAGTGAATGCAACCCCAGGATGGGGCGCAGGGCTGAGCCATGGGCAGCTCATCCAGGGGGCATGGGGGGCCGTGAAGGGGGGGACAGTGCCCCACTGTTGCGCAGACCACCAGGGGAGGCAAGGGGGCATGTACACCCCAGATGTGTGTGCGGGGCAAGGGTGGGCTATGCACTGTAAGCTCAGGGCCCGGGGCTGTGCTGGCCTGTTCCCAGCAGGGGGGCTGGGCCGGGGCAGGGCAGGCAGCGGTGGCGCTGGGAGAGGTGGCTACGGAGTGAGCTACAGGCACCCCAAAATTTCCTAGAGCCACCACTCCCAGCACTGCAGCCACCCACCCCACTCCCACCTGCCCCAAGCGCAGCCCTGGCCCAGCAGCTCCCCACCTCTGTACGTGGTCAGAAAGAGGCCAGCGCAGCCCCCTTGCCCGGCGCACAAATCTAGCGAGGCACATGCTGCCCATACTTTCTTCAGGGTTCTGTATAGCTCCCTCCTCACCCCATCAGACAAGCTACTTACAGCTCCACTCCGTGCCCCACCGAGGTCGCAGTCACCACCCTGGCTGGGCAGCACCTGCCCTTGCCCAAATCCCCCCACTCATCATGGGGGCCTCAATCTGCACCCCTCCGCCTTCCCTCCAATAGACGTACCAGCTGGACGCTGCTTTCCAAGCTGCCAGGCTGCATTCTTGACCACATGCATGCTGCGGCTGCGCGCATGCACATGGCATTTAAATCGGTGACATTAATGGCGACACCAAAAAACACCGATTGCCAATAATAATTCTCCTTCTATCGGTGCCAGTCCGATACGCAACTAATATATCAGTGCACCTCTAAACAGGATGGAACCAAATTCTGGCTGCAGAGCACTTCCGCTACACCAGGTAACTGTTCTGGTCCATGGGGGCCCAGCACTGCACCTACCCTCATCCCTGGGGGCCCAACACTCTGCACCCACCCCTCAGGACTGGAGAGGATCCACAGAAGGGAACAATGCTAGAAACACACCCAGCTTCTCCCTTCAGAAGCAAAGAGAATCTGTAAAGGAGGAGAAAGGGGTAAGAGACACCTGGTCTCTCTAAATCCAAAAAACCTAGGCGATCCCTGCACTAACCTAGCAAAACCCATGGGTTGGCAGCTGGCAGTGTGCTCCACATACCTGCTTCCAGCCATAGAAGTGCATGCTGGTGAGCTTGCCGTAGTTGGGCTCCGCAATGTGGATGTTGAGGGACTGGCTCTGGTCGATGAATGCTCCGCGGTCGGCTGCCATCTTAAGAATGGTTTTCTGGGAGATTTCCCACACAGTTTTATAGAGCTGCTTCAAGTCCACAGGGATCTCTGGGATATTCTGAAAGGGACAGAAATGTTTAGCAGGCTACAGCCCCTGTAACACCAAGGTACCCTCGCTAGAACCAGTCACAACCAACACTAGCCTAGGTAACCCTTAACAAAAGGCTCCCTTACCAGCTGAAACCAGATTGTTCCCTTTCTGAGCAACTTTTGAGAGAAGGCACTATTTAGCCAGGTCTCAAAGGCAAGAACCCCTGAACCAGTGAAAATAAGGAGGGTGGGCTAGGCAAGATCAGCCAAGCTCAGGGCAAAATGGGAAGATTTCCGTCAACCGTACTCTATAAAAGCAGGTTATGTACATAGAAAGACATTTCCAACAACACTCAGGCCCTGCAGTTCCCTCCACCAGAGGAGCAGGCTCTTGCTTGATAGCCGCTCGGGGCGCAGGTTTCCCCCTGCATACTCTGAGATCAGCAGAGCCCCAAGCATGCTCTGGCACTGCACAGGAGAGGAACGTCACCTTCTACCTCCCACCCCTCTTATTTGTAACTGGTGAAAACGTGTCTGATAGAAGTCTCCATTATACACGTTCACAAAACACACCAGCTGGCAGAGGCCAGAATCCTTTCATGTTCCTCACTGCAGCTCTTCCTTCTGCAGAGAAGCTGAGAAATGCACCCCAGGGCCAAGGATGGTCATGCTGTCCTCCCCCAGTTTATGCACAGGCTGCTGGGAGATGCCTGCCTTGCTGCTCACACAACTGAAGTCCTCTGGCCTACCTGAATGGAGCCGTTGTGAGCAATGATTTGGTTTTTCATCTCCTCGTTCCAGAGGCCCCTCTCTGTCAGGTCTTTTAGCAAGTGTGGATTCACAATCTGCAAGAGTCCAGGCCACAAGACTTAAATGGAAGGGCAGGACTAGGCCTTCATTTTGCCCACTCTCCCAAACAGCAGGCACCACTCCCCATGCAAGAGACAGACCCACCCATGCAGTCCCTGGCTCCAGACAGTGATGGTACCTTAACATGCCATGGAACTAGCCTATCCCGCTCCTTGCTTGGTCACTGTCCCACCTCTTCACCATGACACGTGTATGCTGATCACATCACCCTTTGCTATGTTTTGATCAACTCTGCACAGAAGGGAACCTCACTCATGGCACTTCCATTCTTCATACCAGCCCTGCAGCCACTAAACTGCCCCCCAAACTGGGGTGTTCTTCCTTCGTACTCTATTTAACCATCAACCCCACAGTGATACTGATTAGTCTTCTCCCACAGAACTGGCACTCCTTGTACTTGTAATTACTACAAATTCAGCCTAGTCCAGGACAGGCACAAGTTCCCAGCTACAGCTCTGTACAGACACTTCTTGGCCATGTATCTTCCATTTTGCAGGGCAAGAGGATATATAATACCTTTAACACCACAATGCAAAACCACCAGTCCTTTTGACCAAACACCAAATCATTTACCACCCCCATCCCAGCCTCCTCACCTGAAACTCTCCTGAGAGGACTCGGCGTGTGTAGATGTTACTGGTATAGGGCTCGATGGATTCATTATTGCCCAAAATCTGAGCCGTGGAAGCAGTTGGCATTGGAGAAAGGAGCAAGCTGTTCCTAACACCGTACCTGACAAAGACAGGGAAGAACAGTCAAGGGTCAGAGCCTAGCCATACCAGAGACAGTCACCAGGATCAGAGAGAGACATTCCCCTTGGAAAGGGGCACTGAGGGCTCAAAATCAGGAGCTGCAGGGAGTCTTTTAAACCGCCACCGAGTCATGCTGAAGTCTCACCTCCCTGAGTCCCCAACTGCCTGACCCGAAACATCTCATATTGCCTAGACAGAAAAGAGCTCAACAGACACAGAAGTGCTCTCTCCAGAGATGGCATAACATCATGTATTTAGAGTCATGCACTGCATGAAAAGATGGCTTCATAGATTCATAGACATTTGGGCTGGAAGGGACCCCAGAGGATCACTGAGTCCAGCCCCCTGCCCCATGGGCAGGAAGTCAGCTGGGGTCATAGGATCCCAGCAAGATAAGCATCCAAATGTGTCCTGAAGGAGTTCAAAGTGGGTGCTTGAACTGCCTCCAGCGGCAGTCCATTCCAAACCTTGGGGGCTCAGACAGTAAAGAAGTTCTTCCTTATGTCCAGCCTGAATCGGTTGCGGTGGAGTTTGTGACCATTCGATCTTGTCATCCCTTGGGGCGCTCTGGTGACCAAATGTTCCCCCAGATCCTGATGAGCACCCCAATAAACTTATAGGCGGCCACCAGATCACCCCTGAGCCTGCGCTTTTCTAGGCTGAAGAGCCCCATGGCTCTCAGCCTCTAATCATAAAGTCTGTTTTCCTGACCTCTGATCATGCGTGTGGCTCTTCTCTGCACCCTCTCAAGCTTCTCCACATCCCTGAATTGTGAAGCCCAAAACTGGACGCAGTACTCCAGCTGCAGCCGCATCAAGGCCAAGTACAACAGGAGAATGACGTCCCAGGATTCACTTGAGAAGCATCTATGGATGCAGGCCAGGTTTTTGCTCGCTTTACTAGCCACAGCATCACACTGAAGGCTCGTGTTCATCTTGTGGTCAATCATGACCACCAAGTCCCTTTCATCTCTAGTGCTAACCACCATAGCACTGCCAAGCCTATAAGCATGCTGCAGGTTTTTCCTCCCAAGGTGGAGATCCTTGTATTTTTTGGTGTTAAACACCATCACGTTCTCATCCACCCATTTCATGAGCCTGTCCAGATCTGCCTGGATCACCCTCCTGTCCTCAGGTGTGGACACTTTACCCCAGAGTTTGATATCACTGGTGAACTTAGCCAGTCAGCTTCTGACACCAATGTCCACATCACTGATGAAGATGTTAAATAGTATAGGCCCTAGGACAGAGCCTAGAGGGACCCCACTGGTGACTGTGCACCAAGACAATTGGCTTCCATCACCCACGACCCTCTGGGTCCTGCCACAGAGCCAATTCCCCAGCCAGCGGACCATGGTGAGGTTAACAACGCATTTAGCCAAGAGGTAATCATGGGATACCAGATCGAAGGCTTTTTTGAAGTCAAGATATATGACATCAATCTCTTCCCCCTTGTCCAGGTGATAAGTCACCTGGCTGTAAAAGGAACTGAGATTGGTCAAGCAAGACCTACCTGCAACAAACCCATGCTAGGTATCAGGATATTCCCATCAGCTAGTCTGTTAAGAATGACCTCTTTGACAATCTTTTCTAAGATCTTCCCCGGGATAGAGGTCAGGCTGATGGGCTTATAGTTTTCCAGATCCACTTTCCTCCCTTTCTTGAAGATAGGCACCACATTGGCCTTCTTCCAATCTTCGGGCACTTCACCAGAGGACCAGGAGTTCTCAAAGATCCGTGCCCGGGACTGAGCTATGATCCTAAAAAAGGGGCAAGACAAGTCTCACCCTGGGATTGGAGAGAGGCAACAGCGGGGTGCCAGACTACCAAGCATTGACCCTGCGATGTTGCAGAGTCACTTGGAAAGACTGGATGTGTTTAAGTCGGCAGGCCCGGATGAGCTCCATCCGAGGGTACTCAAGGCACTGGCTGATGTCATTGCACAGCCACTGGCAAGAATATTTGAGCACTCGTGGCGCACGGGCTAGGTCCCGGAGGACTGGAAAAGCGCCAGTGTAGTCCCTATTTTCAAGAAAGGGAGGAAGGAGGATCCAGGCAACTATAAGCCAGTCAGCCTCACCTCTATCCTTGGTAAAGTCTTTGAAAAGATTATTAAGGCTCATATATGTGAGAGCCTAGCAGGAAAAATTATGCTGAGGGGAAACCAGCATGGGTTCATAGCAGGTAGATCATGCCAGACTAATCTAGTCTCTTTTTATGACCAGGTTACAAAACACCTGGACGCAGGAGTAGGGGTTGACATCGTTTCCTTAGACTTCAGGAAGGCCTTCAATACGGTATCCCACCCCATACTGGTGAACAAGTTAAGAGGCTGGGACTTGGATGACTACACTGTCCAGTGGGTGGCAAATTGGCTACAGGGTCGTACCCAGAAAGTGGTGGTGGATGGGTCGGTGTCGACCTGGAAGGGCGTGGGCAGTGGGTTCCCGCAGGGCTCAGTCCTTGGACTGATGCTCTTCAATGTCTTCATCAGTGACTTGGACGAGGGAGTGAAGTGTACTCTGTCCAAGTTTGCGGATGACACAAAACTGCAGGGAGAAGTGGACACACCGGAGGGCAGAGAACAACTACAGGCAGACTTGGACACATTGGACAAATGGGCAGAAAACAATAGGATGCTATTTAACAAGGAGAAATGTGAAGTGCTGCACCTAGGGAGGAAAAATGTCTAGCACACTTATTGCCTAGGAAATGACCTGCTTGGTAGCACGGAAGCAGAAAGGGATCTTGGAGTCCTAGTGAACGCCAAGATGAACATAAGTCGTCAGTGTGACGAAGTCATCGGCAAAGCTAACGGCACTTTATCGTGCATCAGCAGATGCCTCATGAACAGAAACAAGGAGGTGATACTTCCCCTCTATTGGGCGCTGGTCAGACCGCAGTTGGAGTACTGCATCCAGTTTTGGGCACCACACTTCAAGAGGGACATGGATAACCTGGAGAGGGTCCAGAGAAGGGCCACTCATATGGTTAAGGGCTTGCAGGCCAAGCCCTACAAGGAGAGACTAGGGCACCTGGACCTCTTCAGCCTCCATGAGAGAAGGTTGAGAGGCAACCTTGTGACTGCCTATAAATTCATCATGGGGGTGCAGAAGGAAATTGGTGAGGTTCTGCTCACTAAGGCGCTCCTGGAGGTCACAAGAAATAATGGCCATAACCTAGTAGAGAGTAGGTTTAGACTGGACATTAGGAGGAACCTCTTTTACAGTTAGAGTGGCCAAAATCTGAAATGGGCTCCCAAGGGAGGTGGTGCTCTCCCCTAGCCTGGGGGTCTTCAAGAGGAGGTTAGATAGGCATCTGGCTGGGGTCATCTAAACCCAGCACTCTTTCCTGCCTATGCAGGGGGTCGGACTCGATGATCTACTGAGGTCCCTTCCAACACTAACATCTATGAATCTATGCTTGCCAGCTCCTTGAGAACCCTTGGGTGTAAACCATCAGGGCCAGCTGACTTGAAGGTCTGCAGCCTGTCAAGGTGTTCCTTCAGGAGGTCAGCTTCTATGGAGGGCAAGGATTCTCCCTCATCCTTCCTCATTGTCGGTGCACATGGAAAATTATTCCCATTGTTCACTGGCTCCGGGATAACTAGGACAGACACTGTCCAAAAATATGTAGCCCCCTGACAACCAATAAGTGCCTAGTGCAATGAAGTACTAAGTGGAAAGATTCACTGAGGACAAACCTAGATATTAAACCCCTTCTAATGGCATTTAAAAAAAACAGAAAGCATCACACTGCTTCTCTATGACATTGCTACTCACAATGCTCACAGCTTAGCTGTTAAAATCGTGGCGAATAAGAGTTGGAAGGGAGCTCAGGAGATCACATCTAGTTCAACCCTCTGCTCAAAGCAGAACCAGCCCCAACTACATCATCCCAGCCAAGGCTTTGTCTACCCAGGTCTTAAACACCTCCAAGGATGGAGATGCCACCACCTCTCTGGGGAGCCTGTTCCAGTGCTTCACCACCCTCCTTGTGAGAAAGTTTTTTCTAATATCCAACCTAAACCTCCCCTGCTGCAGCTGGAGCCCATTGCTCCTTGTTCATCTGCCACCACTGAGAACAGTCCAGCTCCATCCTCTCTGGAAAAACCCTGCAGGGAGTTGACGGCTGCTGTTCTTTCTGAATAATCAGCCCAGTGAACCCTGTCTCCACTCCTGCACTCAGCCTAGGCAACTTCTGCTGGGTGTGTTACCATGTATCCAGAAATGTAAGTGACTGAAACCTGAACAATTCAGCTGGTGACCCAGCATCAACATCCAGGTCACTTTGCTGCTTCTGACTCTGCATGGCAAGCAAGAGTAAAAGACAGCAAAAATGAGTCATTAAGCACAGATCTCTTAAGTTGGCTAAATTTTTATACAGCCATTTTCTTAAAGGGGGGGCACACTGGCACTATCAGATGTAGAATCATAGAGAAGTGGGGCTGGAGGGGACCTCTGGAGGCCATCCAGTCACTCCCCCTACCTGAAGCAAGATCAGTCCTGTCCAAACCATTCCAGACAAACCATAAACTAACCTTTTCATCAAATTACTGTCAACCTTGACACAGCACCTGAACCTGCCACAGGTGAAGCTGGGGAATGACAGCAGCCAATGTCCTGCTTCATTAATATTTGCTCAAGATCCCAGGTACGGGGCCATGGACCGCACTACAGAGGAAGGCAAACCGCCCCCTCAGTCCATACTAATCTGACCATGGGGTAAAATTCCTTCCTGACCCCAAAGCTGGTGGTCGGTCTGACCTCAAGTGGAGCGTCAACCAACAGAGCAATGTCCCCTGGGGATGGGGGCACTTGACTCACTTGGCAATCTTCTCCTTCAGGGACTTCCAGTCCCACAGGTCGGTAGGGATGACGTTCCACATGTCGTACTGTAGGATCTGAAGAACAGAGACATGACCCCATTTAGACTAAGGGTTATTTAGGGTAAAAGCAGCCTTTCCTTTGCCCTTTGGAGGCCTCAGTGCAAACAAGTAAACACAAAGTGATGCTTTTGCTTCACTGCTGCTCACCCGCAGGCAACTGATGAAACACTGAGCTATGTGAAGGCCAGTACACCCACTCTCAAATGAGGGACACTGGGCATGGACTTCTGACATACAGGCTCAGAGGGCCCAGCACGGCTTACATAAAAACACCTTAACTTTAAGATCTTGCACCCCTTACCTCCCAGTCCAAACACCCAGCCCCAGAGCTATCAAGCAAGTAGATAAAAATATCTGCCACGTGACCACTGCCACGAAGCGACCCATGCCCAGCCAGAAACAGCCATAGGCAACCTTGAACTCATGCCATCTGCCCTTGAACTCAGTCCTGTTTATGTTTGGCAACAGCAGAGCTGTAAAAAGAGCCAGATTGCTGGAAGAAACCAGCAAACTTTGTGAAGCTAGTAGGTTAGCTTGTTTTCGCTGCTCCCAGACCACAGGCAGTCACTGTCAGGGCCCTGACACCCATGCTGCTCTGGAGGGCAGGTACCTGGCCCTGGTACTTACTCCTTTGCTGACGGGACAGCCCTCATACGTCTCATACGGCCCTTGTTCTTTGGCGAGCTCGCAGCTGGCCTCCAAAGCGCCGTAGTAAATAGTCTCAAAGATCTGCTGGTTCAGGAGCTGGGCCTCAGGACTCTCAAAGGGGTATCTCATCAGAATGAAGGCGTCTGCCAGGCCTTGCACACCGATGCCGATGGGGCGGTGGCGCATATTGGAGCGCTCGGCCTGTGTGGCATTGGTGTGGGAAGGAAAGGGAAATCGGTCACTGGAGCAAAGGGGACCCTGAGAACACCGGCACCCCAGCCTCATGACATGCAGCTCCCCACCTTCACCTTTCTCACTGGTCCAACCAGGCACAGCAGCTCTTCTTTTAATCCTCCTCCCCTTTGCTTCCTGTCACCTGCTCTTACAGAGGGCCTCGAAGGCAAGCTCAAGGGCCAAGGTTTTCAAAAGCAGCAGGTGATTTTGCAAAAATGCTTTGCATTCATCTCACAGGTGCAGGTTTTGAAAAGGCAGGTGCTCAGCACTTCCTCTAAGTCAGGCCCTTCTGAAGGAGTCTGAAGACAGGCACTCAAAATCACCATTCCCTTTGAAAGCTTTGGCCTTTTGCCTTCAAATTCTGCCCCTTGGACACAACCTCCTTCAACCTCACCCCTTGAGGAGGCAGGGCCACAGGTTCTCCACCATCTCCCCGCCATCCTCATTCCTCTCTGCTAAGCTACACCCATCTCTACCTCCCACTTCCCTGAACTCTTCTATGATGCTGAAAGAAAGAGCTTCAGCAAAAAAGCAAATCACAACACCAAAGGCTTCATTTCTAAGTCCAATTCCTTCAGGCCTTTCCAACAGTCTGACTGGTCTGTGCCTGCCTTGCTCTCTGCCCTGCTGAATGTCACATGCACAAAACAGGACTCTACAGCAACTGCCACCGAAACCTGCTTCAAAGATCCCTTCAGAGCTCAGACTGACAAAGGTCCAGGACGTTATGTAAGTCTACTACTGAGTTAGGCCACAGGCCTGCTGGAGGACGGTACACACAGGGGTTTTGTTGATGATTGTGTCTGCAGAAACCAACAGTCAGATTCAAACCTCCACCTAGTTTTATAGTACTCGTGGTTGGAGGAATTCTGCTTCAGCCTTACCCTAGACAACTTAACTCAGCAGCTTCTTTGCTCCCAGACTCCTAACACACCCCGTCAGCCCCCCTGGCCTCTCAGTGCTCCCCACATACCTCCGGCACAGGGTAGTAGTTGAGGTCGATGATTTTGTTCAAGTTCCGGACAATGACTTTAGTGACCTCGGCCAGCTTCTTGAAGTCATAGGTATGCTCCGGGGTGACATACATGTTCAGGGCTATGGAGGCCAAGTTACAAACTGCAACCTGGAACAGCAAGGATAGAAATAGCCAGTGCTGGCAAGAACAAAATATGCAGGCAGCTCAGCTCTCGGAGCATGCTCACTGCCCTAAGGAGATGGGACACAGGTAAAATGTGCAGGACTGTGCAGGCCACAAGGATGAGAGCATGTTCGTCTCATCCAAGCTAATCTAGGTTGTGTCATGTGAGGACAAAGGTATCCAGGGACGGAGAATGCCCTGGATGAAGCACAGCCCTGACTCTTCTAGTCTCCAACAGGGATCAAAAGCAGGTGTCTGACTCTGACTGAGACCTGACTTCAGCAGGGCGCAAGGAAAACCTGACCCCATTACTGCTGGAACAGTTATATGGTCTGCCTTTCCTGCCTCGTTTGTCCATATTATCCCCTTTTCTAGCCCACGCTTGTCTTCCCTAGAGGCTGCAGCACACACATGCAGACTTATGAATGAGCTACCAAAGGCATCCTCCATAGCTTGGACAGAAGAGGCTCATGCTTTTTAGAGCTAGATATTACCAAACAGGATCCCCCTGCGACTAATTACACACCCCAGGGCATCATGTTCCACAATCAATAGCCAAAACCTGCTCATTACTTCTCTCCTCCCCTTCCCTCTGTGAGACCCTGTTCCAGCAGGGTACAAAGCAGGATGCCTATAGCACAGAAAGCACTTTTGGTTATAACACAGCCTGCTTCAGCCCCATGCGTTTTTCTCTAGGACTCGGGTGTTGATAATCGCTGCCTGTTGACTTTAAAGCAAACAGGACACATAGAAATGACTGAAATGCTGATGTGAGCCCTACCCTTCCTTACAGAGACCCCTCATAGGTAGGTGCAAACAAAGCAGGGCATTTCCCCACTAAGCTGGCAGGGATTTGCACCAGACTCTTGAATGGAGAAGATAAGCAAAGCTTCCCAAAGTCAACATGCCGTGAAAGTACCTTAGCCACCTGCCCTGAAGTGCCCTGGCTATATGATGCCCAGCCTCACCTGGCTCAGGGGCAGATCTACGTTCTGAACATCCATGCCAGGCACAAGCACAGCTTCCTACAGAGCATCTCCAATGAGCCCCAGGCCCCACCCACCTCATCTTTGCTGGTGTACTCCACTATTTCCGTGCACAGGTTGCTGCACTTGATGGTGCCCAGGTTCTGCTGGTTGCTCTTCCGGTTACAAGAGTCCTTGTACAGCATATAAGGGGTACCGGTCTCAGTCTGGGACTCAATGATGGCATACCAGAGCTGCTGGGCTTTCACCACCCTGCGCACGCGGTTCTCCTTCTCATAGCTGCAATACAAAGTAAGCGCACCTTGCTACATGCTCATGTCCCCTGGCTTAGCTTCTTACCCTAACCTAGTCAAATGTTTGCATGATGGTCAGATCTCTCCTGCTTGCAATCCAAGCCAAATTTGAAGAGGAGAGTCAGGCTGTTCAGTATTAGGATACTGGGCCCACCCCCGCCCTGCTGGAGGCAGGAAGCTGTTCAGTACATCCTTAATGTAACATCTGGCCTAGTGGTCCACAGACAAGTCTGAAACCACTGAGATGTCTATCTGCTTGTGTACAGTAAGCTGAGATCAGCACTCACACAGAATTTCACAAGCTGGGGCAAACGAGCAGACATCTCCTCTTTCTATCTGCACTAATGTCTGGAAAGTGATCAGACTATAAGTGACATGACATGGGACTGGGTTTCTGAGGTTTGGCCCCCAATTACCAGGCAGCAATGGTAACTTGATAAGGGGGAGGTATAAGGACCACCAGTGCCCACAGATCTGCCCACCCTGCATACCTCTCATACAGTTTCTCAAACTCCTCTCCCCAGACCTCGTCCAAGCCAGGGCACTCGTTGGGACACATCAGAGACCAATCCTGTGGAGAAGAGAAAAAACACGCCCCCCCACCGAGGCTTGTCATCTCCACCAAAAGAAATACCCCCCATTAGCTGACTTATCTCCCCTAGGTGCTCCCTGCCCCAGCAGGGGATATAGAAGGGTGAACAGACGGTTTTTTTTCACCCTGGAAAATATGGCACTATCAGTTGAGAGGAGAAAAGGGTTATGGCAAATAAGAAATATTTAGTAAGAAATTATTCATGTGAATTTAGACCTCATCTTACATTAATATAAAAGCTGAACATTCAGTCCTGAATGACTCCTCCAAATGCAACTTGCATTGGACATGTGCATGCCACACTGAGGGGATTGGTTTACTTGAGGAGTTCAACAGGTTCAATCCGTTTATCCTGGAATATTGTTATCATTTCATTAACAGACCATGTTGCACCAACCCAGCCCTTACCTGGTTGGTCTCAACCCGTTTCATGAAGAGATCAGGAATCCAGAGGGCAAAGAAGAGGTCCCTAGCTCGCTGCTCCTCCTTCCCGGTGTTCTTCTTCAAATCGAGAAACTCAAAGATATCCAAGTGCCACGGCTCCAGGTAAATGGCAAAAGCCCCGGGTCTCTGTCAGACACAACACAGCCAAGGTCAGAACAGAAAGGGCAGGTAAGTACAGGGGAATGCCATCAACGGCTGCACTGCTTGTGTAACACAAGTACCAACTGTGCACTATTAGACCAGGCACCGCTTGGGACACAACGATGTGAAGGAGCATCTCTCCTTGTAATCCCAAATTGGTACAGCATGGAGGGTCACTTGTTTTCCATTCCAGGGACCAAGCTGTCTGGAGCCAACAACTTGGCTTTGAAATTGAGGTAACAGATTCAAGGGGCTACCAAAAAACCAGAGGGAGAGGCTGCTATAAAATAAGTATCCCTGTAAGACCAAAAGATTTGCATCCTTTTGAAAGACAGTAAAAACATATTTATTTTGTTCCTGAAGTTTCTAAGAGTAGGTTAGTCGAAAGCTTGTCTGGGGTAGTTTAGACATGGATGATTCTGTCCTGAGCAAGGGGCTGGACTAGATGCGACTTCCTCAGGGTCCTGCCAGCCCTTTTTTCTAAGATTAGCACCACGGAGTTTGTGATGAAAGGAGGAAAGAAAAGTACTCATGAGAGGGAAACAGGATACTACTTTTTAGCACACGTCGCCTATGATCATCCCTCCAGTTCATGCATGCTAATAGTCCATCTTTAACCAACCACAGCTGGTTTATTCAGATCCAAGTTCTGGTTTCCCTCCTCAGCTTGCTCCCTTATGGGAAAGCAACATACCTTGTTACCACCTTGATCCACATAGCGGGCAGTGTTGTTGTAGACTCTCAGCATCGGGACCAGCCCATTGGAATTCCCATTGGTCTGCAAAGACATGGGACAGTCATCAGACTCTGGAAGCCAGCAAAAGAGGTACTGCAGCCAGCTTTCCTTTGGCCAGTTTTTCATGTTTTATGTACAAAATGCAATTACCAATGGCTGTCAGATAACAAGGGCTCTAGTTAGCATTCTACTTATTATAATCCACATTTTGCTTGTGCTGCACTAGAGGTTTGCCATCAAAGCACTGTGCAGAATTATCAAGTCTCTTTCAGGAGATCCTATTGCACAGGTTCAAATGGGTAAAAACTTGTTTCCTAATAAAACGAAACATGGAAACACAGCATAAGAAAGGGCAGCCTAACATGGGGAAGTCTCCATTTCTGAATCCTGAAGCATCTACTCTGAGCCATTGATTTGGGAAGGAAGACACCAGAATCATCAGATCACATACTAGAGAATCCTCTAGCCTTTCTTTTTGAAAGCATATCTGTTTGCAACGAAAACCAGGGGAAAGGTGACCGTCTGGCTTCATAACATAAAGAGGAGGCGAGTGACTGGGTTAGACCCTTTAATTCCTGTGCTGCTTTGCCCTGGATTTGGTGATTTAGTTTAAGTACAGAAATTCCCCAGGATAGGAAGGCTGACTTTGGCAGGATATGCCAGCTGCACACTTACCCCCGCAATGTAGCTGCCAGTGGCACGGATGCAGCTCACTGCCAGGCCAATTCCCCCTGCAGACTTGGAAATCAGCGCGCAATGCTTCAAGGTGTCATAGATTCCCTCAATACTGTCATCCTTCATGCACAGCAGAAAGCAGCTGAATGGAGACACCAGAAGATTAAAACACAGACTAAATAAGGCCCTATGCAGCAGACAGATGCTTTGCAATCTTTAATATTTCAATGACAGGGTAAGTGAGGCAAAGAACACTATGCAACTTGCATAGTAAAACAAAGCCCACACTTTAGGGAAGTTACACACTTCCAATAGGGTAACTATTTTTTTTCTTAAAGTAAAGCTGATTTTTTTTACCTGCACTCCTCATGACTTGGATTATTAAAATAAGACATTTTTTAAATCACACCTATTTCTCATCACGTGTGTTTGTCACTTGAGCGTCATAGCTTGGACAATGGATAGCTAAGAGCCAGAATGAATTTCATTTTTGTTTCAGGTCAGTTTCATTTTCAGGTTCTCATACATTGCAAAAATAGAGGTGCATAAACCACAGCTCTGGAATTAAGGGAATGAATTGCAAAAACACATCTATTGGCCTTAGGCTTTGATAGCAGCTAGCCTTTTTAAAAGGCTACATTTGGAACCCAATTAGACTAGACAGCGTGCTTTGAAAAATTCTTTACTGCACAAGTTACATATTAATTACGCACTGCCGAAATGCAGCTGCCCATATTAAAAACGATGACAGAACCTCACTTGAGCAGAACATGCTTCCCTGCACACACATTTCTCATTCTTCAGAATACTTTATAAGACAGGGAAGTCAAAGAGAGCCCATGGGCCATGGATATGGCCTGCAGAGCCCTATCATTTGGCCCACACAGCTCCAAAAGGGGCCAGAAATTTGGACACAGGGCCTGCTGCTCAATTCTGCTATACAAAGCATCACTGGGATCACATGTTGGCAGAAGGGTGAGCAATAGCTGTGTTAACCTCTATGACTCCTTGATGCTGCTCGCTTTGCTGCTGTCACTGCTCACTCACTCAGAGGCCAGTCCAGATCCAGCTCAAAGGGCTAATGGTATTTGACATCCCTAGTATAAGGCAAGTTGGAGGTACCTGGAGAGCTGAGGCCGGTTGGTGCCCGCGTTGAATAAAGTGGGAGAGGCATGGGTAAACCACTTTTCAGACAAGAGATTGTATGTTTCAATTGAAGCATCAATGTCATTTTTGTGGATGCCCACAGAGACCCTCATCAGCATGTGCTGGGGACGCTCTGCGACTAGAAAGTAGAAGGGGAGAAAAAGAGATATAACAGGGTGTCATTTAAAGCCACCTGGACATGCATGGGTTATGTCAAAGGAGTAAGTGACTTACACTACCAAGGCAAGGTTCCTTTGAGTAGATATGATATCTTATTAGACCAACTGAGTAGTTGGAAAAAGTTCTTGGCAAGCTGGATCACTAGCTGTATGTTTAAAAGTTTTTCGTAATCTATATTAGACGTGTCCAGACTCCAAGGCTAGGCACTATTCTAGATTCTACATATAATAAACTTCTCACTACTTTGATGCCAAAGGAATTTGCAGCATAAGATGGTGCAGTAGCCATGTCAATTAAAAAATTTCCCACATATCAAGTGGTGAGTCGCTATCAGCCCACTAGAACAGATCCTTGTGTACCCTAAGATCTCAAGCATGGCATGGCAATGGGGCCCAAATGCTGCATCAGTGACGTGTCCCTCACTGACACCCCATGGACATTACTTAAAACAAAATAAGCCAAACTCAAGTGGTTTTAGCGGCTGGTAACAGTGCTGCATTCTTAGTACAGTTGCAAGTATCATTACAGTTATGAAAAAAGAGATTCTACCTGATTTTACCAACAGATACTCAGGAAAGATATGTGCATGGGCAAAGCAAGGAGGGAAGGGCAAACCTTTATAATGCTGACAAGGTAACTATAAGGGTGCTGTCTGGGTGCCACCTTTAAAAGCCAACAAACATACAGCTGAGTATTCAGCAAGCAGCAAGAACGTAGCCTGACCCCACTGTTCACCACCTGCTCTGATCCCGCTCTCCACAGAGGGGAGATTGGAACCACAGGGGGTTCTTACCTTTTGAATTGATTTTCAGCAGATAGGAGCGCTCGAGAGTCTTTATAAAAAAGAAAAAAAAAGAGAAAAACCCTTCAGTAACCAATAGTTCAGGTCCCCATTTAGAAACCTGACTAATACTCATAGTTCTGGGACCAAGCAAACACCTGCAACTCAGCCTTCCTACCCCCAGACTTCAACACCTGCTAGCGCCTACTCTGCTCTTCCATCTTTTACCCAATTCAAAACCCAAGCATAGGAGGTACTTTAAGTGCGAGTCAGCAGATGCCTGCCTAGAGGAGTATCCCCAGCTGAATGCATGTAAAGGAGTGACTGAACAGTGAGCTTTATTGCCTACTTTCAGCCCACAGTTTTGCTACGGGGAAAAGAGTGCTTGGTTCTCCGCTCCACCCCTCCAAGTGATTTTCCCAATACTGTCATTATATTCATCACAGGAATGTTAGCAGTTGGCCAAGTGCTGGGCACTGTCTGAACATGTACAATGCAATGGTGGCACAAATCATGTTAATTGTATAATTAGGAAAGGGAGAAAAAGGCAAGTTCATAAGCTGGAAATAATATAAAATTGGGCCACTCTTAGAAGTGTTTTAGAGAGGTACTTGTTAAAAAAGCTGAAGACAAGGCAGAGTTGGGGTGGGATCCTCCCAGCAGCAGCATGGAAAAAGGCACCGGTGAGTGACAAGGCAGGCAGAGGAGGCTGTGTTGAGCAGTAGAGCATGCTAAGACCTGATCTATTTGGGTTTTGGTTATTTTCTGAGCATTAACATGTGCAAAGCTGTACACAGCCATCTGCTGCCACGATCCTACTGACCACGTCTTACTACCTGTGCCAGCCAGGAGCCAAAAGGGGCTGCAGTCCCAAGTTGGGATCAACTACAGTCACCCCAGCCAAGAGAATTTAATTTCATCATGAAGAACAACTGCATTTTTCCTGTTATAGGAGAGAAGCCATTTGGCAAGCAGGCTCTGGAGTCATCACAAATAGATGCTCAGGGGTGCAATTATCGTCAGCCTGCTGCTCGGTTACATATTCCCCACTAAACCCTCTTCCCCCACATTCCCTCACAGTAGCTTCAGGTTATGCTGGACCTGTCTCGTGCTCCCAATCCCCAGTTAACGCAAACAGAAGTGGTTAATTCACATGCAAGTGCAGCACTGCGGGACAGAAGCAGGACAGAGGGCAGCACACACAAAGAAATGCTGGAAAGCTGAGTTACTGCCCAGAACTCCATTTGACAGCTGCCCACAGCACAGGATAGCAACCACACTCTTGGGTGTACTATGGCAGATGGCTTGCTCCCTCCTGAAATGGTTCTGCTGTCAAACCCTTCTGTCCCCACACTAACTAATCATATACTCAAAGGACTGAGGGGCACCATATTGACTGCATTGAGACTGTAAAGCACAACCAGGAAAAGGGCACAAATCATTCATGTTGGCTACTGCCTTATACAGGACGTTGTCTCTACCATGGTCCCACTGTCTCATCTATCCCAGTGTTGGTGAAGTGATGGTTCTGCGGGGTCTTACTCTTCAGTGGTTATGTGGCTCCAAAACAAACAACAACTTAGCTTCACTCTTGCAAGAAACCTGCTCTTTACCTTAAAGCCAAAGTAGTTGTAGGAGAAATCTCTGTCGTAGATGATAGCAGAGTTCAGGCGCTGGGGAAGAGAGTTTGGAGACAGATTAATCATTTACTCAGGAGATCTGTACCACTCATCATGCCTGCAGTCTCACATTAACGACACCACAGTGCTCTCATTGTTCAGTGCCCCTGGTTTTCCTGCTTCAGGCCTCATGACTGAACAGATATAGGCACCAGGCAGAAAAAAAATTTAGAGAAGTCATTCTTAGCATAAAATCTCAATTTCTTCTGCCAGGCATTAATAACAGTTCTCTAAAGACAAACTACTACCTTCTGGCCCATCTCATCCATACACCTACATTCCAGTTAGATCTCAACTGGATAGTAGGAAATGCAGGGGGTGAGGGAACTGCACCCTAATTCTGACTTCATGGAGTTGGTTAGAGCTGTGCCAGAAGACAGACCAAATGCCATCTCTTTCTTTGAAAGTTCGTTGTATGAAAACATGGAATCTTATTTTATTAAGTTAAAAAGCCATTTTTTGTCCAACTAATTGTAGATCCCACATGCCCCAATCCCAGAGTGATAAGAGCCAAACCAAAGCCACAACAGATATCCTGCTTATAGCAACACTGGAAGCATCCTTCAAGGGCAACTCTAAAGTGGCCTCCCCTATAAACCCTTCAAAATACAGCAGTCATCATGTGTGCTAATTTCTATCAGCATAAAGGGATTTTTGTTCCAGAAATCAACCCAGTTTACTTTGTTTTAAGCCTTCTGAATTAGTTCACTGATTCTTCAGATCTTTAAATTCAATGAAGTGCAACATACATCTTTGTTGGCCAAGACTATATCTAGCGTTTCCTTGGAGATCATTGGGGAGTGCTTGCCATTGTGAGGGTTTATATAGTTGTATAGATCGTCCATCACATCTGCAACGGAAATACAAACAGAGGGTCAAAATAAAGCCAAAAATATGTACAGTCTACAACTAATTACAGGTATTTAATATACAAGGAATAATGGTCTCAAGTTACAGTAGGAAAATTAGGGTAGATATTAGGAAAAAATCTTCTCACTGGGAGAGTGGTGAAGCACTAGAACAGGTTACCCAGAGAGGTGGTGGAGCCTCCATCCTTGGAGGTTTTGAAGACCTGGGTAGACAAAGCCTTGGCTGGATGAAGTAGTTGGAGCTGATCCCGCTTTGAGCAGGGGGGGCTGCACTACATGTGACCTCCTGAGGTCCCTTCCAATCCTCATGGATTTTCTATGATTCTATTTAGCAATCTCCTACCCCCTCCATACACGCATGCATACCATCTAACAGACATCGATCTGGTTATGGTTCTCTGTCTAGTGGCAAGACTATCCAGTTATTCAGAACCTGCTGGTCCCAAAATAATTTACTTTTAATAAAGAAACTCTAGACAAACAAAGTATCCAGTAGTAGTTAGATAGCTCCCTGCTTATCTCAGCCATTACCAGAGAGGGCCAGTCTACAAGTAATATAAATGATTCAAATGTATTTTCTTCTCTCCATTATTTATTTTTGAAAGTGGGGGGAAAAGCCAAAGAAAGTGAAGGCATTCTGATTTTAACACAGGAATGCTTGAATATAATCTTTTCAAAGCAACCCTGCTAACAAGACAAGTACTCCTGACTCTAGGACACGCGCATCTCAGAAGCTGTGTCCTGCGGCTCTGATGCATCACGATCTTGGTTTTGTGGCTAGAAGGGGAGGAAGTCTGGCCATCCCAGGCCCAAACCACTTTAAGGGTTGGTTTGCCATATTTATACTCCCAGCCCATGTCTGACTCCCTCCTCATGAACAGAGAGCACAGGCTGTTTCCAAGCACCCTCGAACATGCACTCACCACTAAACACTTTCTTGGTTTCTTTGTGCAAGTTGGAGACTGCGATCCTTGCTGCCAGGATGGCATAGTCGGGGTGTTTGGTAGTCAGGGTCGCAGCCGTCTCTGCAGCCAGTGTATCCAGCTCTACTGTGGTGACACCGCTGTAAAGACCTTGGATCACTTTCATGGTGATCTGAGCCTGGGGAAAAGAGAAATCTGGAATGTTAACAACAGAAACAAAATCATCTTTACAAAATTGTGTTTTCTTCCAAGACAGCTGGTGGTAGATACTATTCAAGATCAGCATCCTAGACAGGGGGTATTAAGTACAATACTTAAACCTGCAACCCTTTCTCTGAATGCTGGGATCTGAAGGGGGAAGAGGCAGGGGAGAGATCAGTCTGGAAAGAATCAGCCTAAATACCCTTTCCCTTAGCATCCACTCTCAGCCACAGTGAGGCACAGGATAGTGAGCTAGGTGAACCCTGTGGTCTGACCCAGTATGGCACTTTGTCTGTTCTTACAAGACAGGACACAGAATCAGGTCGAATATGAGCGTGATCTAGTGCAGGAATTGTCCTCTGCAGGTCTGAAATGGTCACTTGCCCTGGGTAGGACAGGCTGGCATTTTCAAGCCCTGCATTAGACTGCAGGGTCTTTGAGGCACGGGTATTTTTCTACTGTAATTTGTCCAGAACACAACCTAACGGGATCATGGTTCAGGACAAAGAACTTCAGAGCTACCTCGGAATAAAAAAGTCACAGAAAATTAATCTCGGTATTAACAGTCATATAGATACCAGGCCAGAAGTCAGGAGACTTCGACTCCCTATTCCCAGCTTTGCCAACAAGTTGATGTACGACTGCAATCAAGTCAGCTCAGCTTGGCACACATCTGTTTCCTTGACTGTACAAAGGAGTCAATAAGACCCCATCCTCTTTGCAAAGCTCTTTGTTCAACTGAGCTGAAGAACATTATCCCCCTCACTGCTACTATGATTGGTGTTTTACAGATGCACATAAAGACAAGGCCTCTAAGACCCAAAAAGATTCTGATCTGGGGTCTCCTCATTCTGCAATTTGTTCCATGTGGGTGAGCTCGCATGGTCCCACAGATCTCACAGGTACAGGGCAGAGCACTTTGCCGAATCAGGTCAGTGTCTTTTCAGTGTCATAAACTACTCAGAACAGAGCAGATATCTTAATACAAGGGTGGTTCAGTTCAGGGGAAGAAAAAAGTGTGTGCCTTTTAATAACAAAATTCAAAGGCTTCTCTTCCACATAGTCATGGAGGCAAATGTGGCAGGAGTTTGAGTAACAGATTTGTAAAGATTAATGCACTTGTTACACCATTTTAACAAATGGAAATAAGACATTCGAAATAGAGTGGCAGGGAACTTGTTTTTCTGCTTTTTAGCACCAGAAATGCAGTAACTTCGAGCCACATCTGAGGGACCCACTAGAAGGAATTTATAGCAGACAAACACAGATGTCTCTGTCTCAGACTTTGTACCTATGGAGGAGAACAAGCCAAAATGCAAACATGTGGAAGGATGGGGCTACAAAAGAAAGAAAGGACAGGGTGGCTGCCTTAACCAGGTGACATCTGTCACTGGTACCCTCAGGATGGCATTTTCCAGACCCCTATTTCCATTAGAACAGTTGGCCTTCAACTTTTTCAGACTTGAGTCACCCCTCAGAAAATGGCAGATCTTTGTTTTCCTTTGTCTTTTTTGACTACAGACAAATAATAAGGGCAATTCGCCTGTTGCAAAGAGCTCAGCAAGCCCACAACAGAGCGGGATGTTTTTCACACTATGGATTCCTGCTTTAAATCTCTCGGTTGATTTTGGGAGTCATAGTTGCACATTGAACCATGCTAACCCTGAGTGGCACCCCTGTAAGGATCTCAAGGCACCCCAAGGTACCATGGCCTAGCATCCTGGTTGAGAATCACTGCTTTAGAGATAAATAGTTAGATGTGGCAGACAGGCAAAAGGCAGGGTAAGGTGGCACCACAACAAGCTAACCCAAATCAGGCACAACACCACTGTAGCTTACAAGGTGCCCCTTATGCTGCTTTCCACCCAGTTCCATGGAGGCTAAGCAAGGCAAAGCCAAGGGGCAAACTTCTAACAGCAAATTATGAAACTATAACTATGAAACTATTATCAGCTTGTCTACAGCAACCGTGGTGGAAAAGTGGTGGGGGTGGGAGGGAGGGGCAAGACCAACAGACTTACAGGATCAACAAACTCGGCGTTGAGCCCATAGCAGAGCTTCTGGATGCGGGATGTGATCTTGTCAAACATGACGCGCTCATGGCGGCCATCTGCGCAGCGCCGGGGGAAGAAACAGACACACACATGCAGACGGGCATTAGCACAGACCGCTCTGAATGCTTCACAGCCTGACACCCCCACAACCCCAGGACCCCACTGCCAACCCTGTGGGACCCACCAGTCCCCTGGGACCCACCCCACTGCCCCCCGCAAACCCCATCAGCTATCTGGAGCCAGTCCAATGCCCTGGGGCACCTGGGACCCCACAATTCCCCCCCCGCCCCACCCCAGACACTGCCCCAAATGCCCATCAGCCCCCTGACACCCCCCCCCGCAACCCCATCAGCTACCTGGAGCCAGTCCAATGCCCTGGGGCACCTGGGACCCCACAATTCCCCCCCCGCCCCACCCCAGACACTGCCCCAAATGCCCATCAGCCCCCTGACACCCCCCCCCCCCGCAACCCCATCAGCTACCTGGAACCAGTCCAATGCCCTGGGACGCCACATCTCCCCCCCCCCACCCCAGACATTGCCCCCAAAGCGCCACCAGCCCCCTGGCACACTCCCCCCCAACCCCCAGACCCCATCAGGACACCCCCCAACCCCCATCAGCCCCCTGGCACCAGTCCAATGCCCCGGGACGCCACAACTCCCCCCCCACACATTGCCCCCAGAGAGCCATCAGCCTCCTAGCACACCCCCCCAAGCCCCAGACCCCATCCCCAACCCCCGCCAGCCCCCACAAGACACCCCCCAGGACAACCCCCTGGGACACCCCCCACAGACCCAATCAGGACAACCCACCCCAACCCCCATTAACCCCCCTCAGCCCCCAAGACACCCCCCGACCCCCGTTAACTCCCTGGGACACCCCCCTCAACCCCCATTCACCCCCAGCCCCCCAGGCTGCCCCACTAGCCCCCTGAGGGCCCCCAGCCTCTACCTCCCCCCTCCCCCGAGGGCCCGGCGGGCGGCGGGGGGCGCACCTCGCTTGATGACGTGCATGGCGGTGATTCGGGCCGGGCCGGGGCTGTGGGTCTGAGCGGTTCCCGCTCCCGCCAAGCCGCGCTGACCCCGCCCCCCGCCGTAGCGCGCCCCGCCCCGCCCCTTCCCTGACGCGGCCGCCGCCATCTTGGAAGCGGGCAGCGCCCCCCCCCCCCCCCCTTGCCCCATCCAGCGCTTTCTCCCCGCCTTTCCGCACCCGCGGCCCGCACCTCCCGCAGCTCCCCCGCGTCGCCCCGCCCCGGGGGCAGCCCGGCAGGCCGCGGGGCAGCCGCGTGCCCGCTTCCAAGATGGCGGCCGCGAGCCCGCCTCTGAGGGGAGAGCGGGCCGCGCCTGGGGGCGGGGCCAAGAGGCGAGGAGGGGCCACAGCTGCTGGGGGCTCCATGGTGGGGGGAGGGGTGACGGGGGTGCTCATTTCGGGGGAGAGGGGAGGTTTGTCGGGGGAGGAGGATACTTTGTGGGGGGTGATGGGGGGCAGTTTCTGAGGGCAGGGGAGGCATGGGGGGGTCCCTATGGTGGTAGGAGGGGCAGAAACCTTGAGGGGGGAGGAGCGATGGGGTAGTTTGGGGGCGAGGGGGATTCCCTGAAGGGGGGGTCTTCATGGTGGGGGCAGGGGCAGTGACCTTGAGGGGGAGGGGTGAATGGGGGGGGCTATTTCTGAGGGGGGAGGGGAATGCCATGGGGTTGGGGGGGAGGGGAGGTATGTGGGGGCATTACCTGTAGCTGGGGGGGGGGGTCTCCATGGTGGGGGGAGGGGCAGAGACCCTGAGGGGAGAGGGGAGTGGTGAATGGGGGGGCAATTTCCAGGGGGAAGCAAGGGAGTGGGGGGGTTGTCCCAGTGGAGGAGGGGAGGGGTTCATGGTGGGGGAGGGAGACTCCCATGGCACCGGCCTCGCCCCGCTTTGTCCCCATGTGGGGAGCGCAAAGCTTGGCTCCGCCCCTTTGTTCTGCAAGACCCCCTGCTCGATAATCCCCTGTAATTTAGGTCTCACCCAGCAGCGACAGCAGAAGAGTTACTGGGGCTATCCTGCTGTGCAAACCCCCACCCCGGGGTGGACGAGGGCTCGGGTCACTTTCGAGTCCATCCGTAAAAACATTTGCGCTGAGCACAGCTGACGCAGGACGATGTTCACCCTCCTGGCCGGGACCCAGTCACCTTCCTTTTGCAAAGCGCCATAAACATGCACAGCCCTAAACACACAGGTAGAAAGTCGTAAAGAAGGATTTTTTCTTGCCAGGTGTGAATGAATCCATCGCTCATTTGATTTTTTTTCTTTCCATTTCCCCAGTAGATGGCACCCAAGTACTCGACAGCGTCCATTCAGCAATTTCCCTCCAAAAAAAGTAGCGTCATTATTATATAACTGTTGCTGGTAGCACACAGAGACCACAGAGACGCGTAGGGGCTGAGTGCAGGAAGCACCACACTCCTCTCAGGTGAGAAGTGGTCTTTCTTCTAAAGAGCTTGCTATCAAGACAAAAAGCAGGGGCGGATGCAGCAAACAGAGGCACATGCAACCAAGGAGGTAGCTAACATCGTGCAGTTAGCAGCAGTCGCTGCAATTCAGCTGCCGGAGCATGGTCAAGGCTTTTGTAGATACCGTCACATGGGTGGGTCTAAGAAGAGATTCTGCAGTTGCTCCCAGACAGCTCATAGGCAATGGGGACAATAGACATCTAGTGCAACCCCCTGTTCAAAACAGGACTAGCCCCAGCTACATCATCCCAGGCAATGTGTCAGGGTTTTTTGAGCTTTCCTCACAGGCATTGGGTATCATCTCCAACCCCCTGCTCAAAGTTGGACCACCGCTAAATACATCTTCCCAGCCAAGGCTTTGTCTACCCAGGTGTTAAAAACCTCGAAGGATGGAGATACCTAAGGATATCTACCTCTCTGGGGAGCCTGTTCCAGTACTTCACCACCTTCCTAATGAGAAAGTTTTTCTTCATATGTAAGCGAATCTTCCCTAGCTTAGGTAGCTTGGGAAAACAGTGCAAAGTGACTCGCTGGCAAATATGACAAATAGAGAGTCAGGGCCGAGGTGGATGATGAAGGGGAGGCAAGGATTGCCTCAATAGCTCTGGAGGATTAAGTCAGAGATGGGCCGTGAAAGGCCTTAAAATGGTGGACAAGCGGTTGGGACTGATCTCCGGGAGCCAGTGGTAGACAGGGAAGATGCAATGGAAGGAACCAGTCAGAAGCATGCTTTTTACAGCAGTGACTCTATCGCCATTTAAAACTCACAGCAAGCATGCTGTCTTTGGGGTGCAAAGTGGTATGCATGTCAATGCATCCTTTCGGACATCGGAAAGAGCCTGGTGACCAAAAGCCCTCGGTGTGCCTTCAGGTTTGGCAGTTAGGGAAGACCGATGTGGACGCAGCAAACTGCACGGTGGAAGCCAGCTCGGAAATAACTGTTGAAACATGTTTGTGCAGCCTGCCCTCCACCTCTGAGATGTGAGGTAACGCTGCAGCTCTACAGAGGAAGTTCTTGTCTTTGTTGCTTCATTTCTTTCCAAAATCATCGAGCTCTTTTTGATCTTGACTGTTCTGTTCCGAGCATGGTCGCACCTCAGGAGAGAGGCTAGGTTTCCTCTGCCACGGTTTAACCCGTGAGCTGTAAAATAAAACATCCTCATCTGTTACTGTAAAGACCTTCAAAGAAGACTCTGTGAAACACGGTGCAAAGGAGCTGGAAGGGGGAGATCTACCAGCAGAGTGTGGGCTTCAGCTGGCTGAATACTGTGTTCTTTCCTCTGCAAGCTTAGTGCTCACAGCATTGCAACTACCAGCACCTGAAACCCATTCTGGTTCTAAGAAATCCCCATATCATATTGTAAATTAGTGTGCTGTGAGGCCTACAGTCTCACACCAGGCTTCCTGTTAGTTCTCGCACACTAAACAGGAGTGAGTTGGGGACCTTCAAAGATGCTTGTGGTGCTAGTGAGCCAGGGCTTGGTGGTTTTCAGCTGAATCAGAAACCAACCAACACCCTAACAGGCTGCTAAGGGACATGCTGCTGCTAGTACTTTTCTTTTCCCACAAAGACAGGAACAGAGGACCCAACCACTGGTGCACACTAAGCAGCATACACCCCAGAATCCCAGCCAATGTATACCTAGATCTACTTGATCTAGTGTAGGGGGTTGGACTGGATAATCTCTTGAGGACCTTTCTAGCTCTGCATTTTTGTTGTTGTGTTCTGCTTCCTTGATGTCCCTGCTTTATGCTACCCTCCTTGCTTCCTATCTTATCCTGTTGTATATACTGCTTTTCCTGATCAGGCCGAGCTGCTTTGCAAAAAAGAAATTCCAGATTTCTTGGGCCAGAGAGGAGCAAGGTGGAGATGACTTAAGCCCTGGCACAGGGGAGACGTGGGTTCCCATCCCTGGGTTCTCATACAAACAGTGCTTAGAGGGGACTCAACCACACAGAGATCCCAGTAACGTCTGTGATGGCCAAGAGCTCCTGAACTGACAAAAACACCAAAGCGCATAAAGATAAAGATACGGACCCCATTTTTGTCATACAAAAAATGAAGTCCTTGGAGCAGGGACTGTCCCAGGCCTTTCCCTCTCCAGTGTGAGGGATGAAGAATGGAAGCTATAAGTAACCAGCACTTTGTGAGATCTGGGCAAGAAAGAAATAGAGATGTAGGGTCCAGTATTTTGCCACCTGGTTATTGAGGCCCCGATTCAAGGAAGATTGGGTTCATCTCCCTCCCTGTTCAGCGCAGTGCTTTAGCAGCGCAGTGGGTCTGTTCAGAATGACCTGGTCGCACTGCAGAAATCAGAGCACCTTATCCCTGTGGAAAGTGCATATAAGGCATTATACTCATCTTTGCATCGCTTTGCCCAAGCATAAATGACTTCTCAACGTGTGGGCTGGTACAGGACAATCAGACCCTGACTACTTTTAGGGGTCAGATCCTGCTTGCCTTGATTTTGATCTTGCCTTGATCACTTGAGCAGACCCATGAACCTCAGTGGCACCTACTAGGATTTGGGCCTTGGGTGACCGCAGAACTATCACCGTGCAACAGAAGATGCCATAAAATGGAAGTTACCAGAGTCACTAAAGGGTAAGGTCTCTTTCTACTTCCTTTTTCTCCCACAGAACAGGTTTGTGGGGCCAGCTTCCACTTTTCCCCTTGAGTAGGCAGCCTAGACAGCAGGCCCAGCCTAGTGGAGGAGGTTTATTTCTGCAAGAAAGATGGGGGACACGAAAGCAATTCAGATATGGATGGAGCCCTCTGCTTAGTGGGAGACTTTGTTATGGGAGGAATATGATCTCAGTCTCAAGCAAGACTTTTCAGAGAAGTCTGCCTGTATTAGTTTATGTGTTGATCTGTTTATTTTTCTATATCTTTCACCCTCCTAAGCGAAGCTGCTGAGACTAGACCTTGGTAAGATGGGTACTTTCTGCTTGTTGGGACTTAGATGGGTTGTATGAGGATCTAGATACGAACTCCCACAAAATACTTGCAGAGTTCCTGACATGCCAGAGAAATACACACATGCAAGGCAGAGTGGTTGCCTCAGCTAATTAAATGCATGAATTGCTCTGGATTTAGCCAAGCGCCAAGGGGTGGTGTATTTAAATGGCCGAGGGGTGGATTTAAATGGCCAAGGGGTGGTGTACAGCAGGGAGCCTGGAGCTAAAGAAAGTTCAGATATGGGTATTCCCTGTGAGATTTGCTGGGGAAGCAGAATAAAGCCAGGACAATGGAGATCTGGCCTCAGCAAGGATTGGGAAGGAGCATGGAGCTCACCAACTTGAATGATTAAATCCCTGTTCAAACCCCAACTTGGTTCCAGCAACAGTGGCTCTCTGATGGTTGTGCAGGGCCTTGTGGAAGATGGTAGTGGTCTCAATTAAGTCCCATCCCTGCCGGTTCTGCTCCCCTCAGTCTTTGCCCTAGGAAATGGAGATGCTTCTGGAACTGCTGTTTGCTGCTGCTTGCTTCCCTTCACTGGGGGACTTTGCAGCTTGGAGTGGACAGAGGGATAAATCATGGTTATTTTTCCCCCAAAACTTCTTTATGTTCTTCATTATCACAGTTTTCTGCCCCTCTCCTCCTCCCACCCCCTTTTTTCCCTTTGGGACATTGCCGCAAACATCCCACCTCATAATGTGTTAGCACAGGCTCCACACCCCATACTGGGGAAGGATGATTTGCAACGGATATTTTTTTAGGTTAATACACCAAATGCCCAGCCTGAGATACTTCTAGGATAAGAGAAGCAGCAGCAGAGTGGGGTCTAAAGACCAGGCGTTCAATGCTGGGAGGGATCACAGGTTGAGATCCTGGCACAGGGTTTCAGCCCTCCAACCAAAATGTGCTGCAGGGAGTTTGCTGTGCAAGGCTGCAGTAACTGAGGTCCCATCCTGCTCTGGGTGGAGTGGGCTTGTGTTTCAGAGACACTAGGTGCATCTCCATGTTCATTAATTTGCAGTAGTTACTGCTCATGTAGTTCAGTACTTGCTTAATGAGGTACTAACTAAATGCGCAGTAACTATAGTTACTGCACAGTAATGCTGGTGCAGTTTTTTCATGACACTTACTGCACAGTACCCTAATAACACTACAGTAGCTTATTAGCACAGGTTTTGACCGGCACACTATTGCACAGTGTTATTAGGTTACTGCACAGTAAGCGTCTCGTGTAGACGCACCTACCAAGCACCTGCAAACCTCATGAATATCAGCAGGATCAGCAGTTCTGAGGCTGCAGCCCTCTGCAATGTCCTCAGGAGATAATGTTCTTGTCATGGACCAGAGTGGGCAGGAGATGTCGCTGTTCAAAATAAAAGCAACCAGCAGGTTCATTTTGTGCTGCCTAGTGAGAGCACCAAATTATACCTCAACCAGGCGAACACAAGTCATTTCTGAAAGCTGACAGGATTGAATAGACATAATTTATCCCCCTGCCTCCTCCAAGCTGCAAAGTCCCCCAGTCCACATTGCAGCCCAGCTTGTTGGCTTGGATGAGGAAGCCCTGTCTGCCCCAGGGCAGTTTGCTCCAGCAGTTAATCCTCCACACTGTTGAGAGCACATTCCTTGTTTCTAATTTGTGCACGACAGACACTTGGGGCTGCCGCATCCGCCCAGAGAGACCAGGACCTCCCTGGCCCTGATTCGGAGAAGTATTATGCTGATGTTTCTTTCAATGTTATTGCAGCAGGAGAGAGGAGAGGCTCTGTGTGTGGGTGCGATCTGACCTATTTTGCAGCGGCCTCTTTTATTTTCCCATCCGCCTCCTAGATCAGAGCAGACCTGCCGCTACACAAGTCCAGCGTATGGACTGCAGGCAGACTGGGTAAGTGTGTACCCTACCATGCATACTTTAGACACAGGCACAATCCAGTGCTCCGCAGCTAGTAGGGTCCGGACTTATTTCATGGGGTAATTTAATATGCATGTTATTTTGACTAACAGAATCAGAAAAGCAGCTAAGCAGAAACATGCTTGGGTTAAAGCAAATTATTAACTAAGGTGCAAATGCAAATCTATGAGACTTGTCTGCTGTTATCCCTGCTTTATGGTTCAGAAACAGGGACCACGTACACTACGCATATATGAGGCCAAATGCTAGGTACATCAAGATACATGTGAGATGGATGTTAGGCACATCAAGAGACTGAACAGCTTCTACATGAGATGTCTGTGTAACATCCTGAAAGTAAAGTGGGAAGACAGAATACCAAACACAGAGGTACTGGAGTGCGCAGGACTGACACGCTTAGAAACTGCTATCAAGAAGAGTGGGTCGTGATGGATCAGCCGTATCAGGAGAATGGGAAGAAACCATATCCCCAAGACTATTTTGTGCAGCAAGATTCAAGAGAAAGTGGACTTGCCCTTTGTGGTTGTACCATGACGTACAAAAATGATACGAAGTCTTTCAACATCAACATAGAAAGCTGGGACGATTGTGCAGGATCCCATTTGGTATGGGGGGGAACTTGGGGCACTGGGGGCAGCTCGACAAGCAGCTTTGATCCAGAGGGGGGAAGCAAAGTTTCATAGTTGGTCGGGTTGGAGGGGACCTGAGCAGATCATCTAGTCCGACCCCCTGCCATGGGAGGAAAGAGTACTGGGGTCAAACGACTCCAGCAAAGTGTTCATCTAGCCTCCTCTTAAAGACCCCCAGGGTAGGAGCCAGCACCACTTCTCTCAGAAGTTGGGTCCAGATCCTAGCCGCCCTGACCGTGAAGTCACACCTCCTGATGTCTAGTCTGGATCTCCCCTCTGCCAGCTTGTGACCGTTATTTCTAGTCACTCCTGGTAGCACTCGGGGGAACAGGGACATCCCCAATGCCTGCTGGTCCCCCCTGACTAGTTTGTAACAGGACACTAGATCCCCCTCAGCCTTCTCCTGTGGAGGCCGAACGGGCTCAGGTCCCATAGCCTGTCCTCGTAGGGCCTGCCCTGCTGCCCCCTGATCATGTGGGTGGTCCTCCTCTGGCCCCTCTCCATGTTGTCCACAACCCTCCTGAAGTGCAGTGCCCAGAACAGGACAAAGTACTCCGGCTGCAGCTTGTCCAGCAAGGAAGTAAGGAAGAAGAAAGCAGCAAGCTGTAAACTTGGACTCCAAATCAGACAACACCTGGATCCATTAAACTTATGACAAGCTGTTTCTCTCACATTGGCCTTGCGAAACATCCACAAATGGATTCAGCAGGCCATGCACTTGTCACCAGGATCCACTGGTTTTTAAGTGTGGAGCCCTGCCTCATTCAGGCCACGCCACGTCTCATCCCATGGAGCACTTTCTGTCTTACATGTATAGACACCTCCTGGCCACCTGAATGGTTCGTTCCACTTTCAGTGTATTAGTAACGCTTCTAGTTTCTTTCGAACTGAAGAAAAATGGGTGCCTTCACATGTGATGATGCCCCTCACCATCTACACTCCTCTTCTTAAAATCCTAGATCCGCCCATGTATACAGAGGCTGTGTCAGGATTGTCTGAGCATTCCCTGGGGCAGACAGGAGGGTCTCCCTCCTCCGGACCTTGCGAGGGTGGCCGTGCACGATTTTTCTCCTTTTCTTAGCCACGCACAGGGACACGTGCACCACCCTGGACCATTGCTCTGTTTAACAAGATTTCACAGGCAAGCACTCAGAGGCGAGGCAATCCCAAAAGCCTGACCGACTCTGCCACCTACACACTAGGATACAAATTTCAATCTCATGAATATGTGGTGTTTCCCAGCATACAGTACATCCTGTTTTCTACAGCCTCGTGCAGCGCAGTGGATAGATCAATGTCCGTTTCCAACCACAGCCTCATGTGGGCCGTGAAGAGATGCCTTTGGTGGACTCGTGCAGGAAAACCCATAAGAGGTTCTCCAGTGCAATCACAATGTCCTGCCTCATATCACTTTCTCAAGGAAATTTCTATTTATGTTAAATACTGATGTAAAGGAGAAGTATGCTATGCAGTGGGCAAACTACAGCTCTGTGCCATAGCCTTACTGTGTCACTCTGAGTCACTTGTCTTCTCCCTGCCTTGGTTTTCCCACCTGTAATGTGGAATCTCTAATGGGCTTCAATAGTCAATATCATAGAATCATAGAAAATGACGGTTGAAGGGAGCTCAGGAGGTCACATCTAGTCCAACCCCCTGCTCAAAGCAGGACCAGCCCCAACTACATCATCCCAGCCAGGGCTTGGTCTAGCCAGGGCTTAAAAATTGCCAAGGATGGAGAGTCCACCACCTCTCTGGGTAACCTGTTCCAGTGCTTCACCACCCTCCTAGCGAGAAAGTTTTTCTTAATATCCAACCTCAACTTCCTTTGCTGCAACTTGAGCCCATTGCTCCAGAGGTAACATGTCTCTTTTGTTTCACAGCCCTGCAAGCCATCTTCAGCTCTACCTAAAACCTTCACTCAGGTGTGGTCATATTAACTTAGGTGTAAAAATGACTGGCAGCGAAGTATTAGAGGCACTGTCCAGATGCTCAAGAAGGTTAGATTTTGTTTA
The DNA here is from genome assembly GCF_052110815.1 of Crocodylus siamensis. Taxonomy (NCBI): domain Eukaryota; kingdom Metazoa; phylum Chordata; order Crocodylia; family Crocodylidae; genus Crocodylus; species Crocodylus siamensis. The sequence continues at coordinate 421,745,442 of NC_143395.1, read as the reverse complement.
TGAATCTAAATAAGAGACATGCATTTACTATAACGGCTACAGGACTCATGAGACAAAATCTTTGGACTATTCTGACCATTTTTTTGCCTAGTTTGTTATGGTTTTTAAAACTTGGTAGATCTAATCTGGCAAATCAGTGCACATACCAATAGTCAAATTTGTTTTTACTCTGATTAAATTGGGGGTCTTTAAGAGGAGGCTAGACATGCACCTTGCTGGGGGGGGGTGACCCCGGTGCTCTTTCCTGCCCAGGCCAGGGGATTGGACTCGATGATCTGCTATGGGCCCTTCCGACCCAAACATCTATGAATCTATGAATAATATGGCACTAACCCTCTAGCACTTTAGTAAAGCTTCTAGTTTCTCTTTCACTGGAGAATACATGCTGTGCCATATGTGGTGATGATGCACCACACCATCTAGACCCCCCTTTTTAAAATCCTAGATCCACTCATGGTCAGACAAAGCTAGCAGTGGGGAGAGCTTGAAGCTGTGTGAAGGCTTAAGGTTAAGGATCTCCTAGTAGCTGATATAACTCCATTATCAGAGCACCAGAGCAACACATGCTGCCCTTTATGTCTTTATCAGCACAGCCCCCCTGTCAGGGCAGGGACTTGCCAGTATCCCCACTGTAAACTCCCCCCTCTCTACCACACTTCAGCCCTGATCTCCCACCCTGAGCCAAGCACCTGTGAGAGATGGGGGCACTGCTGCCCCAATCTGGAGAATCCCAAAGGATTTAGACACCAAAATATTTGGTTTGCTGAGTGGGTTGGGGGGTTGCCCTGAGCTGCACAGCCCCAAGCATGTTTTCACTCGGGTGCTTCAGTGGGTTTTACTGCTGACTTGGATTTTGCACCTGATGTATAATGAGGGCACCTTGTTTCCCCCCCGCCCCCGCAGGGACTTGACCAAGGCAGCACAAGAAGTCCATGGTGGAGAAGTGCCTGGTGGACTATCCATCCTTTCCAGTAGGATTTGAACCTGCCCCCAGTGGCAAAGTGCAATACTCATCACCACCCTATCAATGAGGGGATGAAGCAGGAGAGAAGGAAGGGGCTGGTACGGGGTCAGAGACCCTCTATGGGCTCTGAGTTTCTTCCCCATGTTGAACCTGACTCTTTGCAACCCACCAACTCATGGGATGTGACTGGGGGGTAATTAACACCCTGAGAGCACTTGCCAAACTGTGGAAATACTCATCAATTAATGAATCCCACAGCTAATTAACCAGCTGGGCTCCTAGCACCTGCTGGAGATCAGAGCTGTTGACAAATCGGCATGCTTCGCAGAGCATGGACCCTGCCTGCAGCCCCCTGGCCTGTTTCAAGGGTTTGCAGATGTGAACCAGGGAAACAGCCTGAAGCTGAACCTCCCTCGCTGCTGCATGCTCAGAAATGGACAGTGTCTCCTTTATGCATTGGAAGCTGTGCCAGGGTGGATTGAAGGTGAGTCCCAGGTGACCAGCTGGGCTGGGTCCAGGCCTCACCTTGCATCCATGCGAGTGAAGGCCGGGCATCAGTCCTCTCCTGCCAGCCTCGCACCCTTCCCCAGCTTTGGGTGTTGTAAATTCCTCACAGGCAATTCCTTTCATTCACCCACGGTCTCCACAGGGCATGATGCCCCTACATGGTCCCTGGGCAGTGGAGGGGGCACTGATGGGTGACTCCCCCCAGCAGGAAATGCTGCAGGGGTTGCTATCCTGGTGGCTGCTGTCTGGCTTGGTTCCCCAGTGCCCTGAGTGGGTGGGACCATGCTAGTGCTCTGTGGGAGCCTGGGCAAGTACTGTCCACCTCAGCCTCTACTACCCAGTGGGCAGAAAGGAGCCATTCATGCTCTCTTCCTCCTGAGACTTTTCCACCTGGTGTAAGCTGGGATGAGAGGAGGGTTTCCCCCTCCAGCCAGGCAGCTCAGAGCTGCAAGGACAGGGGCACTTGAATCCTCTATCACATCCTGTGGTGCCAGGGGTGAGTGCAGCAGTCCTGCAATGTTGAATTCACTGGCTGGCTGGTGACAGGTGGCCCCAGGGCAGTGGCCCAGCATCCGAACGCAAGGGGCAGAGTGCGAGATGTCTCCACAAGCAGCCGCGATCAGAGACCGAGCTCCGTGCTGGGTTTGGGGAGGTCCCTGGAGGACCTGTGTGTGCCTGCCTCATCTTAAGCTCTGACCCCATGCACTGAATTCAGGATGCAGGGGTTCATCTGGATAGCTGCTAATTGGGGGTGTGCAGTGCTTAGTGATGGCGTTTCCTCCACTTCCTTGTATGCTCCTTGTTCTGTGTTAATCAGTGCAGAACTGATCGTGGTAATTTTCCTGTCCCATGACTAGGGCTGAGTAATAGCTCCGTGTTGTAAAGCACAGTGATGCCCGTGTGCTACTATGAGGATTTCCCAGGCTTCTGGGCTCTGCTGGTTGCTGCTGTCCCCTTGCTGCGACATGTCAGAGGGTTTTTAAGCCTCCCCCCCCAAGGTGCTGGCTACAGCCCAGGCTGGGCCACCCATGTAGGGCTGAGCCAGGGCCTGGGAGATGCTGTAGGCAGTGTCCCGAGCTGACAGCACCTCCTTGAAGAGCGCAGCACTAGGCCGGGGCAGCCAGCAGGGGCTGTTTGCCTCCCAAAGGGGCCGCAGTCTGGGGGGTCCCAGCCACTGCAATCAAGGTGCTTGGTACTTGCCAGCCTCTGCTCCTTCCTATCTCCACCAAGCTGCAGCACCCTGGCATACAGGCCTGGACCCTGGACACAGCTGGCCTCGGTCTCTCCCACTGCTGGGGGACATGGGGTCAAAAGGGCCACGTGGCTTTTCTTTCCCAATACCCGTTGCCCCCCAGGGTGTCCTGTGGGCATAATTAATGCCCCAGCCCAGCACCTGCTCCCCTGGGGTGTCTCTGCTCTGGAGCCTGGCCCAGCAGCAAGGCCCAAAGAACAAGCCGCAAAGCCTGATGCGGTGCTGGATAGTCCTCAGGATCGCTGCAGCAGCCAGATCTCAGCAGCACTGCAGGCTCCAAACTGGGACCTCAGGGCTGCTCCTTGCCCTGCCGGGCAGTGGTGTCCCCAGTTCAGGGCTGGGGGCAGGAGGGAGCTGTGTGCTGGCTGAGCCTGGTGGGAAGGAGCAAGGGCTAAGACAGCAGGTAAAATCCCCGACATGCTTTATTAGCTTAAAAGTCTCACGGCATGACAAACACCGCCGATGGGGAAGGGGCTGCCGCGGGCGCGCAGAGCTGCCTTGGGGCGAGTCTGCAGGCACGAGGCCGGCACTGGGTCCTGCATCACAAGGCAGGAGGCTCCCCCAGGCCCTGGGGCCCCCAGCTCCCTTGCTGACTGTGCCCATCCTGTGCCCTGGCATCTCTCTCCCTCCTGTGGGCATGGGCAGTGCAGGCACTTGGTCGAGGTGCCGGTTCCTGGCGCGCACAAAGCAGCGGCTGATGCCTCTTGCTCCGTCCTGCGCGCTGGCCCACGCGCCCCTTTGCAAGGTGCCTCGTGCCCTCACTGAGCGCGGCCCGGTGTGCTGGGAAGAGCGGGGAGGCCGCTGAAAGGCTTGGGACCAGGGGTGTGGGAGCTAGCGGCCCCCCAGGAATAGCAGCGGGTGCCTGAGCCCTAGAGCAAGGACGGGCTGTCCCCCTGCCTCACTGTTTCCTTCCCATCATTCTAGCAGGGCAGTGCAGCCCAGCTGCCCGGGTGCAAGGCCAGAGGCCCGGGCGGGTGGGAGGGGAAGTTGGCATCTTGCCCCCACGGCCAGCACTGCCACGGCCCCTTTCTCCGCCAGGCAGGCATGGGAGCAGCTGGGAACCAGAGGGGGCTGGCGTGGGCTGACACTCGCCCTGTGCCAGCAGGCTCCTGCTCCTTCCTCAGGCCACGTGGGTGGGGGGGCTCTGCAAGGCATCAAGCGTCAGAAGCAGCCACCGCGAGGGGGCTGAGAGCCCTGTACGCAGGACGCTCCCGCCTCACCACACAGGCCGTCTCGTCTCCCAAGGGAGGCAGGGGCTGGCACGAGTGGCGCGGGTCCCCAAGAGCCCCCTCCGTGCGCACCCGGGGTCTCATGCTGATGCAGAGTCCAGAAAAAGGCAGCTAGGGAAAAAAAAAAAAAAAAAAGAACCAAAAATATACCACCCCCACCCCCGCTGAGCTGAAGCCCCTGCACCACGAGGCTGCGTGAGGACGGAGCAGCCAGAAGCCATGCACAGAGAAGCGAAGGGCTGGGCCCGCGGAGGGGCTGGCTGGCTTCCCGGCGCCCGGGAAATAAATAGGGTGAAGCCGGTCCTCCCCGCGGGGGCAGCGAGCGGCAGGGCTGTCCCTTGGCGCGGCGCCGGGCCAGGCCATGGCGGGGGTCCACCTCCTCCTCTCCCTCGGCTTCCTACTTCTTGGGCTTCTTGAAGATCTTTAGAGGGAACTTCTTCTTGCCCTGGCTGGAGTCAGTCTCCTCGCCCGTAGAGCCGCTGTCATCCTCCCCGGGGCTCTTCTTGGCGGCCAGCTGCGGGATGCGGGTGGTCTTGGCATTGCCGGGCCGGGAGTCAGAGGTGGGGGACGGGGTGTCGGGCTCGGTGGAGCTGGGGCTGTGGGAGTGGGAAGAATCCGAGTGGCTGTGCTTGCTGCCTGCCGCCTGGCCCATCTCGCCCAGGCTGCAGGACTTCTCCAAGCCGTGGTTCACCGCCATCACCTTGTTCCTCACCCGGGGGCTCTCGGCCAGCCGCTCCGGGGCGAAGGCCTCGGCGTGCCGGCTGCCGCCGTTGGAGGTGGGGCCGCACAGGGCGGCAGCCGCCTCCTCCGCGCTCCGGCCCAGCAGGTTGGGCCTGGCCACCAGCAGCTTGGAGGCAGGGCTGCAGACACGCTGGTGGTCGCTCATGTGCGGGATAGAGGGGTCGGACTCGGAGCGAGTGAGGTCTCTGCAGCGGACGGGGGGAGAAGACGACAGCACGTTAGAACCGGGGCCTGGCACCCCCACACGCATGCACGCTCCCATGCACACGGATGCAGCGGCAAGGCCCGGGTGGGCGACGCAGCGGAACGCCCCTGGGGCCGGGGAGTCCGGCACAGCCCAGCTCTGCCATGGGGGTCCCGATGGGCAGCCCCCCAGGGCAGACGGCCTGGCCCCACCGGAGGCATTAGCTGCAACCAGGCCAGCTCCCGACGCAGGGACGCGAGCAAGGGGTGACTGGCAGCGTGCCACCCACCAAGGCCTGGAGCCACGAGCTTCTCCGGGAGCTCTTGTTGAGGCTGCACCCTCCTAGCATCAATTTCCCCCCCCGCCCCCACATGGCGCTCCCGGTGGCCGCGGGGAACTCGGAGCTGGGGGAGCAGGGCCGGGGGCCCGGACTCAGAGCAGAGTTCCACTGCGTTTCCCCGCCTTGCGTCTGCATGCCCGTCCCCCTCCGCCCACAACAGCCCCGTGGCGGATCCCCGCTCGGAGACGGACAGCGTCAGCCGGGCTGCTGCCCCCGGCCCCGCTTGAGGGGCCGGGGGGGACGGCTCCCACTCTGTTCCCCCAGCGTCGCAGTTAGAGGGGGGGCCTCCCCACACAAAGCCATGCCCAAAGGGGTACTCGACACACGGCTGCCCTGGGAGCTGCTTGCAAGCCATCTGCCGCTGCACAGGGGTTTGCGCCCTCCCCGATCCACCCGCCTATCGCCTGGTCTTGGCTGAGGGAGGCGGGAAGCACGGAGCAGTCCAGTCCTGCCACTATCCTAAGTCCTTCCAGGAGCCTGGAGAGCCAGATATGGCCTCAGCCCCCACCAGCCCTCGGGGTGGGGTAGGTCTGATTAAGATCGGTACAGCCACGAGGCCCAGCACCCATCCCGCCGCACTAGAAGCAGGGTAAGCAAGTCCTGCTAGACAGCTACCAGGACCCAAGCTGGCCACTTTAAGGCTAGCTCCAGCCCCTCCATACTACTACTGCTACTGTGGAGTTTGCTGCTACGTGCCCATCTTATTGGTACTTTGTAGTAGCTGGAGCCAACAGTTCAGAAGGAGGAAATGAGAGACATGGCGGAAGGAAGGGGAAGAGTGGAAGGATGAGGATGCAGGGGAAGCTGGGGAACTGGCAGCACCTGGAGCCCTTTGAGATGTGCTCTCCTCCTCGGGGACGTGCCGCGCAGGTTGTGCGTGCGCTCTGCGTGCCCGTGGTCCCAGGGTCTGCCCGATAATAATGCTGCTAAGGTGAGGAGGGTTAGAAAGGCCATAGCAGAGCTGGATGCACCCCAAGGTGCACTTTGAGTGAAAACTCCCATTCTCTCCGTGAAGGATAAAAATATCCCAGGGTGTTTCCTGAATAGTTTAATTTTGGGTAAGTCAAAAGGCCAAGGCCCTTCTCAGTCATAAGGGTCAAGGCTTCAAAAAGATTCTCAAGACTCTTGGAAGTACCAGGAGGGATGAAGAGCCAAGCTGAGTCAAGGCATCCCCCAATAAGCCTCCAATTCAGGGCGTTTCCGAAAGAAAACCCATTGTGTTTCTCCTTCACGCTGGTTGGGAATAAGCTACCCGATGGGTGATGCCTGCACTTAAATGCCCTGGGACGCAGCAGGCAAAGCACGACTGCGCTGGAGACCAAGGACTGCATTTCGGCTGGGGGGTCGTGGTGAGTGGGATCTGGGATCTCTTAGCTTTGACTCTTGCCAGTTCCCGAATCCCTTTGGTACGTCAGAGTGACCTGGGTCTGACCGGGGTCTTTTCCACGTTCCTCTCTGCCCCTGCAGCCTCCAGCACTGCAGGTGCAAGATGACCTCGGAGAACCCTCTGTGCTAGTGAAAGGCTGAAAGGGGGCACCTTGCGGCTGGCAATCACGCGGGCTCGTCAGGGACCTGCAGGTGCATGCTGGCAGCAAAAGGAGGCATCCTTCATGCGGAAAGAGCTGCAAACCAACTCTCCCGCTCTCGTGACGGGATCAAGGAATTGGCTGTTCTATAACCCAATATTGCGGATGACGGCGTTTTGCTTTCCGTGGTCCACAATGGGTCTTTATCCACCTGCCCTTGTGGGGCCCAGCAAGGACGAGGAATACAAACTATTCCTTTTAGTCTGGGAAAGCACAAGTTTGATCCACCCCAGCTGGAAGACAGCACCACTTCCTTCTCATGTAAGCCGTTGCGAGGTGGGGGGCGGCTCTGCAGGGAGGATGGGTCGCGGAACCAGACTGCGGAGCCCAGTAAATAGTTTTCAGCATCTCTGCCCCTCATCATGTTTTTAATGAAGCTATGAACTGGCAGGTGCTCTCGATATGGAGTAGAGGGATGGGGAGGGTGGGCGGATATAGCAATAAATGAAGAACTGACCTCAAAGGTCCCATCAAAGTGTGTGCTTAGCTGATGCTGGAGGCACCACGAAGCAGGCCCCTTCTCACCTGTCGACATTTTTGTGGTTGTTCACCTAAACATTAGTACCAAAATCACCCGGGAGTATATCTGCATTTAAGGTAAATCTGTAGTGGGCTGGCTTTGGTTATAGATACACATTCCCCAGGGATAAAAAGTGTGGTGTGCATCTTGCAACGTATGGGGGGATTCCTTTGCCTTCTTGCTAGATAATGTGTTGCCATAAAATGGAAGGTCTTCCACCATCACCCATGCCTCCTCTGCAGCGGCCAAATTCCTAAAATACCACTAACATCACGGTGATCACTCTGCAGCCTCCAGCATCATTGCTCGAGCAGCCCTTGTTGCAGACTTGCCTTCACTAATGCAGGCCACAAAGCGGCCCCCACACGCCGCTGGAAGTTTCTTAGCAAACTGTGCTCGTTTGTTACCGTTAACAAAATCAAAGCGCTGCCATTACTGGCTGGTGGCTCGTTAATCAAAAAGCAGTCACACAGAGGTACGTTCTCTCTCAAGTCGCTGACACATTTTGGCTGTATCCGTCCGCTTCTCTCAACTGCTGTGACCGCAAGGGAAGTCGGTGCAGAAGGAGCACTGCCTCACCAATGAGAAATGTTTTCTCTCTGCTTTTACCCATCTGCGGAGTAACAGCAGGAGCCTGCCATACGGTGTTGGCTGCCTGTAATGGAGACCTATGGATGGGGAGACGGCTCCAGTTGGCTTTGTGGTGGGAGGAGTGTCTGAGATTTTTTATGAACAGTTTCTCAAGGAATCTGAAGTCTTGGATGTGCCAAAGGTGCTTCCACTTGATCCACTTGTAAATGGGCACTTGGTATCAAAGACGGCCAGACGTGATGGCAATTGGCCGTAGACTGATGCAGGCACGTGCAGATTGGTGCATAAGGACGGTCACAGCAGACGGGTCAATCGCTGCTGAAATCCATTGTCTCTAGGGTCCAGAGCACATTGTTCCCTTCTGTGCTGGCTACAGGAAATGGTAGGTCTTAAGCACACTAGCCCCATGGGAAGCTATGACTTGATCTGACGGTTTTAAAGCACCACAGGAACAACAGGGAATCTAGCATCACCGTGTCACATGGTGATGAAGTAGAAATGCTCTTTCTGGTTGGTGCTGAAGACAAAGGGATGTGTGGTGCCACGCTGGTGCAAACTGCAGGCCTCACGGACCCAGGGGTGAGCTCACAGGGGCCTGGGGGATCCCTCTTGCCTCGGCTGCTGAAATATTGGGCTTGGTATGGACGCCCCTTGCCTCCTCCCAGACACTCGTCCTTTCCCTTCTGAACCTTCCTTCGAGACAAAGCCTTGCAGGAAGGATCTCCGAGAGCGCCTGAAGCTGTCACTGAGGGGCTTCTGGGCCCAGGTTGGCTTCATACCTCCCCAGACTTCTTGAGTTTGCAGAAGAGCATGAAAATACTGCCCCTGAGGGTGCCCATGTCTTCAAAATGAAGACTAAAAGAGTGGTAGGGAAGGAATTGGGAGAGGAAACTAAAGACAGATGTCTCCCTGGATGCCCCAAAGACACTTAATTATGCTAAATCAGGCTGGAAGAGATGCCAGACAAGCTCTCACCCCTCTGAGCTATGCGACTGGTCCAATTAAAGGGATCCCCAAATGAACCTTGCAACTTGCATGTTCTGTGGACCATCAGGGCTTCACCACAACAGCACGGCTAAATCACACGAGCACCATTAATGAACCCTGCTCACTCCAGCAGAGCTGAAGCAAGCTCTGCTAGCTGCCGGCGTTGGTGCTGCTCCTTAGATCGCGAGTGGTAGAGAAGGGACTGGAGCAAAGGCTGGCTTCGCACTGATTTATAGCCTCCAGCTGGGGCAGAAGGACAAACTGCTCCTTACAAAGCCCCCGTCTGGGGTTTGCTGAGCACGTGCACGTGCACAGCTGTAAGAGGACTTGACACTGGGCACTGCTGCGGTGTTCTAGTGCAGCTCCTTGACCAGCCAATTCGTGATGAAATTACCCCAATTAAAGTCAACACACCAATGCATTCAGAAATAAGCACTGACTAACTCCTTGTTTTGGCAACTGGGCTGGTGGCCCGATTTCAGAAAGGCCGAGCAGCCAGCAGTCCCTACTGAGTGACACACATAGGGCTGGGAGGGACCTGGAGAGGGTGTGTAGCTCAATCCCCCTTCACCAAGGCAGGGTGAAGACAGCTAGGCTATTCTCAGCTAGCCAGGCTTGCTTTGGCATGGCAATCCTGAATTTCAAAGGCCTGGAGCAACCAAGAAGCCCGTGGGATGTGTACTTAAGTCCCCCGGGGCTTTCAGAAAATCCCCACCACCAGGTCACAGGGAGCTGCCAGATGTTCAGCACTTTTGAAGAGCAGGAGACTATCCCAAGTGCCAGAGCAAGGACTCAGGACACTTAGCTCCAGGCACCTACTTTGGGAAACATCAGCCTCCCTGCTATAGTATCTGCTGGGTTTTCTTCAGGTGGCCAAACGTGTTCCCAGCCCGTGAAGGTAAGAGATCGATAGAAGGGGCCAAGCACCAGCTTCGTAGATCGCTGTGCAATCCTATCCAACCCTGCTCTTCCTATGTCACAACTGCGGGCGTCCAGGATGATCGAGGGGATGGACAAGGGGCGTAGGAATGGGTCGGCATGAATAGAGAGAAGCAAACGCCCAAAGAGAAAAGAATGGATAAGAAACCAGCATGGGGAAGGCAGAAGAACGGCAAAGGGGAGAAAAAAGGGGGTGGGTCCTTGTCTGCTGCTGTCTCATCTCCCACATCAGAAAGGACCTGCGCCGAGTCACTCCAGAGCTCTCTATGTTGGTGGAAGGAGCCGATGTGAGGCCACTTCCCTGCCTTTACAGCTAGCGGCTGTAACCATACGACTACGCCCCCGGCCCATGGTACCAGTGAGCTACAGGCTCCCTGACAGCGGAGGTATCCCGGCCATGCTGCTCAGCCATGCTGCTCTCCTCTGCACAGTGTAACGGGGTCCTGAAGAGAGGTAACCCCGTCGTTAATCCCCCAACCCACAAAAACAGCTGTGGGTAGGACCAGATCGGTCGTGGCTCCCTGCAGCTGCCTGCTCTATGGGCTCCTTCTCCACCTCCAGGCTGGCTGCCTCCCTCTCTCCACCTGGCTGAAATCACTGGTGCTATTTGAAAGCAGGCGCTGGGAAGCAGAAACCTCTGTGCACAGAGCATCCGCCCCTGCCCACCCTTCCCCCCAGCAGGCTGTCCAGCCCCGTCATCCACAACTGACACTGAACGACACACACCAGCCTTCGAAATCAGAACAACTCTGACCTTATTTGTGCTGGATCCTCTGAAGCCAATTGCAAAAGAGAAGCAAACAGTGAGGCGTTTATGCAAGTCTGATCTGCTGGCCAGGTGTGGGCCTGGTCTTTCAAGAAGATGCCTGTCAACTGTTCATTGCAAATAGGTTTTAACCCCATGAATGTATTTGGGCAGTGCGTGCAGGACACAGGAGGTGGGGGGTGAAAAAAAAAAAACACATCTCTAAGTACTTGCCAGTTCTCCAAAGTGACACAAACTTTTCCCCCCTGAGGTCCATCCTGAGGGGGACCGAGGGGGCAATCTGTCGCCCCGACCCCTTAGCCCGGGAAGTCTGCCGCTTACTGGGGGCCCGCATCCGCGACACTGCGGAGAAGATCCCTAAGCTCCTCCAGCCCACAGACCACTACCCCATGCTCCTTATTCACGTGGGCACCAATGACACGGCTCGGAGCCCCCCAGCCAGGTCATGAGGCGCTACAGGGATTTGGGAGTGGGGCTAAAGGGTCTGGGGGGCGCAGGTGGTGTTTTCGTCAATCCTCCCAGGCTCGGGCTATGGGCTGAGGAGGGAGAGGAGGATCCACGCGGTGAACCAAAGACTGCGGCGCTGGTGTCATCGGGAAGGCTTTGGATTCAATGACCACAGCCCGCTCTTTGGCGAGAGAGGCAGTGAGCTGCTGGGAAGAGATGGCCTCCACCTCTCCCCCCTGGGGAGGAGGCTCTTCTCAGCCAGGCTGGCTGACCTGCTCCACCGGGCTTTAAGCCCGCTGGGGAACAGGGGGACTATCGCCACTGCTGGCCCGCTGAGCAACCCTTGCAAAGCCAGCAGACCAAGGCACTTAAGGGAGCCCACCCCTGCCCCAGCCCTGGCACAATCTGTAGGCAAGGCAAGAGCCCCCAAGGGCACACTTGCCTGCGTGTACACTAATGCCAGGAGCCTGGGCAACAAGCAGGACGAGCTCGTCCTCCTGCTCAGTGCAAAGAAATATGACGTCATTGGGATGACGGAGACCTGGTGGGACTCCACCCATGACTGGACCACGGGGATAGAGGGCTATACCCTGTACAGGAGGGATCGTGTAGATAAAAGGGGTGGGGGTGTAGCTCTCTATGTGAAGGAAAGCTACATGTCCCTGCAAGCTGATCTTGGCGACCAGGGTGGACGACTGGAGACCCTCTGGGTTAAAATCCGTGGGGAACACAGCACAGGGGACAACAGTGGGAGTCTACTACAGACCTCCCACCCAAAGTCCTGAGCTTGACCAGGAGTTCACCCAGGACCTGGCTAGGGCCACATGCTCCAGGACCTTGGTTGTCATGGGTGACTTCAATTACCCGGACATCTCGTGGGAAGATCACTCAGCTAAATCTGAGCGGGCGCAAAGCTTTCTCTCGTGCGTGGATGACCTCTACCTGACTCAAGAAGTCTGTGGGCCGACGAGAGGCAAAGTGCTGCTCGACCTGGTACTGGCTACGGGGGATGACCTAATCAGCGACCTAGTGATCGATGGGAAGCTGGGTGACAGCAACCACGAGCTGATCACCTTCACCATCCGCCGTAAAGCTGGCAAGTCAGTCAGCAACACAGAAGTCCTTGACTTCAGAAAAGCCGACTTTGACAAGCTCAAGAGGCTAGTCGGTCAGGCCCTCGGGGACCATGACCCCAGGGAGAGGGGAGTTCAAGAAAAGTGGTTGCTCCTCAAGGAAGCGATCCTCAATGCACAAGCTAAGTCTATTCCATCTCGGAGGAAAGGCAGCAAGAGGGCACAGCAGCCCCCCTGGCTCTCCAGGGACCTAGCAGACCTCCTAAGGCTAAAAAGAAAGGCCTACAAAGGATGGAGGACGGGATTCACCTCCAAGGAGGATTACTCCGCGCTAGTCCGGTCCTGCAGGGAGCAAACCAGGAAAGCCAAGGCTGCAACTGAACTCCAACTATCTTCAAGCATCAAGGACAATGCTTCTCAAGCAAATCCCGGGACCTCATTCTCCCCTTGTACTCAGCCTTGGTGAGGCGGCAGCTGGAGTCCTGCGTCCAGTTTTGGGCTCCGCAATTCAAAAAGGATGTGGAGAAGCTTGAGAGAGTCCAGAGGAGAGCCACACACAAGATCAGAGGTCAGGAAAACAGATCTTACGGTGACAGGCTGAGAGCCACGGGACTCTTTAGCTTGGAAAAGCGCAGCTCAGGGGTTATCTGATGGCCACCTATAAGTTTATCGGGCTGACCACCAGGATCTGGGGGGGCGCTCTGGTGAACAGACGTTCCAAGGGATGACGAGGTCGAACGGTCACAAACTCCTGCAAGACCATTTCAGGCTGGACATAAGGAAGAATTTCTTTCCTGTCCAAGCCCCCAAGGTCTGGAACAGTCTGCCAGCGGAGGTGGTTCAAGCACCTACACTGAACACCTTCAAGAGCAAATTGGATGTGTATCTTGTTGGGATCCTATGACCCCAGATGACTTCCCGCCCTTTGGGTGGGGGGCTGGACTCAGTGATCTCCCGAGGTCCCTTCCAGCCCTGATGTCTATGAAATCTATGAATCCCCACAGTAGCACACAGGCATTGCTACGCCTAGATCATCCCCGACCAGTACCTGTCCAGCCTCTCCAACTCCTCCAGTGATGGAGAGTCCGCAACTCCCCTGGGTATCTATTCCACTGCTTCCCTGCTCTAACTGTGAAGGTTCTCCCCAAAATCCAATGCACATGGCCACCATGCAGGATTTGCTCCTGTTCATATACTTTGCAAGCGCTGATGCCCATAAGCCTGGCAGTTGCTTTGGTCCATCAGGAATTTCTTTAACCCACAGTACCTGCCTCAGGGCCCATGGTCAGTCAGGGAGTGAGTCTGCGTAGGGCCACTGCACTGAACATCTTGTGCGAGTATCTACAAACAGGGGGACTAATAATGGGCCATGTTGTGAAACAGATGTAGTGGTGGGGGGGGGAAGTAAATGCAACATGGAGGCTCTGCACTTCCTGGAAGGGCTCATTCCTACAAGAACCTGACCGCATGCTCCAGCTCGGGGAGAAAGATGTCCAATGCGACAAGGGAGGAATTGGAGGATCGGAGAACCGAGGGGCTTGCCCGGGGTCACCCAGTCTGTAGGAGGAAGAGAACCCACAGGCCCAGACTCCCAGTCCCAGGCTCTAGCACTGGACCATGGCTACATGCCTCAGCAGCAGTCACTCTGCCGTACCCCGCTGTGAACTCGGGTCCCCATCTAGCGCCTGCTGCTATTAAACCCAATTTGTAGGTTTTACACCCAACACCTTTAATCCTACAACCCAAAAGATGCTCTTCAGTGAGACCTGCCCATATGAGAGGCTGCCTGAGGGCACAGACAGACATACCAATCGTTTCGCTGTCAAATATTGTAACTACCAACTGCTGCAGTGTAACCTGTAGAGCCTATAACGATAGAAGTATAGCAAAACCACGTTAACTTTAAATCTTGTTTCAGGTAGAATTAAAGTTGCAACAGTTTTGCTCTGCTTGTATCATCAAAAGGAACATGCAGAGGTAACACTTGCACCGCAGCAGCTGGTATGCGCTATCCAGGGCAGCTCACCCTGCCCTTCGAAAGCAGGTGAAGGTTATGTCTGTTCATCTTCCAGGTGTAAATTGAACATTAGAGGGCAGCGCAAGCCTCAGTTTCATCTGCACAGTTACAAGTGTGAGCCATGGAGCACAGGCTTCCCTGCCCTGCCCTGTCCTGCCCTGCCGGGGGCTTCTGCTACCACAGAAAAGGGAATCCAGTTTCCAGGGGCCATTCAGTGCTCACCAGCCCTGCTGACTGCCCATAGCCATGCCAATCAGATACGGGGTGGTGGGTCTGTCATTTCAGACAGGCCTTCGAGTAGCCACCACAGGCCTTAAAGGAGCAGAGGGAGGCCTGTTGACTTAGCACCAAGAGGCTAACTGCTGTTGCTCAGACCCCCGTTTCCTCCTTCCCTTCCAACGGGGCTGTGCAAGGAGAATCCCTCTTCGCTCTAAACTTCCACAGACGCTGCTGGGTGCGCAGTACCCGAAGGCTGCAGGACGCTGTAATGTCACTATGACCATTAACGTGGTCCAGCGACTATACCCAGTAATTAACTATTTCCATTCCTTATATTTCCTTTGCAATTTTCTTGCGAAGACCCACAGGTAAGACAAGGCTTCAAATAAGGTCAGTGTTTGTTTGATTAGTTATGTTACCTTTGATCACGTAGGCACATCGCCCCAATAAAACTAATTTACATAGAGACAGATGTGCCGAGGCACTCCCACCTACAGCTAAGACCACAGTGCCACCTCGGTTTGTTGCCCTTGGGCTGGTAGATGCGACACCTGGGCCACACTCAGAACCAGTGGCAATCCTAAGAGGGTCCACATACATGGAAGAGAGGTTAAAGAAGCAAAAGCCTGAACAAACTACGACATGATTAAAGCCCAAAGGAACAAGGGATCTAGGAGGAAGAGTATCAGAGCAAGCACTGGTCCTGAGCCACAGCAGGCAGGTGTGGGCTAGAAAAGAAAGAGCGATATACCCAAAGCTCTCAGTGCGACAGCGGATCCCAGAGGTGACATCAGGAGGGGGCAGGTCGGGGATGGAGTCCATCTGGAGGAAATAAGAGGAGGTGGTGTGATGGTAATAGATAGGGTGAGCATGGCAAGCAGGAACAGATGCAGTGGTGGTGGAGGCAGAAGAGCAAGAGGAGGAAGAGGTGGTGGTGGCTGATGATGGGCTGGTTCCGTGCAGGTCGGAACTGAGAGACTGTCCACCGGTGAGGCTGTGCATTCGACGGAGAGACACGCGGCCTGCCAGGTAATGAATAGGCTGGCCCAAGTCATTCTGGCCTTGCACGTAACTCTCTACCAACCTCTGAGATCCAAGGGCGTGCTGGGGGTCCACGAGGCGCTGGCGGACACCGCTTGGCAAAACAGGGGCTGTAAGGAGAGAGAGAAGAAGGCTGAGTGCAGTGGGGGAAGCCCCTGCACACCAAATCAGCCAGGCGGCATGGGCCAGTAACACTGGTCGTGGCTATCAAACCATCTCAACGGGGCACAGCTCTCGCCCTTTTGGCCGCCGCATCAGCTGGGCTGTGTTAGACACTGTGAAAGCGTAAGTCTTGGCTCCGGTTTGATGTGCTAGATTAATGACCTTGCCCGTGGGGAGTGAGGCTTGATGTTCTTGCCAGAAGTCAACTGCTTCTGATTCTGCCCTGACTTAACACATACTCCTACCAGAGATGAGACTGGAGCGGGGACTCAGAATCGGACCTCACTCACAGGACTTTTACCCCTGCCCTGTTGGCTCCATGGGACCACACCAGGCGTATCCCACAACATACCCTGGAGTGCCTTGATGGTGAAGTACTTCCCCCTAGGACTCGAGCATGGGGAAAGCTTCAATTAAGATGCAGGCATTTGGTGATTTTGTTTGCCACGTACCTTTGTCTGCAGGACTGGAGGGTTGGGAAGACCAGTGCAGATGCATAAGTTGGTTCAGCCAAGGTTAGTAGGGACGGTTACCAGTTTTCACCATCTTATACATCTACAGTGTTCCGAGAAATGAACACATTTGCTGGTTTTCCAATAAACTGCCTGACCCAAAAGTGCTCAGCTTGTGGTGGTTAATTGCAAATTACTCCTGGGATCTGAGGGCCAAGCTCAGTTCTCTCGCTCTTGAGCATTGTCACTGGTGGGTTCACAGATCAGGCTAGAGAACTGCAATGAGTCTAGCAGGTCAAAGCACCTCAGCCAGCAACCTCTGCTTGACCCGAGCACATTCTTCAGAGAGGAGCCAGATGTGTTTTGCAGAGTCTAAAAGCATCTGCAAAGCTGCTCAGACCACATTCATCAGGATGTGCTGGGACCTGCGGGTTCCACCACCTGGGTCCCCACACTGCAGACAAAGGCGACCATGGCTACACTCAGGACCCAATCCAGTTTGGTCTCAAAGGCATCCCCTTGCCTATAGTCTAAGCACCTAGAGGGGATCCATTTGCCTGGGTCCTAGTGTCCCAGATCCCTATACAGTAGGCAGGGAGAGAGCGAGAGGCAGCATGCCTCTGCAGCCTCATGTTACCACCTGGGGCTGGATCAGGTGGCCCCTGAGGTCCCTCCTCTGTGAAGGAGGCCTGGGTTTGAGTCTATGCTGTGCAAGTTGCATGATATAGTCACTGGCTGGAAAACAGAAATAACCCAGGGAACAGGACCAGGAACCCAGGAGATCTCCCAGGGCAGTGCTGACACTGCAGGGCTGTACTCCCTTGCACCCAAGAGTAAGAGCCAGGGGAACTCTTCAGCCCAAGCGGCGGTGGCTGCATGGATGTTGGTGGTTTGTGGAGCAGGGTCGTTCTTTGAAATGGGGGCTCCTCAGTGCCACCCAGCTCCATTCAGACACCTCTGAGACCAAGCTGGGTTGGGGCCCCCTGTCCCGGAGCCACATTTTGGATGCAAGACACCAATTCAGGACAACCCCCCACCCCCCCCAGCAGTGGGTGCAGCTGCGGATACATACAAGTCATGTAACACGGTTAAAGAAGAGCAGAGAGAAAAGGTCAGAAATGGATTCCAGGGAGAGCTCTTTCGGGAAGTGAAGAACCAGAGCAGTATTGCTGTGAAAAACCCCTGCCCAGGGGAAAGGGCCTCACACAGCTAAGGGATGCATCACATGGCAGGAAAACGCAGGGCAGGAATAATCCAAGCAAGCTGCTGTCTTCACAGTGCCAGGGTCAACTACGCAGCATCCTCCAGGGGCTTCCCCTCGCTCCTCTCCCGCTGATCTCTGTCAGCAACAGCCCTTCTACGGGACCGCTTTATAGCATAAAGAATTTCTTCCCTGCTGAACCCTGAGTGGAAAGAAAAGCAACGCAGTGAAGTCGTGCGGAGCTGACATGAAGATAAATCTGCAACTCCTGTCAGGCCAGCGAGACTGCCAAAAGCTCCCCTGGACAGGGGCTGGAGAAGGGAGTCTGAATGCCAGAGCAAGGGCCCATTCGGGCCATCGGCCCCAAGCTTCTCCAAAGGGGGCTATGCTGACATTCAGCAATGGCCTCAAAGGCACTCGTCCCACAACCCGACGGGCAGTGGGACAAGAGGGCTGCGTGTATGGGGCAAGAGGGATGCCAGAGATCTCCAAAGGACCTGGGGGGACTGTGGGCCTTTCTCCGTGGAGGCATTTCCCAGCCTCCATGGGGCAACCACCCCCTTCATACGCCAGCTCGGTACCTGCACAATGCAATGTTTCAGGCACTGTTTACCAATCTCTTATTAGGAGCACAGGGCTTGGATGTTAACACCCCAGAGGTCAAGCCTCCCCCTCTTGTTGCTACATGGCCTTGGAGGAGTTGTAGCTCTGGTGCAACCTCATCGCCTTGCAAAAGCGTTTTGTAAATTCCAGCTGAACATCCCTACCACAGGCCTTGATGTGAAGCACCAACTCCTGCTGCATGAATCCCCCTGACTGCTGCATTAACCCCTTTTCACCCCCATAGTCCAGCACTGAAGCCATGGGAGTAAATCACTGTAACGGGCAAAGAAACGCAGTAGTCAACGAGGCCCCGGATGCTTTGCATCTTGCCTATTTTGCGGGCAGGCAGGAGCAGGTGGGCTATTTTGAGAGCTCTCCCTCTGCAATATTAGTCTGTACCCTTCCTGCCTCCCCTAGACGGGGTCTTGTATTGAAACCACGCTCTCGCTAAGGGAAACAGAGCCAGCGACAACTGGAGATGAGTGCTGCCCTTCGGAGCTGCCTGCACCATCTCCGCCGATGGAGTCTCAGGGACAAGGAGACTGTGTACCAGAGGCAGCAAAGCCATGCAGGAGTTCAATCCATGCCGACCACCGCCGGCCTGGCCCCTGGGAGGAACTGCCCCGAAAGAGGGGGTACTGCTGCTGCTGATGCCCTTCCTCAGCTTTCCTCCACAGTCAAGGAGACGGGGAGGATTATTTTCAAGGCAGAGGTCCACAGGAGCCAGGGGATGGGGGAGGGATGGGGACAGGCTAGCGAGGTGACCTGTGTGTTAGGAACTGAATGTGGAAGGAATTTCTCTTTGGCTGATCAAAGCCCCTGATTTCTGCCACGGGGATCCACAGAAGCTCTTGGCTGGGTGGAACGAGGGACTCGGACCTTAGCCTTGACCAAAACTTGGCATAAACCTCAGCGTGAGGTGTCCAAGGCCAACGGGTGATTCTTCTCTGTCCCAGCAGACTCTGCCCAGAGGTTAGTATGGATGATGCTGACTCAGAGGCAAGGAGCACGTGAATTAGTTTTGTGTGCCGGAAAGTTGGAAAACGTGGGCATGTGATTTTAGTTCGAAGGGTGGGACGAGGAGAGAAAGAAAACCAAGAGAACCAAACCAGGGTATTTCCAGAGGGACTGGTCCTCCAAGGAGAGAGACGAGCGGTCGCTGAACCTGCGCCCCAAGAGCCAGGCTGCGTCTGGGGTTAGCCAATCAGGGTCCAGAGGAAGAGAGAAAAGGTTGATTGACAAGGGGAATCATCACTGGCACCCGACAGCACTTTCATCATGAGCCGGAGAGGAAGCGATCTGCCAGTGCATGGTGCTCCCCTCTGGAGCAGGATCGTGCCCACAGAAAACGGAAGCCAGCTGAGGGGCCGTGGTAGGGATAAACCAGGGGTGGGCAAGGTCTGGTTCGTGGCAGACTGCATTTCCCAGCAGCCTCTTCACGGCAGCTCCTTCTGGCTGCCACTACCAGACTGCCCGGGCACCCTACAGCCATGGCCCCGCCACTCCTAGGGTTTCCATGGAGACAGGCAGGGGCTGCTGGGAAATGGAGTCCAGCCGCCAGCCAGATTGGCTGTTCTGCTCACCCCTGGGCTACAGGCATGCTGACTGAGGAGTCCAGCAGGAGTTCATAATTCACAGATGCTAGGGCTACCTGGGCAACGGGGCTGGGTACCTCTCTTGGCAATGTAAACCATCCAACCCGGGGGCAAGTGAGCTGAGCTACTCAGACCTACCCCAGCTTCCCTACGAGGTGCTGTTGAGCTAGACCGTTCCCCTCCAGCTGCCCCTGCCTGTCTCCCTACCACATCCCAGAGTGCCCAAGGCAGCAGTACACCAAAGGGTTTCCTGGTGACCATCGCCCGGCGAGGCATACATACACTGCATGGACATAGGAGAAACGATCTCTTCATCCAAATCATCCACGTCATCGGTCATGATGAAGTGTGTCTGGGCAGGCCGGGGCGTGCCCATCCAGCTGGGGTCGATGTTCAGGGCTGCACTCAGCGTATGGATGCCGGGGTTGCTGACGATCTGGAAGCCGCAGAGCACCTCGATCTGCTGCCAGCGATGCAGGCGCTCCCGCAGGGCGGCTGTCACCTCGCTCAAGGCCTGCCTGAAAGCAAGATTCAAAGAGGGGATAAAATGGAAAAAAAAAATACAAGGACCAGTAGAATTACAAGAGATAAGGGATGTCCAGGCTCTGAAACAGGGAGTCAGGAGGTTTGACCCACACTTTTCCCTGAGCTGCTTTCAGACCACTTGCAGGGATATGGCTGATGGTAACGAGCTGCAGCCATCTACAACTGATGCCTCACTGAATGCTTCAGTGTCCTCTTGAGAGCTTGAGCAGCTCCAAGTGGCTGGGACTGAAGCTCTGCACTGTGAGGACACAAGAGGTCACCAGCTAGCTTTTGTACGCACATCCCCCCCCAGTCTGTCAAAGGGGAAGTATAGAACTGTCTCAAATAAAGCATCACATTGCACCGAGGCCAGGAAAAGCCAGAGACCAAGGGCAGTTAGAGTGGAACATGTGCTACTTAATGATTTCTTTTGGGATCCAGGCTCTGTACAGCTACGTTCCCTCTCCGCCTCGCCTCCAAGAGCTGAGCAAAATGAAACTCACACTGGATACACGCATGTGTTGCACCTTCCCGCACGTGGGGGAAAGGAAAAGAGGAGCTGGCAGGAAGATACACAGCAGACACTCACTTCGCAGTTAAGATTTTGTGATCCACATCATCAAGGGACGAGCTGTGAGCCACGTGAAATGTGCCGAACAAAGTGTTCCGCTTCTTTTTGATTTTTTCAGCCTGGAAACATGAACAGAGAAAAGAGCGTTGGAAGAATCAGCCCGGGTGTTTCCTTCAGGGCAGCCGTATTCTGGACGGGGCGAGACAGAAATAGCCTTGCAGCTGTTTGCACATACGCACAGGGCTTGAACAGTCGCTTTCTTTTCTGCATGTTATGGCCGTGGTGCCAGCCAGCAGGATCTGGAGTGCCTCCTGGGTCCCACAGCCCTCCTTGGCCCCTTCATTGGGTCGCCAGAGTTCAACAGTCTGTGGTGCAAAGCAGCAGCCATGCCAGAAGGGATAATGACTCCCATCTCGGATATAAAGCCTTATTGGTATGAGTTTATCCAAGAGAAGGAGGCTGGGGGCCTACTGGAAACTAGTCTTTCCCTCAAAAAGGCGGCTGGGACCTTATTGGAAACTAGTCTCTCCATGCAAAACTTCCATCTGCCTGGTCTACCGCATTTGCCCACAAGGTCCATAATGCAAGCCAGAGCAGTGAACACGGCAGCTGACGCAGCACGGGGGAAAGTGCTAAAAGGCTGAAGTGCTCCTGACAAGAGCTGTTGTAAGACAGATAAATTCCTATTTATCCTGTCATCTAGCGGCTGTACCGCACCCCCTGAGCCTAGCACATTCGCTGCACCGCTGCACTTGTTCCCTGCAGCCGCCTGCTCTCACTTGGCTCAGGAGATTTCAAACAGCTGGAAACAGAGCAGTGACTCACGGCAGCAAAAGACGCAAGCCCTCCCCCGCCAAATGCTGTGCCCCTTACACCCGTGACACCCGGAGCAGGAAAGGCTTCCAAAACCAGAAAGAGCTTCTATCCCCAGTAGATTTACCCTGTAGCACGTGACAGCCCAAGTCTGGGTGCCAGCACGTCTGGCCCTGTCCAGTACAGAGCAAATGTAGCCTAGTCATGCATGCACGGGGCTTGCAGCCAGAAACCCTGCAGTACTAATCCCCGCTCTGGCCCAAGTTTGCTGCACTGGAAAAGTCCTGTCACCTCCTCGTGACTCACTGCCCCCATTTGCACAGAGCAAAAAACAACAGATCTGCTCTTCCTCGGTGCTGAAAACCTTAACTGGGGGCTGTGCTTTGACAGAGGGCTGTCGTCACAGGCTCCATCAAGATGTGATACGAGGTCTTGCCCAAACACAGCTCCACATCTGTAACATTAACATTATGCTACGGCCCACCAGGTGGAAGGCAGCAGGAAGAGGAGGACGCAGAGATGGCGAGGAGAGAACAGCAAAGACAGACCGGTTCCCAGTCCACGGGGCCATCAAGACCTGCGGACGTCCTCACCTGGCTCCTTCCCCAACTCTACAGAAAGAAGATCAGGGCTCACCCCTTCCTTGGCCACCAGCAGCTGCTTCTCTGCATTCTGCTTCTTGATGTTGTAGTACTGGACCTCCACCTCGTGTGTCAGCTGCAACCACTTCTGCAAGGCATCGGGGGCAGACCACCTGCTGTGCGACTCAAGCTCCTTCTCCGCGTTCCTCAGCGCCATCCGAACCTGGGAGGGTAGCAGTCACAGCGGCAGCATTACAGGAGGCAGCAGGAAGGGATCTCTCATTCCCACAATGGCTCTTTCAGGGGCCAGCTGATCATGGCCCCAGCATAGGTAAGGCATCAGAAAGGGAACCCTACGTGTCCAGCAAACCTAGCCTTAGAGTCACAGAAAATGAGGGCTGGAAGGGAGCTCAGGAGGTCACATCTAGTCCAACCCCCTGCCCAAGCAGGACCAGCCCCAACTACATCATCCCAGTCAAGGCTTTGTCTACCCAGGTCTTAAACACCTCCAAGAATGGTGATTGCACCACCTCTCTGGGTAACCTGTTCCAGTGCTTCACCACCCTCCTCATGAGAAAGATTTTCCTAATATCCAACTTCAACTTCCCTTGCTGCAACTTGAGCCCATTGCTCCTTGTTCTGTCACCTGCCCCAACTGAGAACAGTCTGTATCCTCTTTAAACCCCCCCTGCAGGGAGTTAGAGGCTGCTATTCAATCCCCACTCAGCCTTCTCCCTGACAACGGCTTGTGGGCAGTTTGGGAGGCAGCCCCCTGATATCCTGAGCCAAGGGGGACAACAGGGCTAACCAGGGGAGCAAGGCAGCACCATTTTCTTTTTCTTGCTAGATCATCTTGCCTAGGAAGAGCTGCCGTGCAAGCAGTGAGAGCGACCAGCCTCCCCCTCCTTCCAGAGGCTGTGGCCCTTTTGGTTTCTTTTCCCATCAGGAATTGGGAGGCTTTTGACTCTTATTGCTTCAGCTGCCACCCAATCAAGCAGAGTGTTTAAACAGAGCAGATCTCATCCATCTCGCCCAGTTTTGCTAAGATGTAAGAACACAAGACCTGCCATTGACTCAGTCAGACCATAGGTCCACCTCGCCTGGTCTCCTGTGCGACAAAGCAGCAGAGAGTAGATGCTGGAAGGGAGTGGACTGGGTCTGACCAAGGTTTTTTCCCCCCTCCCTGCTCCCCTCTCACTTGCAGCCTCCAGCATTTAAGCATCAGTAGCATCACAGGCTCTGTCTGCTGTCACAGCACACATCTCAGGGAGACTTTCTCCAGCCCAGACCACAACCTCATCTTGTGAGGATCCTGCAAGTCACTTTGGAATGAAAAAGGAGGAGAGGCTGAACCCGCTGAGGACATCAAACCTTCAAGATTTGCAAGCGGTGACTGAGGACTTGCAGTCACATCCAGAGAGTTTTCTCAGTGCTTAACGAATGTTATGATCTCTCCAAGGCATTAGGCCTTGCTTTACAAACAGTGAAACAGAGGCAGAGTGTGAAGTGACCGATTCAGCAGCATCCCCAGGAACATGACAGCAGAGACCTCATCCCAGCACGGGTCTGTCCCCCAGTGATGGCCCTGCATATTACGTGGGAAACGCACGTGGTTTTACCCTGAGTAAGAACCAGTTTGTGAGGACTAAAAGGTATGCTTCTTTTTAAACATCAGCCTCAGACACAGAAACCACTGAGAAGTCCGGCTGCAAGGGACCTCCAGAGGTCACATCTAGTTCAACCCCCCTGCCCGAGGCAGGATCAGCCCTGTCCAAACCAGCCCAGACATCCACTGTCCAACCTCTTAGCAAAATGACAGCCACCCCAATGCAGCATGGGACATTACACCCCACCCTGCCACAGGGAAGGTTGGGGGGCCGCAGTAGCCAATGTCCTGCTTCTGTAAAAGGTTGCTAACATACAGTGGAGAGACCCCAGGTAGAGGCCATGCCCCCGCTACCCGCTACAGAGGAAGACAAACCCCCCCAGGCTGTATCAGTCTCATCAGGGGGAAAATTTCTTCCCGACTCCAAATGCCAGTCTCACCCTGAACGGAGGCGCAAGACCCTCTCGCCAGGACCCTGTGGGCTGGTCCCAGCAGAAGTGCTGGCACAGCCCAGTCCCAATCCCTAGCCTGGGCTGCAGCCAGCACCTCCAAGGGAGGCTTAAAACCATGTCAGAGAAAGGGGGGAGGGTGCAGGGGCAACCAGGAAAGCCCGGCCTCCCGAGACCTCAACTCCCAGCCTCACCTGTGCTCCAGCTATGCTACAAATGTTCGCGAGAGAGAGGATCCCATTCCAGCATGCTGCCCCATTTGCACTATAACCACTCAAGTTTGCAGTATGAGCAGAACCTGCAACTGGCATGACATCTCCAATGTTAGCACACAAGAGGCCTTTCTGTTTTTTCAGTTCACTGTGACCTTGATGCAAAGCTGCAAGAGGTCAGTGGGAATCCTTCCAGTGACTTGCCTGGGTTTTGAATAAGCCCATGCTAACAAGATGTATGCCTGCTTCCTGCCAGCCAAGCACTAATAAGAAAGAAGCCTTTGTCCAGGATAGACAGCTGCACACGGGCCCAAGAATGTAAATGTTTAAAGGATCTCTCCACACGCCCAGATCCTTTTCCTTTTCCGTGTGAACTCACTCCATCGCATTTTAATTGCTTTTGGCTTGGGCTTTATTTCTCTTTCAAGTTATCATCAAGTTATGCTCAGGCCCTGGAAACTTCACTATTCCACCCCGAGCACATTTGCCTAACCTAGCCAGGAAGCTGTCACCAGCCATGTGCTGGATGCAACTTCCCACCATGCTTGGACTACCTGCACCCTGAATCATATTGTGTGTCATAATTGGTCTAGACTGTTCTCGTAAAACAAGACCAGAACTGTAATTCTGGTGAGGGACTAAATGCTCCTCAGAGACTTCAGCTCTACTGAATTGATCTCATGATGCACTGGGCTCTGTTTCCTCTCATCCCTCTGGGCTCTCCTATCACACCCACCACGGTAGTATCCGTGCTCCGGAGCTGTGAGGCTGGAGAAGGAGCACCCGAGCGGAGAGGGGTCGAGGTGTTCTCTGAGCGCTCATGGAATCAGAACTAGCTTGTCTGGGAAATGCAAGGGGAGGGTTGAAGTGTAAAACAACAGCCAGGGGACCGGGACACATGGGAGAAGTGTGCTCCTGGAAGACCAAAGTGTGTGCTGGGTGGGATTTCTCAGAAGAGTGGGTTAGCGGGAGAACACATGGACAGATGCCCCATCTCACCATGGCAGAGCTGCCTCTGATCCCCAGTGCTCCAGTACGCCTTTAAACCCTGCCTATGAAAACCAGGAAGCAAGAACTGGTGCGAAAGGGAGCTCCCATTTCAGGAGGTGCCGAGACACAAACGCATCTCAGGAATCTGGGTTGCACGCTCAGTGGGAGTGGCTGGTTAAATCATACCAGTGGTCTCTAGCTCATTGAACAGTGGTTGTGTTACAGCACACGGTGAGGCTAGTGGATAAAGCCATTACTCACGCTTTCAATGAATCCCCCAAGGAGGCCCCTATAACAGAGTGGGTAAGTCATCACCAGCTTCTTGGATTCCAGTGACAATGCAAAGGAGAGGGGAAGGGGGGAATATAGGAGCAACTCCACCTTTCTCTGGAAGCCAGCAGTAGGATCGGGTCATGGGGCACAAGAGGAGGAGAGAAAGGTTGCATATACTTCCGAGACCAGCCATAAGGCTGGTAGGGCAGCTGGCACTCATATGCCCAGAAATATCTGTGTGACTGTTTATGCTGCCTGGAGGTATATTTTCACATTGGCCTAAATGAAAAACTAGCATTTTGGAAATGCTGTGCGAGAGCCAAACTCTGGCTGAGGGACTGGAGACAGATAGCGGCTGGGTGACCCCTGAAAGGAGTATGGCACCAAAGCACCCATAATGCAGGAGAAGATCACTGTGTCTTTCCCGAAACGTGGATACATAAAACGCAATGTACAGAAGAAGAAAGGGGCAAGCCCTGCGGTGCAGCCCCAGCGCAAAATGCTTTCACAGAGATTATCAGAGCCGTGGATCCAGTTTAGCGTCTGCCCTTTGGAGACAGCAGGGGCTGGCAGAATCATGAGGGAAGCACATCCAGCCCTTCTGACCACCACGTAGATCAGCATGGAGGGACCCCAGGAAAGGGAACCGATATGGAAAGCATAACCGAGAGGATAGGGAGACACTGGATCTGCTCCGTCTCCAAGGCCGACTGGGAAAAGGAAGGTGTAAGAGTGTAGCTGGGCTTTGCCAGGAGAGGAAAGCAGTGACCACACAGCACAAGGCCATCCAACCCCCCCGCCCCAGCCCCTCCTGCTTATATACATGGGGCCAGATGCTACTCGGGCACCCGAGTGTGATCCTATCCACCCTCCTCGAGTCCTTCAAAGCCAGTTACTGCCAAAAGCATAAGACACGAAGGCCCCTTTGTGCACCTCTGTCTTAAGGCCAGCAGGAGGTTCACTGCAAGAGTAGGTGCATTAATGGCTTGTCAAGGGCTCGAGCAGGGCAGAGCAGGAGCACACTGGATCTGCGGGGTAGGATACAGCCGCAGCATGAAGGAGTGGCATGCCTGGCCAAGGCCCCTACCTGCTCCAGCTCCTGCTCCGCGTACTTCTGTCTGCTCAGCTCATTCTCAGTGCCCTCGCGCAGCTCCCGGAGCCGGTGGGCCTCCTGCTTGGCAATGCTGATCTCATCCTGCAGCTTCTGCTCCAGCGTCACTTTCTCCACCTCCACCGTGCGGTGTTCCTCCTGAGCCTTGTGCAGCCTAAGGCAAGGAGGAGACACAGGGAGTCAGGAGGGCCAGAAGAGCTGGCGTGTGCTTGGCTGAAGGAGACGACTCGCCCAGAGCAAATCGCTGCATTCCAGTATGCCTAGGTATGCGTGCGAGCATGTACAATGTGTGGTCAAAGCCAGCTCTGCTTCTGTTTATGCTGAAAGCAAGGGAATTACGCTGCCATAAATTCAGAGGGAGAGAAAATCCGACTACAGACCATGGCACTGAAACTCCCCTGTTAGGAGAAACTCTGGGGAAGCTTCACTGTGCATGGGAAGAAACTAAATAATCCACTTCTGTTTCTTGGCCGTGTTTACTTTCTGACATCCCAGAAGGGCACAAGCCACGGGCTCATTAAATAAGATGCAAATGTCTTTCATTCTTCTCCTTATTCACAGAAATCTAGAACAGCCTGTCATTAATCAGTGCTAATCTCCTTCAAGGCAGTAATGCCTTTGGTTTAACCAGTCTTGGAATATGCATGTGTGTATATGCAAGCGAGACATGCTTTCTTACTCCATTTCTCACTTTCTAACAACCAACTCGCTGTTAAGGAAAGCCGTGATTTTGAAACACGTGTTCAGTTGTTGCCTCTGTCCCAGGGATACATGTCATCATGAAGACTGTGAAAAACCATAGAGCCAAGATACTGCCAGGAAGAGACCATACCAAATGGAAAAGGCCTCTTGAATCAAGCAGAGATGAGCAGAAAAAGAACTAATGGCTGGACGGTGAAATAAGACTATTAGAAATGTTTCTTGCCTCCACAGCAGCAGGATTTACCGCTGGCGCTGTTACAAGGGCAATGGTGGACTCTGTCTCAGGGGGCCTTGAGCTCCGGATGAAATGCTTTCCTACAAGCCAGGCTTTAGCAAAAGGGGCAGCTCTCAGGCCTGGGTCCTGCCAGAAATGGACTAAATGATCCAGTGGTCCTTCTGGACCATAAATCGATGAGTTCCTTTCCAAAGCTGGAGGATCAACAGCTGCTGGGCCCAAGAGCAGTGTTTAAACAGCTAAGCGAGGCACCTCTGGGCAGTCCTGTGCCTTGATGGCGTAGGGCAGGTTCTGCTCCCAGCTTAAACAGCCCTTTCTATTCATCCCCTGTGTTCTGGCCAGGTAGTTTCCTCTTTCGATTTGGCAGGAGTGTTACGGTAACTCCAGGCATTACACTAACAGCTTTGTGAGGTTAGGTGTGCTAAGCTCAGCTGTTCAAACCCTTACTGGGCTGAAGCACAGAGATTCAAGTAAGCCACCCTGCACCCCCAGAGCATCCAGGGAGGGGTGCTCTCGACACACCCCATCCACCTGCCAATACTGCGGTGAAGCCTCTTTGGGGGTGTTGGTCTCGAGACCCATCTCTGGTGTGACAGAGTGACTACAAGGGACAGCCCCCTATAAGTGGCTTCACCGCTCTGTTTCCAGGTCCGGCACGTGGGTGCAGGCATTGACAGGAGAGGTGTGCTATGGGGTGGCCACCTCTGGACATGCTGGGGACACATTTTTGGCAGGAGCTAGGTGGGAAGATGCCACAGAAATGGACTGCAGCAGAACTTTTAAAAAACCCAACCACAATCAATCAGCCCAAAAGGAAACAGGAGCATTTCCAGGAACTGTCTCTGCTCATTCAGGGGAGCCAAGGCCAGTAGCCTAGTCCTGGCTTATGGCTATTTAACAGTGATTCCAAGGGGAGAAGTGATGGGGAGGTATCTGCGGCATCACATCTTTGAGATGGCTTGGGCTAAACTAAAATCAGAAGCAAGGGTATGTGCCCCAGCTCCTAGCAACCTTTCCTGGAAGGGGGTTCCAGTAAGTAATGGACTTCCAAGGGTGAGAGGAAGCAAAGCAGATGCTTATCACAGTATTTAGCACACGCACCTAACTATCCATCTCCACAGCTCTACCCAAGGGTAAAGTATTGTTTGCCTTGTGCCTGCTCCAGAGAGGAGATCTCACAAAAAGCCCACGTGAGGAACTGGGCCTAGAAACTATTAAAATCATTCTGAAATGTTACTATGAACAAACCAGCCCGTTCTTCAGACAGGTGTTGGAGGGCAGCAGTGCAATCAAGAGACACCCCTACGACAAAACTGGTTCCCGAGGGTTCAGCCATGGCCCTGCCACATGGATCTGGATGGGTCGGACTTTCTTCAACCCTTTTGCGGCTGTGTGGCTGGACAAGAGTCAATTTGCAATTTACAGTTCTGCCGAGACGCAGAAATGTTTTCATTCCTAATTAGGAAAGGATCCTGCCGAGACATTCCAAGTGTGGAGACAAACCCACGCTCTCTGCCCTCCGGGGCTCATCACTCCATGTCTTCTGCGCTGGGTTATCAATACCATATGTGTATCCGAATGCCCCACTTGAAGGGGACATTCCTCTGCAGAGGGGTGCTTGTGTCACTGGGGAAAGCGGGTGGGGGGCAAGCCTTAGTATCTCTCTGAGCCAGATCAGGTATCAAGCCTTAATATTTCTCTGAGCTAGGAGTCCTACAGCTTTCACCCCCCACCCCACCCTTTCATTACTCCTGGGTCTTTAAAATACAAGCATCATTTCCTCTGATGCCTATGGGGGTGCAAACAAACTCCCCCACATATTCGCATCAGCGAATTCAATGCCGTTTCACTCCAGGGTGTTTCCACTGAGTTCAGCAAAGTTTCTCTGGATCTGTCTTAGCACAAGTGCAGGGAACCCAAGCCTGGTATCTGCAGAGGTACCTCACGTGCTCTGGTAGGAGACTGCACTGTGATGTGCGCCTTTGTAAGCAAACATGTTGCCCTTTTTTTGTCTCTGCTAAGGGGTATGGACAACTGACTGGAAACAGTCCTTGTGAAAGGATCTCCCTTCAAAGGCCTTACAGGAGAACAGAGCTTGGCTTTCTTGCTTGCGTGATCGTAAAGGCCTTTACAGGGTTTTCAATTGTGTAAGTGTGGAATGAGGAAAGAGTCTTAAACATGAAAACAGGCACATGGAGAACGCGAGTCAGCCATGCTCTGGAGGGAGCCATGGGGGGGGCTGCTCCCACCAGCCGGTGAGAGAAAGCAGCGTTAACCCCTTTGAAAACTGGATCTACTCTGTGAGAAAGTGACGTGCCAAAAACAATACAAGCAAGACACTGGCCGAGCCAGGAGCCGAACCTTCATCTGTCAACTCCTAGGTTCAGCTCCTGGCTCGGCCAGAGCCTTGCTCATATAGTTAAGTCCCAGGAGCTGAACCTTCATCTGCTTCCCCACCAGACAGTCCTTCCTGCCCAAGTACTGCAGACACGTCACTGGCAGTGCTCTCAAGATCTCAGCTATGCCTGGCATGCATGACTTCCAGTTTCTTCCTGCCTGGCTTCAGGTAACAGAAGCGAGGGGGCCCAGGCACATCTGCTTATTTACGTCATCCAGTTCGCAGGGACAGATCCAAGGTCACCTTGGAGATGGTGTGAATGGGATGGTCTTCAGCTTACAGGATGGCTTACTTTTTTTTTGAAGTAAACAAGGGAAGTCAGCAGTTCCTCAAGTTCTGGATTCAGAGGGATTTTCTAGAGCAGGGCTATCACCCTCACTGAACCTTCATAAGTGGCATGGGTCCACAGACCAGCTCCGTGGACCAGATCTAGCACGTGGCCCTGGATGCCACATACAGCACGTGCTCCAGATCAACTGCAAACATCGGTCCAGGGCATGCAGTGTGCAGGTTCGGTCCAAGACACAGGCAGCACCACATGCCAGATGGCAGCTCCGCGAGCCAGCTGCATCTCCGGCACCCCTGCCCTTGAGCGACTGTTTCAGTAGGCAGCCAAGCTTTTACGCAGGAATCCCCATTGCCTTCTGGCTGGAGAGAAATCTCTTTCTGTTGGGAAATCGCCAACCTAGCGGTGGTAAAATTATACAGGGCTTTTGAGAGGTGATTTGCTGAGCTGAACTGGCGGCCTTTCAGACACATAGGAAACGTAGTTTTTCTTATCTATCTGTTTCAGGAACAAAGCCGGTCATATGTCTGCATCACCCGTAAGGGAACGTGAAGAGTTTTGCACCATCATCCCAATACCCTGTCAGCTCTTTCCTTCCCAGTGAGATCATTGTACTCAAAAACTACTTGACAAAAGAAGGCTCTCAGCACGACACCATGAGCAGGGTTATTCTTGGACGCCTGTCATGAGAAGATAGGCAAGAGAGCAGGCTCCAGGACTAAACATGTTTATGGCACTCTTTCCAAGGGCTGAAGTGTTTGCAAAAATCTTCACTGCAGGTTTACATTCCTGAGATGCTGGGACAAGT
Source organism: Crocodylus siamensis (assembly GCF_052110815.1). Taxonomy (NCBI): domain Eukaryota; kingdom Metazoa; phylum Chordata; order Crocodylia; family Crocodylidae; genus Crocodylus; species Crocodylus siamensis. The sequence goes on along the minus strand of NC_143395.1, from coordinate 421,714,466 downwards.
GCCGGCACCCCTCCACACCACTCCTCAGCAGCTAGCGCAGGCAACGGGGGCCTGACTGCCCACAATGAAGTGGTTGGGAATGTAGCCATCTGCTTCTGTGGCAGCTGGATTGGCTCTTTAGCTTTGGAAATGATATTCCAGACACAAGTGAAAACGATGAAAACTGCAGTCTGCAAGACTCTTTAAAGAAATGACAAAATGCGGTGTCAAAAAGTAAACAAGGAGATTGTCACTGGTAACACTCTGGATGACCTTACTCCCCAAAAAAAGCTGTGCCCATACAGACCCTGATCTGGCAAGCTTTTCTCACGTAACACTGCTGGAATCAACGTCTTTGCATTTTGCCAAAAAGAACAAATGAAACATTTCTGTGATGAACAAGAGACCGAGTTCAACTATTCCTGTTCAACAGTCCAGCACTGGGAGGGCTTCATATTTTTAACTCTTCCCAGGAAACCCTATCTGGGATTTGGTTATCGTTGTGCTGTCAGGGAAGGGGGAGCTACTTAGGAAGAGAGATGTCCAAATCTCATTTCTACCAGATTGATGCACTTCCTCCCACCAGCCAAGAGAGGTATGATATAACCCGAGTCCGTCCTTCCAAAAGAGGCTGATTATGTTTTATTCTTTTCTAAGCCTCTTCCTTTTTGTAGGAGCAGAGCTATTCAGTCATTTTGAAACAAAAGGAGAAGAACCTGCTTTCTCTCCTTTGTGCTGACAGAGGGAAGCCAGAGATGATCAGCAGCTTCGCTGCTGAAGCACAGGAAAGTGTGGTGCAACAGCAGCAAAATTCCCACTTAAAAATGGAGTTGCTTACATGCAGAGGTGATAACCGGTGATAAACAGGGAGCCCTCCATCATTCTAGCTATGATCTGGAGTGCTAGCAGTTGTTTTAATTCCCAAATCACCAAAGCTCCCATTGAGAATATTTTTAGGACTTATTTTTTATTGTTAGACACCCCAAAGCTTTTTGAGGAGCAACTAACCAACCAACCTACATAAATTAAATCTGGGAGTAACCAGAGGGCTTGGTGAGAGAAACAGGCTTTTTACAACTAAAAAGCTGAAAGGCATGGTAAGCCGACTGAAACATCCCCAAAATTAATTCCTTGGAGATGGGTGGGAAATTATACCACATCTGGAATTCAGAAAGCAACACAGACCTCAACATGATGAGTGGAAGATAAGGTGAGAGGCATCATCATTTAGGCTTAGTTACACCTGAGCGTAACTCTGCTGTTATAATACATCAGACACTTGCACCCAGTGTTTCCAGTTCAGCAAAGTAGCTTCACGTGACTCCATAATGTGAATGAGGCTGGATCCAGAAGCACATTTGGCACAGCCCCCGTATAAGTGACTAGTGCATTTCCTGCAGGAGCTGGGAAGGCTGGGATAAGCCCAAAGCTGACCTGATGAACGCGGTGCTAGGCTCACTCAGTGACTACGCAAGCATGCCAGCCGCCCTGACTGGCTAGCAGGTTTATCACGGTGACCCAAGAAGGCCATGGCTGATATCCAGCAGGGATCAAGTGATATATGTGAAGCACAAGAGCTGGAGAGAGCACGCATGCTTTGTTGAGGAAATATGGCTACAAACCCAAACTTCCAGAGGAGACCCACAGTTGGTGGCTGAGTGGACAGGGAAGACTCACCTCTCTTGCAGGTCATGGAGACTTTGCTCTGCTCTCTGAAGCCCCTCCAGGTCTTTCATCATCTTCTTCATGTGCTCCTTTGAGTAGCGATTCTGGATGAAGGCAAACCAGCATCCACCCACTCCAATGACGATGGAAATCACCAGCAAGAAATCCTTTAGGTGGTTATGACGAGTTACTGGTGGGGGAGAGGGAAAAAAAAAGTAACAGGATATTGTTTAATTCCAAGAGGGAAAGATGAAGATCTTCTTTTCAATCATTTCTTTGCACAATGGGAGAAAGGAGAGGTAATTAAAAACAGCGTAAGAAAGAACCGCGGCTCTAGAAACTTGGAAGTCAGGGAGGACTGAGATCAATCCACACCTATCGGCCTCTTGAAACTAGCAGACAACTGCTACCTGACCTAAACAGATGAGCCCAAAGCAATGCCGGATATAAAGGTGAAATCCCACCAGTTTCTCTGACTACATGTCCAGTGATCATGATGGCAGGATGCAAAAATCTTTAATTTAATGGAGGATGACCCAGCAACATGAAAGACTCTACATACATAGCCATATCCATATGCATATGCAAAGTCATCAAAACAGCTGTTCTCCTCTGAGGAAAAACAGATTGTAAATCAAGAGGAAGGCGGGGAGACAATATTCTCTGCTAAGATCTGGATACGAAACAAACTTCCGCAGGATTTTAGGAAATCCAGTTTCTGCCTTGAAATGCTCAAAGTACTCAGATACTATAGTGACAAGGAGTTATATGCAATTAAGATAGATAAAGAGGTCTTCATTAGATTGGACACTAATTCACCAACTCTTAGCTGGATCTCACAGCTTAAACCTTTGCTATGTGAGCACAGATCATCATCACAGTGCAGCATCCAGCCACACACAGGGTCAGGGGCTGTTTTCATACACATTTTAAAAAGATCCTAGAGAGATTCTTGTGAGGGTTTCCAGAGACAGAGATTTTAGACTTTGATCAAATGGGGTGGGGTGACCACCAAACATTATTTCAGTTTCCTGTTGTGCCTGTGCATGCACCACTTTTTGGACCTTCAGAGCAATTTGTACTGAGACATCTGAAAGGAAAGGGAAAGATTTGGGGAAGTTTGCTGCTGAACCATTGCTTTTCTTTCCTCACCACAACAACAGATCAGTCCTGTCCATACTGATCCAGTTTTGCTGTCTGAATGACAGAGTAGCATGAGCCAGATATCACATCACAGGGGAACTTGGGATCAGGGCTACCTGAACAGGACTCTCTTTCCCCTCTGTTGGCTCTGTTATTATGTGTATGAGTGATATGCAGTTCAATCCTAGTTATAAAGGCAGTGAGCGTTTTCTAGCAGCAAAACAAACCAAAGAGCCTGGGACCAGGACTTCTGCAAGAGACCAAGGAAGGACTTTAGTGCCCCAAACAGTGCAGGGGAGCAGCAGAAGTCCCTCATCTGAGGAATGCAGGCGCTGTTCCCTTTGTACCCCTGGGCTGTAAAATTGCCTCAAGGGCAAGAAAAGGCAGGAGGACCATGTCCCCGTCTCCTCAAAACAGGAATGAGCTGCGTCCAGTGGTTATGGTCGGCCAAGTTGTACGAGTAGAAAGTTACAATCTCTTTTTAAAAGCTTGCTTAGGAAGGAAGACATGGATAAAAGAAGAGGGGAGTCATTTGTATCAACACCATCACTCCCTGTTGTAGATTTATGGATAATTCAGAACTGCAGGATCTTGAATGACTACGGACAAACGTACTAACAAAGTGGAGGGGGAGAGGTATCAAAGACCACTGAACGCAACCAAAGTAGCAATCCATCCTGTTCCCGAAAGCATGTCTAATATAGAGAAGGATGTTTTCTTCTGTTGTGGGGGCCCCGACTTTGAGAGACATACAGTTTCTCAAAGGCTGTAAACACGTACAAGTCCCACGCACCCATTAGTAGCTAATGACGCCGAAACCTCTAAAACTTAGAGAAGGAAAATTATCCAACCCAAAGAGACTGCACCCAAGACAAGCCAACCCTATTCTGGACTGATCATGATGAATAAAGGTCAATTAATCACTACACAGAAAGCTGATGGTTGCTTAGAAACTAATGACCATGGGTGATGACTTTTCATATAGGCAAATAAAGGATGGTCTGAGCCAACAGCATAGATATAAACACTTTGTGTTTCTAAAAGATTAAATTTCCTCGAACCGAGAAAAACCATATGCAAACCCTGACCATGGAAAAAAAAATAAGACAGGAAAACATGAAGTACACCTGGAAGTTCTTTGTAAAGAGTTGGCGAAAACCAATCACTCCCCAATCCAGAAAAATGACAAGTTTGGTTACAACCCGCCCTGGTTCAACGGCAAACTGAAGGCAGGAATCCTACTTTAAAAAAAAAAGCAACATGCAACAAACACAAAAAAGGAAACTAAACACCAATTTCCCACAGCTCCTAACTTCTAAGTTATACCATTTTCTAAGAAAAGCTAAAGATATCATGGGAAAAACATCTGTGGTTGGCAGGGCTAAGGACAATCAAGAATTTGGGGGTTTTATTCATTCACTTATTTGATACATATTTGGGACAAAAAAGAAAGTCCTGGCAGTAGTGCAGGCCCATTACCAGACAGGGCTTGCAATTATATATGATCATTGTAATTGTATAGGAAAGGCAAAAGTATTCAGTAAATACATCTGTTCCTGCTTTTTTTTTTCCACATGCAGATAGATCATAGGGTTGTATCACATGAGGATAAGAAATATGTTCCAATCCATTATTAATCAGGGAGAACCGCTTCTTTTTCTCATTCTGGGCCACTGCAGTTAATAGATTTTCCAGCATCAGACACAACGTGGCCTGGGCCATAGTCCTAGAGAGGACTTCTGGGGTGCCCTGTTCCTATAGGAGCTGGCAGACCCACAAATGCGGGGGTCTAGTTGGGGCTGGTCCTGCTTGGAGCAGGGGGTTGGACAAGATGTGACCTCCTGCAGTCCCTTCCCACCCTCATTCTCTATGACATCTTTGCATCTCTGTGAAGCCTATTGACGGCACCAAGCAGAAAGCAAAAGAAACATCTCAGAAACAGGAATTCAGAGGAGCATCTCGCTTCACCTAAAGCAGTGAGATTCCTGTGAGAAATCTCTACAACTTCACCACCCTGGAGAGCATAATTACCTCTGAGAAGGCAGTTTCCAAAGTACTTGAAGCAATCAGACCAGTTCTGGATTCAGAGATTTACGGGGACAGGGATCCAAAGAGCCTTAAGTGGGCTGCACAGAAGGAAAGGTCTGTTCTTAGAGAGATTAGCAATCAGGTTCTGCAGTGCAGTCACACAGGTACCTTATGCAGAAGTAGTCAGAGCAGGGGTCACTTCTGGGTTAGATGATGCTCTCTGCTCTTCCTCCCCACTGAAAAAAATCCTCACCTCAGGTGCAAGAAAAGCGGAGACTCCCAAAGCAGTGCTTGCTTTCCCAGTACAAATAAATGTTGGACTATATACCCACTGGTCACTCAGTTAGGCTGGGAACAGGAGGAGGGGAGAAGGAGGAGGTGCGATTTCACTTGCTGTGGTCCATTACATCTAAATATTTATTGGAAATAGCTGCTTAAAACACACAGCAGGCCTTCTCAAGTAAGCATGCAACTCCTTGCAAGCACAGTACGTGGGAAAGAGCTTGTTGAGGTGAAGCTGGTATTTATGAGATGGGAGTTTAAATGTTATGGATCTGATTGCTAGGCCTATACATCAAGGTGCCTAGAAAAAAAAAGGAAACTTTCTAGTCTGGGGAAGAGAAGTTTAAGGAGGGATGTGATAACCATCTTCAAAGACAAAAAGGTTATTTATAGAGAGGAGGGAGATGGGCTTTTTCCTGTGGCTGCAGGGGGCAGGACTAGGAGCAAAAGCTTTAGACTGCAGCAGAGGAAATTTAGACTGGACACGAGGAGGAATTTTCCAACTCTCAGGGCAGTCAAGCATTGGAACAGGCTGCCTGGAGAGCTGGGGAATCTCCACCCCAGGAAACATTTCAAGGGTAAGTTGGACAGACACATGGCTGGGATGGTTTAGTTGGGGACTGCTCTGTCCTGAACAGGGGGCTGGACTAGACAACCTCTGGACGTCCCTTCCAACCCTATGATCCAACTAACGTAAATCATTTCTCAGAAACAACATCCAGCAGCTAAGGAACTTCAACCAAGTTTAGAGACATCAATCAAGCCTCATAACCCCCCGCTTCCTCCCAGGAGACAGGTCAATATTTGAGACCTTCTACAGACAGGTAAACTTCATTTGATCACATTCGATTTGATCTTCCAATTTGTGTGCACAGGTGATTTGGGCATCGCCATGTTGGCCAAGCTATAACCGGCCCTTTTGGATGGTCCTGCTAGGGCTCCAGGTCCGTTTCAGAGCACTTGATTACACATAAGCTCTTTCCATAACTTCAGTTGTGACCCGTCAGCCACCACATCCAATGGAGCAACACTGATCACAAAACCGTTGCATTTTAAGCCACTGAGTTACTTTTGTGCAACGCACAGAGTAGAAAGCCAAAAAGAAAGATCACAGCAGATGGAAGACCTCAGGCATCTACCTTTTTTCTGGTGTCAGGTGGTGCCATGCCAGCCAGTAAGTACAGGCTCTCTCCTTTGGTGTTGGCTTCACATCCTGTTACTATTTCACAGCCGCTGTCGTTTAGAACTAGGCCCATTTTCTTAGCACGAACTGATCGTTCCCATACTGGACGTACATACTTTGCAGTAGAGTAACACAAGGCAATAGCAGTGGTTCATAATGTAGCTGGGTTGACTCCCCGCTTTGAGGTAACCAACTTTCAAAAAGCATAAGCTGAAAGCTGGCATTTTCTGAGGGGTGCCTTGAGTGTATGGGGTTTAAACACCTCCAAGCATGGAGAATCCAGCACCACTCTGGGTAACCTGTTCCAGTGAGAAGGTTTTTTCCCCCAGTATCTAACCTCAACTTCCCTTGAGGCAACCTAAGCCCATTGCTCCTTGTTCCATCATCTGTCCCCACCGAGAACAGCCCAGCTCCATCCCCTTTGCAGCCCCCCTGCAGGGAGGTGAAGGCTGCTATTCAATCCCCCTCGGTCTTCTCTTCTTCAGACTAAATCAACCCAGTTCACTCAGCCTTTCCTCACCAGTCACCCCCAACTGGACGCTCTCCAGTTTGTCCACATCCTTTCTGTAGTGGGGGGCCCAAAACTGGACACAAGACTCCAGATCTGGCCTCCCCAGTGCCGAATAGAGGGGAAGGATTACTCCCCTACTCTCTCCTGTGTAAGGAGGGGAGAGCGCGTGGCTGGACCATCACACCTCCCTCTCAACTTCCTTTCTAAAGCTCCCTGTCACAATAAATCCCAATGGGGTCCCCATGAACATGACATCCAAGTTCAGCTTGGGCCCAAGTTGAAAGCACGTGAGACTGAAATGAACCTAGATCTTCTGCGATCCAGACCAGAGCTTTAATCCACACCACCAGCCTTGCTACCCTATTACAATAAGACCAGTGCGGTATCATCGGAGATGAAGGATCCAACAGCATGAAGGGGACCTGATGAATTGCAATCCAAGTTACAGCTTTGATGATTTCTTTTCAGTGCAACTGAAGAGATAGGAAACACAGCTTAAGATTTTTGCCAAAAAGCTACAGGATACAATATTTTTTCAGTCCTTAGGTTCTAGCATCAGGCTTTAACGGTGCCAAGTCAAAAACACAAGCAGTATAAATCCAAGCTGCCTTTTTCAACTGTTCACAATTTTTTCCATCAGACATTTGGTATCAGCTTATCACCTTAACAGTCAAGGCTGTAAAAAATGTGCTACAAGGTACAGTATATCTGGCAGGATATACAGGCAATGGAAGCAGAAAGAGTGGGGTACCCAACATGATGAACCCTCTGAATGAGAGGACCAACCATTGGACAAGAGGATCTAACAGGAGACTAGCACATTGCATTAGCAACCAAAACATGCCTCCCATATCCCCCCTGGAGACAGCACCCGTGCACTTGGTGGATTTTACATCTCTAGGTGCATCATGAACACAAAAGTTATACGGCAGAGACACTATCCTCCTTTCCCCATGAAACCCTCTGACCAGGGCAAGCCTGGGAGATTTTACACGGTGACACATATTGTCTTCAAGGTGGTTTTTGTGCTATTAAAATCAGCAGCGGCAAGACAAAAAGGAAGCGCTCGACCAAGCCCTTAAGAAAAAGAACCAGCAGTTGCTCTAATCAGCATTTGCACGAAATCAGGAGAGCAACGCCTGTACAACACAATGCTGGGCTTTGAAAGGGGTGAGGCAGAAACAATATTTGCTGTTTAACATGCCTTTGTAGTCTTACTGAAATCCAGTACCACCAATGGACTTTCACTTCTATTCATTTCGCAGGCACTCCCAACAAGGCTGTGATTTCTGGGCCCACATTATACAGAGGATGGAACCGAAAGTTCTGCAAAGCCACGGGCAGACTAGTTGTTGAACCAATACCTGAGCTGCTGCAGAGAGAAAGTGGAGGAAGAGCTCATCGATGAGTCCTAACACACAGAAAGACATTCCTGGTGCATTTCTCAATGTATTCCCAAGCGCACAGTTCCCTAGAAAGTCCCAGCTCAGTTCCTGAGGATTCAGCAACCATTAAAAGCCCCAGTAATCTCTGTGCTGGGCACTGACTTCCCCTCAGTTGCACAAGAAAGAGACATCAATGGTTTAAATTACAAAACTACAGCACTTCAGAGAGACCAAGGCCTCACTGCAAGGACAGACAGCAACGTACTAGGGTACCACAGACCACACTGAGCTCCAGTGCCAGCTGCTACGGAAATCCCGGCTCCACCTCACCCTGGGCCATCCGAGCCTGGGAAGCACAAAGCAGAGCACCCTGCAGCGAGGATGCAGCAGGGCTTGAGTGGCAGTCCCCAGCTGGGGGACTCATGGGATGTCCAAGATAGTGAAAGCTTGCAAGAGTCTGTGAATCAAGGGGAAAAGCTTCCCTGCGGGACAACCGCTATATCCTGGCAGAAATGGAGAAAGTAAAATGAAGGCGACTGGGGCATGGCGAGGCTCAGCAGACAAGGTGGGTGAAGCACTAGGTATCGCCGAATCTCTGCCAGCTGTAGAGGAAAGAACGGACAGTGGAGCAAAAAGGACCCATAAGGGAGAGGCATGGCCTTGCTAGCTGAAGTGTGAAGGAGAAGCATGGGACCGTGCCATGCAAGATGGAGAGGCAGAACAAGATGCACAGGACAAGAAGCAGTATTCAGCCTTTGAGCTATAAAATGTACCCATGTCCCCAAACAAGCACTGGGACTTTCATCTCACTTTCCTTTCTTGTTGAGCTGAAGAATTGCTGGTGTTCAGCCTAATGGGACAATTGGGGAAGAAGGGGATATAAAACACAGTGCCCTGGCCACCTGCTGTAGTTCTGCACACACTTTGCACTCTGGCTCAAAATCGCTCAGTCTTTTATATAGGATCATGGGATCCCAGGACAGTAGGGCTGGAAGCGACTTCCAAGGTCATTTAGTCCAGCCTCCTGCTCAAGGCAGGACCAGGCCCGACTAAACCATCCCAGCCAAGTGTCTGTCCAAGTTGCTTTTGAAAACTCGCAAGGATGGAGATGCCCCAGCTTCTCTAGGTGGCCTGACTGCCCTCAGAGTCAGAAAGTTCCTCCTCGTCGCCAGCCTCAAATTCCCCTGCTGAAGCTTGAGACCATTGCTTCAGCAGGGGGTTTAGTTTGGAGACGTGCTGTAACGTGGATGAGCTTTGGCTCCCAGTGGCCGTGACCAGATTCTCCTAAGGTGCAGGTGTTAGCAGTACTCCCCCTTTTTGGAAGCAGAGCCGCATTAACCTGTCAGGATTGTCCTTATTAGCAAGAGTGATGATTTCTGGAGCAACTCAAATGAGCTGCTGAAGTTCATGTTCAGCTGGATTCCACTGGAAAGAAATCAAAGGGGAAAATATATGCAAAATGGGACAAGAGGTAGGTGTAGAGAAAATGTCCTAGGCTTATACTTAGCAGCATGGGATGGAGCCACCCCACTGAGGTTACCTAGTGCTGGCTTGGTAGGACATTATCACGACCCCAACAACTGAAGATCGTAGTATCATAAAAAATTGAAGTGGGAAGGGACCTCAGGAGGTCACATCTAGTCCAACCCCCTGCTCCAAGCAGGACCAGCCCCAACTGCATCATCCCAGCCAAGGCTTTGTCTACCTAGGCCTCGAAGGATGGAGACTCCACCACCTCTCTGTGCAGCCTGTTTCAGTGCTTCACTACCCTCCTTGGGAGAATGTTTTTCATAATATCCAAACTCAACTTCCCTTGCTGCAACTTGAGCCCACCTCCTTGTCCTGTCATCTACCACTGAGAACAGTCCAGCTCCATCCTCTTTGCAATCCCCCTGCAGGGAGTTGAAGGCTGCTATCAAATCCCCCCTCAGTCTTCTCTTCTCCAGACTAAATCAACCCAGCCCCTCAGCTCCTGAACCATTTCTGTTGCCCTCCACTGGACCCTCTCCAGTGTGTCCACATCCCTTCTATAGAGGGGGAGGGAGGGAGGAATAAAACTATAAATGAATCCAACAGAGCCCATGGAAGTGCAGGAAAGATAAGCATCGCTCCCTTCTGCAAGCAAGAGGAAGGCTGAACCATCAAGGGTGGGTAGCCAGCTGTTTTCCATGAGATCTTTCCACACCCTTGGTACAGCAAACCTTGAAGAAGGCTCCTGTGGTTCTGTTTCTAGCATGGGGGAAGCTGGCGGGGAGACGACAGACATCCCAGGCATTTGTCACAAAGAAACAGAAACTGGTGAATCAGGATATAAACAGACTCCTTCCATTATATATGACTGATGGCTCCGGGTGAACCCGAGCTCAGAATGATGCGGCCGGCCCGTCTTCCGCATGCGAAATAGAGATTGCAGCTGCGAGGAGAGATGCCACTACGCAGTTATGAGCAGATCAACTCGACCCACTGTGTGACAGTTTTGGAGGTTTAGATGTTACTCCAGCACTTTGCAAATGTTTCTGGTCAGAGCGTCTCGCCAAGACAGCTTGGCTTATGGCACGTTCTACTAGGATGCTGCACAGTGCCTATACCGCCCTGGCTTTGCTGTAAGGCGTTTCCCGACTCTGTCTGGCTCTGCTCCGTCTCTTTTCACTCCTCTTTCTCTGTGCTAACTCTGGGGGAAGTGTGACTGGGCTGCGTGCCACGGGAGCAAAGAGAGGCTTGCACTGCAAGCCACTGGCTGAGCCTGCAGCTGTGAACACACGAGCTGTCCCTGCAGCCAGCTGTGCCAAAGGGCACTGCAGGAGGTGGGAGTGAAGACAGGCTACTTGCTGGATATTTTAACCACAGGAACAGAAATATGTTTAGCCATGGAGGGCTAGACAGGCACTCTCCAACCAATCCAGTGTCCGTGACACGGAAAAAGAATCGCCTATTGCTTTTCAGACTAGAATAAGATAACTGCAGCCTTCACAGAAAGCGAATAAGGGGGGAAAGAGTAACCCAAAACACCATGGAAACATCCAGACAAGGATACTAAAGCCAATTATTCACCTAGCAAAATTTCACCTAGCAAATTAAACAAAACCAGTTGTTTTATGCCAGAACCATTTCGCCGCTGCAATTTTAAACAATTAATGCTATTTGTTAACTAATGCTACTGGACAATAACCAACTCTATCTGCCACATGCTAAGCTTTTAAGGAATTTGTAGAACAGCAAATCCTAGCTATTGCTTCTCTCAGTCCATTCACTCACTCTCTTCATTAAATGCATCTGAAGCTAAGCTGTAAACAGGCTATGCAAGGCTGTTATCTAAATTCAGAGAGGAGGACAGGGTCTTCTGTAGAAGGGCCTGTATGTGATACGGATGGTTTTGGGCACTGCTGAAGCACAAATACTGCAGACATCGGTGCAAGGAGGATATTTTCACACCTATGGCAAGGAGAAAGATTCAGGCCATAAACATTCAAATGCCTTTCAAATGCTGGTCAGTGCTAATGGGAAAAATCAAGGTCCTCCAGCCAGCTAATGCAGATGGACACATTTCCGTATGGCACGGCAGTGACTTGTGACCACAACACAGGCCCTTCTCCTCTGAGGCAAGCATCTCACTGTATCAAGAGTCAGCCCAAAAGAAGGGTCCTCATTACACACCACCCCTCACTAGCTTCTCACTAGAGGATGAATGGCCTGCACAGCAGCAAACTAATTCTGACTGCAAGCCTCTTTCTGATTTCAGGCTCCTCTCAAGACAAGACCAGGGTGAAGCAGGCCCATAAACTCAGTTCAATCTACTGCATCCTCATCGCTCATCTCATGACTAATTCTATTTTAGCCATTGCAGTTTCCATCATTGCAGACTGAAGATTCCCTAGCAATACCTAACTGCAGCTTGATCCCTGCAAGTGGCTACAACCGATCAAGAGAACCAGCCACTTCCATCCTTTTCCAATAACATTTACTACAACAGTGTATTATAATTCTCCATGGAGGAGTGTAATCGGCCTCAAAGAGTTTATTCCTCCACTTTACACATTCAACTCCAAAGCTGGACACTCTGGAGGCAGGAAAAAAACCCAGATGAACTCTGATCAGATGAACTAGGATGTCCCTCCAGGACAGGTCATTACAACATCCTTTTCCCAAGAAGTACAATGTACTAGACTCGGGCAAATGTTGTGTCTAGTTTCTAATCCTTTTTGTTCAGTGTTCTTGAGAACTGCAAGCAGAATTGTATCACCCGCCATACCCAGCTATTCAGCCCTTCCTCTCCCCTCTGCAGTCCCCCTTCTCCATACCTACAAGCCTAGCAATTTTCCAACACGGTTTAGACTCTCCTTAGCTTAAGGCTGTACACCTTACACCTACAACGCATCTAACTCACCCACTCCACCCTGATGTAAAAGATATCCTAATTCTACCTGCCAAGAGCCCCAAACTAAACTATCCAGTGCCTACCTAGGACTACAGCACAGGTCCTGCTTTCTTAGTTGTACCTCTGCCAAAAGAAGCCACAAGGAAAATTCACAGGTAGCAAAAGTTTTTCTAATTTGGGGTTTCTTTACTCTCTTCTCTGTGCCTATAGTTGAGAGGCTGCCAATCTGATCTCCCTGCCTATTTCCTGAGAAGAAGCATGGATATGAGTCACTGCTTTCCATGGTAGTATCTCAAAGGAGCACAGATAACAGACTGCACCCAGTCGAAACCCATCAATTAATTTACCTGCCTGCCTGTGCTCGCACACAAAGCAGTGTCTGTGTTCATGTTTGTGCTTGCGTCCATGCCTGTGGGGAACCCCAGTAATACTGAGGTTAAGTCTTAACTCTGTGTGCAAGAGAGCCTGGGTGTAAGAGCAGCACGCTGGACTCCCCAGATGAAAAACTGCAGCTATCAAATACCAACATAACAAATGATCCTCAGTATTTAATGCGATTCTTTTGTAATTTACCCCAAATGGTAAATCATATTTGTCTGCCATTAATTTAATTAAATGCTCTCGAAAGCCATTTTAACATCCTCGTTCTTTTAGTGATACACAGCTTCACTCCCATCCCATCCTAGGAAAAATGTCCTTCAATCAGAAATGAAGAGCTCCTGAATTTTTCAGCTGTATTATCATTCAGATTCAGAACCACACATCTGGTCACAACCCATGCGGGTATTTTAGTGGCCATCACACAGCTGTTTCAAACTGTGGCTTGATGCAGCTTGGAAGAAACACTGCAAGAGCAGTAACAGGGTGCATCCGTCTTCCTTGTGTCTGTTATAATGAATCCAGGTTCAGAGCTGGGTGCAATTGGCCTCCTTCCATAGAATCACAGAAAATGAGGGCTGCAAGGGACTTCAGGTTACATCTAGTCCAAACCTCTGCTAAAACAGGACCAGCCACAACTACATCATTCCAACCATTTCTATACATAATATTTCAGACCTCTGTAGCAGTCTCCACACAAATTGCATAGGTTAATGAATTAAAAATCACCATTATTATAGTGATAGCCATGTAATGGATTGGGAAAGTGAGACACACAAAATAAGTAATATAAAATAGTCACACGCACACAAGGCTGCGGGCACAGTCAGGATTACAACTGCAATGAACAGAAGCCCTGGGCTACTACACCCCTATGTTAACAGAAGTCTATCTGTGCAGCGGCAGTATGCATGTGCAATAGGAGATGGGTGTGCGGGTGCTTCTCCAGACATGAGAATCAGTTCCCTGTTCCTGGGAACTCTATCAGCCCAGAGGTACATGCAGCACTTCCAAACGCCAGGATAGGCAATACACCCCCAAAATATTTATAATAAACAAATGAAGACAAAATATGCATATACTAATATGTCACTTCAGGTGTAAACAGATGTCACATTTCTCCCTGGGGTGTTGGTTGTAGCTATGTTGGTCTAAGAATATAATCAGACGAGGCTCTTGGGGAAGACCAACCAAATGGTTGCAAAAATTGTTCTTTGCAAGCTTTTGGACACAAACACCTGCTGTTGTGTGTTCTCCTGGATGGAACAGAAGCCAATATGCAAAATACAGGTCTATGAAAATGTCAGCGTGTGGCAGTGAGGTTGTCCCTGGACTTTTGTCCTGGGATCCTACAGATACAAGTCCACTGTCCCACTTTAAGGACCTGCAAAAGACATGAGGCAAAAATGCACTAACACTTCTTCCTGGACAATGCCGTATCTGTAAATGAATCGCAGGGCACTCAAGTTAACTGCCATTCACTCTGGGGACAAGCCTGTTAGGGGCAGTAATACAACTGGTGGAAGGGGCTGTCCTCTATTGTTCCAGGGTTTGACTTAAATGGATTAGGCCCATTTCAAATGAGGCATCTGTTTACAGCTTTAGAGTGAACCTGACAACAATAAGCTCTCTCAGAGTAGCTGTTCTGGGAGAAAAAAAAAAGTCATGCTGTTCCAGAATAATTATTTACCTTGCAAATGCACTAATTACTCTGGAATAAAGTGACTCAAATATGGAGCTAGCAAAGAACAGATTATACTATAATGACTTTTCTGGTCCTTTTAGACCAGACAGGCCCTAAGAAACATAGCGTGGGTGTGGGTACTAATAACCCCCCATAAAGCAGAGCAGCTTCCAGTGTCCCTGGTATTACCTGAAAAACTGTTAATGCAGCAGGCTGGGGAAGAGCTGCCCCGTCATGTCTGCAACTCCCTGCCAGTCTCAGTCTGGGCTAGGACATGATCAGATCACTCTCTCTCATGAGAACTGGCAGCTATCCACTGACTGCTAGCCAAGGCTTGTATTTACTCTCGCGCACTCCGACAAGCAGTGCTATTAAGGTGATTCCTTGGCGTGTTGTATGGCAGCACAGGGGCATAATCTTCCTAGTCTCAGTTTCCACACTTCTCCAGCTCCATGCACCACAACTCGAGCTAATCTGCACCTGTAAGAAGCAGGCAGACTCAGAAAGCTCCCTCTGCAGATTGTGCCTCTGGAGCTCAGCGCTTTGCTTTTTTCATCCCAGTTCACTGCAACTCAGCTCAGATTGGGTTTTGCCTTCCTTTCCAAGGCAAAGACCAACACAGTACGCCTTGTTCTGTGCTGCCATAGCGTGGCTCTTCTTCCTCTCTGCTTCTCTGCCCTCCAGGTCAGGAGAGCTACTGTTAAACCCCTCCAAAACCAATTCCAAAAGGAAGCAACTTCTGTTTGTTGAAACTAAACACGTGGCCTAAGTTTGAATGGTGTCAAGATGTGGTGGTGTCCAGCTACGAGGAATCGCGAAGTTCCCCCGCCTCTTTCTTCTGACAGTTCTGCTAAGGCATTGCACAGCTGATCAGAGAGACTTCTAGCTTCAGCTTTAATAGGTCAGCTCAGGAACTCTCTTCCAAATTTAAGGAAACAAACTAATGATTCCTTATTTCATACCTCATTGTGGTGCTCTCTACATCTGCACAAAAACATCTGCTGCTGGGGTAAAATCTGATGTGATCTGTTGTGAGAAGAGACATCGACACTTGGGTCAGTCTGGATACTAGCAGAAGATTAACAGGAGCCGTACGTCCCATGTGTGGCTTTCAAAATGCTGCTCCAAAACACCACAATGGCTTCATGTCCCAAACCTTGAATGTGAGAACCAGAGGACCAAGGAGGCAGATCCTCAATGGCACTAACTGGAGCTCTTGCCAGAGGCTGCAGCTGACAAACTTTACCCTCCAGATCCCTGGAGCTCTTCAGGACTCGTTAGTAGGGACCTACTTAAAATCACAGTTTTGCGATTTTCACAGAAACTGTGAAAACCAACGATCTCTGCAAAAAATGGTATTGGCTGTGATTTCCCATGGAATCAATCCCCCACAAAATGCTTACCAGAATACAAAGATAGATGTAGACTTAATACTTAGATTCATAATAATACGGTCATTTATACAGTATTTCCATAGAATTTGCTATTTAATTAGGTGGTTTTTGCCTCTCGGGAAATCAGCAGCGAGGGATGGGGCTGCTGGGACCTCACCCCCAATCAATGTCAAGGGGCAGAACCATCATTAAATGCCTGCAAAAATCAGCTCAGCAAAACCTTTGGTCTTGCCCTGATTTTCAGAGATTCACAGATGTAGGGTTAGAAGGGACCTAAGTAGATCATCAAGTCCGACCCCCAGTTTAAGTAGGTCCCTCCTTATTAGGCACCAATCACAATTCAGAGCAACCTGAAGACTGCTCTAATTCATGCTCACTTATGAACAGCTGTTTAGGTGCTGTGATCCTGGTGAAAGATTAGTGGACGGAGAGAGAATAGTACAGAGATGCTTAAGCTTCTTGCTGGCCCAAGGATTTCCTTATGCCAGATGAACCCTGAAATGCTCAATGGGGGAAGCTTTTTGGACACGTGGCTCCTAATGTTAATAGTCACCCACTTGATGTGCTCCTGCTAAACTGCAGCCACCTTTGGAATTAAGGTTTGAAGCAGGATGAGATGCTGAATTGAAATGCAAAACCACCTATGTTTTGCAGCAGGGAAATAAGGAGTTATTTAGCTCCCTATTCTGGTTTTCTAATCCAACTTCTGCTTTTTTTTGTGGTTAAAGCAGTAAGAATGCCTAGTACAAACGAAATCAAGTGTATGACATAATCAGAGGGTTCCAGCGATACAATGGACAAGTGCTGGCTCTGTTCGGAAATTGCATCAATCTGCAGACTGTGCAGATGCAATCCAAGGCTTCACAAAACAAATCACCTTTGCAGAACAGAAATGGGACTGGGATATTACACTCCTAAAATCAGCAGAACCTAATATAGGCAGTGATAACACCTCGAAGGTAAGAATAGCATGTGCTAAAAGTTATAGTGACTGCTGAATACAAAAGCGGAGTCATTTAGTAGCAGAACACAGCTCATGAGAGGAAAGAAATGAGATGAGATATAATGCACTTTCCTGAGAGCAGCGCTGGACATGTGCTGATAACTAAGCCACAGAGAGATCTGACTGGTACACGGCCAGCACTGGACTATGGCGGCCCCATGACGTCTGGTCTGTCCTGCTCGACAGCAGGGACTTCTGGTGTGGTCTGGGGACAGTGGAAGCACGCCCAGATCATACAGTTCTGAAACAGTCTATTCTCTTGGGGCCTGTCAGAGGCCCAGAGACACGAGGATTCATAACCCACTGTTTAAAAAAAGACAAAACCAAACCAAACCAAACAACCCTAACTTTTAACTATCTTTGGATGTAGGTGTAAACATTCTCACCGTCTTAGCAAATTCCCAGGCCTCTTGGGCATACACATCAGCTCTTGATGACACCTTCTGGCAGAGAGATCCAAAGGATAAGGAGTTGCTGTAAAGACATACTTCCTTCATTCGTGTCAGTGGTGCTTGCTTTTGATTTTAACAAACATCCTCTTGTCCTTGTGTTATGTGAACTGGGGTCAAGGCATTGTTGGCCAGGGAGATCTGGCTAAAGACCAGACTTCCAGAGGAGATCAGGCACATTCATGCCGTGTCCATCTGCACTCCTTTTCAATGTGGCCTTTCTACCACAAGCGGGACGCTGAAAACATCGACACGTTCCAATCTGGCCAGAAAAAAGTCCCAAGCAACCAACCCTTCCTCCAACAAAAACAGCCCCAAACAAAATTTGAAACAAATCAAGTAAAAGAAAAAAAAAAGAAGAAACCTGCAATAAAAAGCAAATTATTTTATTTTATAACATCCTACATCAAAAAATAGAGTTTATTCCAAAAAAGGAGCAATGTCAAAGACCCTTAAAGTCCACAAAGATCTTTGCTACTGCAATCGATATGATGTAGAAGACTATCAGTTACTACAGTGAGGGGCAGTAATACATGTCTCTAAGAGAGACACGATAGCCGGGTCCAGACGAATGCAGTAGTGTGGTATGTGGTACCGCAGACATGTCTGCAGCGCCACCCACTGCACGTGCAGCTGTTCTCCCTGCTGCAAGGGGGCAGTGCGGGGAGGTAGGCCGACCCCTGGATATCCATGGGTCACAAAAACCTGAAAAAAAAAAAGAGTGGTGCATGTAGGGTAAGCATGCCTCTCAAGACCAGAGCCTGGCCAGCCAGAGCCATGCTCCACTGCCGGCCAGGCTCCATGAAGAAGGATCACCGCTGCTGCAGCCCCGGGAGGCCCCCAGGTAAGGCTGCTGGGCCTCCCCTACCCCACCCAGGGTAACTTGCCATGCGCCAGAGCACATGTGGCATGGGCATTCCCCAGGGACAGCGGTGGCACAAGGTGCACCGCCACTACTTGTCCCCGGGGAGCCAAACATCCATTAATGTGTGGATGTGGCCTATGAAGTTAGGTGAACACGGGTACCGGATGCACCTTCTCTGCGCCACTCATTATTTCTTACCTCCAGAGCACCTCGCCTTTTCTTCTGAAGACCAAAAACACACTATATACTGATCCCTTTCTGCGAGAGGAGGGCACTGTAGTACTGATCACAATGCTCTCCTACTCCCTTCATCACCCTCCATTTGTAGTTGCTTCTCCTTGGAAATCATTTCATGTGACAGGTTATTTTAGCACAGTTGCTGTCATGGACAATGACAAAACTATACAATCAAGCTAACAGATCTCTAAGCAGCAAAGTCATTTATGAGACTCTCCACTGGGCCTCAGCTCAAAGCTGCTGTTCAGCGTGGTGCGGGTAATCTAAACACAACTCACTTGACTCTAAATATTTAAAGTGGATGGTAAATCTCAGAACGATAATGAATTTGATATTTAGTCACTAGGTTCTATTGGTTTAAGCAAACAGTAATCCAGCAGGCATCAGACAACTTGTCAAATGAGCTTTTAATTATTACAGGAAAAAAACAGCCACACTGGAATTCATACCAAAGGAAATCTGGATCATCCATCTCGACAGCATGACACTAACGGAATAAACATTTAATGAAAAGGAAGAAAATCCTGCCACTCTAACACTCCCAGGTGCCATATCCCATTTAGAAACCTTGTCCTTTTATGGGTAGACAGGACCTCTGATTAGCTTAGGCAAGCAGCGTTTGCATTTCTGTTGGTCTGAGCCTGAGGCTTTTTGTGGTTTGGTTTTGGTTTTTTTATTGGACCAACTGCATAGTTGGGGGAGATGTTAGACAAGTTCTCAGGCACAGAGAAGGGCATTTGATGCCTGAAAGCTTGTCTAATATCTCTCCTAGCTGTCCAGCTAGTTTAATAAAAAAAACTCAAAAAACCCCAAACCCTTGCATATTTCTTGCTTATTTGCAAGGCAGTCTTGCAAAATTCTTGCATATTTCCTGGACCATCGCAGCTATAACAGCACTCTAGCCCTCGTAACAGACTCATACAGCTGCCTGACTAAAGCAAAAAGATACTGTCCACCTTCGATTCCCAGAGAGGATAATTGGAGCTGAGAGCAGCACTGGAACAAGACGCCCGTCTTAATGCCACTCCCCCCAGATCTACTTTGGGTCCCAAAGCTAGACCTGGAACCAGAGCGTTTTGAGAAGCACTCGCTCTTCACGAGATCCACTCCTCCTAACAACTCCCCCAAGTCAGCGTGTGCATCGATGTGGTAGTGAAGAGGCCTGTGGGGCTTAGCTGACAGCCCGGCACACCTTACGTATTTTTGCAGTTGCTCGAACCGAATGACACGAGGTGCCCATCTGCCCTGGCAAAGGGAATCCGAGAGGCACCTATACCAATTACATCTCCAAAAATCCCAGGAGCTATGGGAGGTCGGCCTTGCTGATGCTGGATAGACCACCCTAAGACTGGTGAGTTGGGGGGCAGTCTTTCTCTGAGGTCACTGCTGGTCAACAGCACCCTGTGCTTCAAAGGCATCAAGGGAAGAGACAAATTCAATTTTTTAATTGCTGGTGGTGATTAAAACTCCTACAGCCCGTGTAACAAGAGCTGGGCTGCGGCCATTAGTGGCAAAGATAGCATTCTCACTTGGGTAATTACACACTGCTGCCCTAAATTCCCAGGCTGCATCACTTGAACACAGCATTTTTTTTATGCCCTATCAATCCCTGGGGCAAGGGCGATTTTCAGCCCTGATGATGATGATGATACACAGGTTAGCAAATTAAATGAGATCGTTGGCACCTGCTGTATTCCACTCCAGAGGCGGCTAAAGTGGCCCCAAGTGTTTTGTGGCCCTTTGGGATGAAGGGTGGGATGTAGGAAACGGAAGCTCGGGTGCCGGGTCTTCCTCTTACACGTCCAAACCACTGCATCTTTCTTCTTCTTAAGCTTTCAAGAAGTCTTCTGAAGCACCACTTTCAAAGGTCTCAAACTTGCTTTTCCAGTGCTCTAGTGAGTGTCCAGGTCTCGCAGCCATACAAAGTTGTTGAAATGACAACAGCATATAGTACGTGGAGTTCTGTTTTCAGTGTGATACTGCTGTTTTGGCTAGAGCATGATGCTAACAACGCCAAGGCTGCAGGTTTGATCCCTGTAAAGGACACTGAGGGAACTAAGCTGATTTAGTCTGGAGAAGAGGAGACTGAGTAGCAGCCTTCAACTCCCTGCAGGGGGGTTCGAAAGAGGATGGAGCTGGGCTGTTCTCAGTGGTGGCGGATGACAGAACAAGGAGCAGTGGGCTCAAGCTGCAGCAAGGGAAGTTGAGGTTGGATATTAGGGAAAACTCTCTCACGAGGAGGACAGTAAAGCACTGGAACGGGCTCCCAGAGAGGTGGTGGAGTCTCTACCCTTGGAGGCTTTAAGACCCCGCTAGACAAATTCTTGGCTGGGATGATGTAGTTGGGACTGGTCCTACTTTAAGCAGGGGGCTGGACTAGTTGTGACCTCCTGAGCTCCCTTCAAGCTTCATTTTCTATGACTGTAGAACACAAGACCTCTCTCAGGCAGGGGGTTGGACTTGATCCCCTGAGGTCCCTTCCAGCCCTACCTATGATTTTTTTATGTTTAAGGGTTTCCCTTTTCTCCCTTGTTTCTCAACCTGAAGTACAAGGCCTTTATTTACAGCAGCAGGAGGGCAAATTAGTTTTGAAAACCTGAGTCCTGTACTCAGGAGGGGGTTGGTTCATGGTTTGATGCACAGCTTGTCTGTGCCTTTAACAACAGAGTAGGCAAGCACGTGTCTAGGATGGCTTTCTATGATTCTCTGAAGAACTTCAGTCCCCACAAAATCCTAAAAGCTCTACCCAACATCCCGCATGTTAGACAAGAGATGTAGGTGACCACACGCCTACTGGAGCTATGCATCAGATCTCAGAGTTTCACTAGTGAACAAACATCTGGCTTCACATCCAGCCAAGGATGTCCTGTCTTGCGAGCAAGCAAAATATTCCCTCTGCATGTATGCTGTGATCTCTACTTGCAGGATCAGGATTTTATCTACCATTTCTGATGGCTTTGCCGTGGATGACTGGACAGTGTGCCTTTTACAGTCCATCTGTTTTGAAACCGTCCAAATCACCAGCTATCCTGGGCCTCAGCAAGTAAAAGCAAGAGTCTTGCACCTCTGGGCTGCAGTCTATCAGCCAACAGTTTAACGTACCCAATGGGATACACCTGTCAAGAGAGGACGCTTTCACTTGATCAAAATTCGTTTCAACTCTCTCTATCCAGAAGTAAGCAGCTTAAAAGGAGACCAAGGACTTCCTGAGTGTGGCTAAGAATGGCCAGCTGTTCAAGGCACCCTGCAGTTTTGTAATCCATTCCATCAGGATCTAATTCTGCATGAAGAGCTCTCTGACAATTCAAGAGTTAAATGAAGACAACCCCCTGAATCAGCTAATCAAGGCGCAAATATTAGGCTGAAGAACAGGGTTAGTCCTTTACAGCAATTATTAATAATTCATTGGGTGTTTACCCAGTGGCCATCCACCATCACAAGTTCTGTACCGCAGGCTTTCAGACCATATCCCATTCAGTTCCTAGTCTTGGCTGCGTTTCCACTTGTGCTGTCACAACAGAAAGAGCTCAGATTTAAAAGCTTTAAGAAAATGCTGCTACAGTCATCATAATGGGATGGGGTATCACTGCTGATGAAGACAAACTTTAATGCTTACAGGAAGAGCAGCTTTTCCTTTGTGCTTAAGGTTGTCTGATGAAAGCTGCGTTTTCTCCACTGGATGACGGAACCCTTTGGCACCCAGTACCTTTCTCTGAGATAGTAACATGCCCTGTATTCAACTTGCCTCTACAGCTTCTTTTCAATAAACAAAAAGGACTGAGTTCTTCAAGCCTTTCACTGTGAGGCATATTTTCAGCCTTCGATCAAGAGCCCCAGAATTATTCAGAGCTCCGCATCTCTTACAGTGGGGATGCCACAACGATCACATGGATGCAGCTAAACACCATCCCTCCCCCAGTACCGTCATACAGAGGTCAAACCACCTCCATAACCTTTCCATGTAGGCATCCAAGAATCACGAGTCTCTCTTGCTACAGCATTGCACAAGGGGCTGATGTGTTGCTTGGTGGCATCCACCAAAGCCTTTTTTGGAGTCCCTTGTTTCCAGGATGCAGTCCCTTATTTCGTAGGTGTGACCCTGAGCAAGATGCACCCAGAGATGTGCTGGTAGGGAGTAGAACAAAGATTAAAGAACTGTCCTCTATCCTACATTAGCCCACTGCCCAGGGAAGCAGCTGGCTAGGTGCTACTAGATGCATGAAAAAGAAAAGAAATACAAAAAAAGGGAAAACAAACTGGAAGGGAGAGACAAGAGAGAAAATGTGACAGCTACCACACAACCTCACCAGATTTACCTTCCTTCATTCAAAACACAGCTCCCAGAGCCCCACCAGCAGCGCTGAGGAGGTAGGACAAGGCAGGGGCCCCCACCCAGACCCCATTAGGCAGTGCTCTGCGAGGAGGACTCAGTTCCTGGTTTCCATTCAGTCTAACAGGTCTTCTCAACCAGCCTGCCCTGCTCTGTTCCTCATGGAAGATCAGTCTAATTTGCACCTGTCCCATAGACGAGAGAGCTGGGTCAACTAGAGAACATCTCCCCTGCCCAGTCACAGGACAGCTCCGTTCCACAAGGGAGAAAATAACCAATTTGCTTTGAGGCTACAGACTGACCTCAGTGTTGTGCCCTGTGGACTGTGCTGTTGTTCCAACTAGTAGAAAGGTGGGACTACACACCTGGACATGCCTTTGGGAGCTGCACCTACATATTCAACAGGATGGCATCTCTTAATGCCTGCCTGTTTTGTGCAACTTACCTCAGTGACCCTTGGTAGGGTCAGGTATGGGTTCACCTATGCACATCTCAGCTCTGCATCTGCACTGAGTGCATTTCCCCTCCCCCTTACAGGGCAGGGGATCTTCAGCATTACTCACAGAGAGGAGGCCCAAACAGCACCGTGTCCAGAGCCTTCAGCTGCAGCTTCTGCCTGTGGCTCCGGTCAGTCATCTTCAGTACTGTTCCCATCATGGTGGCGTTGTTGATTGCTAGCCTGCAGGGAAGAAAAGGCAAGCAGTTACATACTGGTTTGGAAAAGGTAACTCTAGAGCGAGAGCTCTGTGGGGAGAAACAGCAAACCAAGCCAGGGCACTGTCCCCTCAGATGTCACTGAACAGAAGGCCACTACAAGACTCGATGCCTTTGAGGCAGAACGGGTATTGAAAAATAGCTTTCTGGGCATCCAGGAGGACACTGATTCAAGCGGCAGAGAAATACAAATGAAGTTTTCATTCCATTTAACCTGGAAACCAAAGGTCACCTCCCCCGATGCACCCATCTCTCCCCATGGGGCTGCACTGTCCATCAGTTGCTTTCTCGGACCCACGTGGCTGTTCTTTGACCCCTGTCCAGTGCACTGCCCAGAAAGAGCACATCACCCAGAGGGGGGAAACCATCATCAGGCCAGGGCGCGCAGGCCTGGAGAGCAGTGGTTCCAGGTAAAACTTATCTTGCCACAAAAGCCTTGTTTTATTGCTGGTTACGCCTCCTCCTCCTCCAAGCCCCTTGTCAGAGAAAACAACAAATTCGGGCCAAAGGGCAGCACTGAGCTCCTGCCAAGCTGCTAGGGCCTCCCCAAATTAAAAGAGTAAGCCATCCTGTTATGCAAAGAGATTCAGCCACTCTTGCTTATTATTAGGGTTATCACAGAAATCGTAGAGCAGTTGGACTGGAAGGGACTTGCAGAGGTCATCTCTACTCCAATCCCTGCCTGAGGTAGGATCAGCCCTGTCCAAACCAGCCCAGATGCATCTACAGTTTAATCTCTTAGCAACACTACACAGTTCACCCTGACACTACACCAGACATCACATCTGAACCTGCTAAAAGGAAAGCAGGAGGACCACAGCAGATAATATCCCGCTTCTGTAAAGGGTTGGCAATAGGTGCTCAAAAGATCCCAGGTAGATCGTTACATAGAAACCCACAGCAGGATCAGGGTGTACTTCTGCAGATCACTGAAGATGCACATGATGGCAGATCATCCTTGCCTAGAAGAGCTTACACTTTAAAAGCAGTGGCGCTTAATCGTTTTAGACTTAAGGCCCCCCACCCCTCAGAAAATGCAAACTCTTAGTTTTCACTTGTTTTTTTTTGACTGCCAAAAAATAACAGCGATTCTTCTGCTGCAAAGATCTCAGAAAGACCACAACAGGGCAGAATGTTTTTCACACTATGAATTTCTATTTGAAATCTCTGAGTTTAACCTTTTGAATCACGTTTGCAAACCAAATGGAGCTAATGCTGCGTGACATGGAACAGCACCCTTCAAAGGATCTCAGTGCACCCCAGGGTGCTGCGGTACTGTGTGTGAGAATTGCTGCTCTAAAGGGACTGGGCCAGAGAACAGTTGGGGGAGGCTACGGGAGGATTATACACATGTGACAGCTGGGGAGCCAACAGACTCAGGGACTAGCCCATAGTCAAGGAGGTGGCAGGTCAGGAACTGGACCCAAGCCAGCTTGGTCCTAACCCAGGGCTGTATCCACAAGACTGCACTTTCGGCGTGCATAGAGATGCATCCCCTAAGCCCATGCAACAGGGTTCAAATGGTAGCTAAGCAAGGCAAGGCTTGTGTTGGCCCTCTGCAGAGAGGCAAACAACCAACCCCAGCATGAAATCCTGCGACGTCCATTGCTCCCATGCACATACAGCCAACAGGGAAGTAAGAAAACGGAGCTGGCACTGACCTGGGCATGGCGTGTCCACTAAGCTGCAGCTTCCTGAAGGTATCTTCGTACTGCGGTAGCTCTACATAAGTGATAAGCCATTGCACCACCTCGTCGACCGTCCAGTTATACACTGTAGGGAGGTCAAAGACAAGCTGCTTAATGCTTTTAGTGTACAACAGGCCTCCAATCTGCTGGAAGCCCTGGCGCATCAACTGGCATCACACCAGATGCACCCCTGCCTTCTGCCCTTAGTGAAGATAAAGTCTCTGCAGGGTTAAAACCCCCAGTGCTAAATGGCTGCACACATCAGGCCCCTCTGGGAAGATGCCAGCTCTGAGCTTTCACTTTTTTTTTTCCCCACTATGGAAAAATATTAGAGCAATTCTTCTGTTGCACAGCCCACAGCTGGGCTGAATATTTCCCTGTGGATTCCTTCTGGAAATCTCTGGGTGAATCACATGTAGGCATTTGTGCTAATATTGTGACTCCTGTGTCACCCTTAAAAGGATCTTGCAACACCCTGGTTGAGAATCACCACACAAAGCAGACCCGTTCTCTGGAAGACACGTGGCAAATCTGGTAGCTTTTCCAGGAGAGAGAAGTGACCAGATAAAAGCCGGGAGAATGTCATGTAGGGAGTCATCCTGACTAGGTGACTGCAGGTGTTTTCTTCAATCTCTAACTTCTTTGATGGTGTGAGAGCTGTGCATCGTCTGTCCGGCGTATATCACGAAGCACAAACAGGCAAGTAGCACCTTTCCCAAAAATTACCTCAGGCAAGACCTCTCTGGGACGGATGACTTTGCATGGCAATAGCACCATACAGGAAGACTACAATGCTGGCATCACAGAAGCTTGCAGAAAAAGCCTTGTGAGAATTCGCTCCCTGCCTCTCCGAAACCACATCCCTGCAATCCCTCACTTTCCAGCAAGACACAACTGCTCCTGCTATGTGCCTGAAACACAGACGGGTGTCACTCCATGAGACTCAGGGACCCCTCCAGGGCAGAAGAGCTCCAGAGACAGCGGCAATCCCTATATACCCTGCTGTCACCTCGGCGCAGCAATTCACTCATGCAGACTGGTGCACAAGCACAGTGGAGCACAGGGACAGAAACCGTTTTCTTCAGAAATGGCAAGAAAGTGACCCAGGAACAGATTTTCTGTAATGAAACAAAAGAGTGCTTTTCTCCATGCTGCCCTGGGATACCCTGCATGGGTTTGAGGGAATCCTTTGGGGCCCACATTTAAGAACATCTCCTACTTTCAGGCACCTAAAGAAGAAACGAGGTTTCCATCTTGCCCCTAATTTTCGCTTGACTGCAGCAATGTGGCTAAAATATCTAAAAAATTTCTTAAGCAATAAGGCCATTCATGGGAATGGGGGTTTTCTGTCATGCTCTGATGGCTACAAATAGATACCGCAATTGCCCATCTGTGTCCGCTGTCTCAGGATGAATCCTAAAAGGTTCACAGAATAAGAAGTGCTAACAGCTTATCCCAGGACACAGCAAAATGCATCTGCACAGGCATCTCAGGACCAGCAGCGTATTCAGCTGCTCACTAACCCTCAATTATAGAAGGGAGATGCGTGTACACACAAATCCCGGATCATTTTTTTCTGGGACAAACAGGCACAATGTGAACCAAGGACAAATGCAACACTGTTCCTAGCCAACATACCTGTCGTCACCTGTGCCAGATGTGTGGGGCATAACTCTACCTCTCCAAGCAGCATTCAAGAAAACCAGAGCACACTCTGTTGAAGTGCACAGCCTGGGGATGAAAAAGGGGCTTAACTAGAATATGCGCTTGTCCAAACTTGGTGCAAACAGTGCCAATTAACTACAGGAACAGCCTCTGCTGAGCTTGTGACTCAATAAAGCTGGTTTCTTTGTTTCTCAGACTATTTTATTTCTCTACTTGCAGTTTACAAATTGGGAGATGCCATTTTAGATCAAGACTGCTTTAAAACAGTGAAACGGGACAATTAGATTACTACACAAAATAGACAATGGGGCCTAAACATTCCTAGTGCTGCAGTGGTTTATGCCTCTAGTCTAACCAACACGCAGATAACCAGAGTCTCTTATGAGCAACAGGCAAAAATTAGGAGCAGTGGCATGTTATGCAGGTGGACAAGTTATGCATATACCCAATACACACTGTACAGATCATTTAAACAAGGCCTTCTATTTGATGTCCAGCCGTTTGCTTGGTTGCAACTACTGCACAATCCAGGACACCTCTCAGATGCGCACACTGTGCTTTTAGATATTCCTCTGGATGTCAAAATCAGTCATCACTGCTTTAAAAAAGGGAATTTGATAGATTTGCCCTTGCTAACATCAGCTATCAACTGCACCCCAGCTCCCCGATTTAGCATAGATGCATGAGAATATGAGAGCATCGTCCACGCTTTCTAGATGAATTCCCCTACGTGGGCAGAAGTTGTGGTGTGGTAGGAGCTGGTTGTCTGACAGAAGTTAGCAGAGGAGTGTTGGATATAAGGAGAGTGTAATCTCCTAGGCCAGAAAAAACACACTGGTCAGAGGTAACCCTTTCTGGCATTAAACTGGATGAAACTCCACATGACAGAAGCCAGGGCGTGGCCATAAAGCCTCCCCTTCACATCTGGCAAGCATCAAATGAGAACGTACCTATAGGACTTGGACATCACACTCGGCTCTTCCAAACCTAGGTGTTAAACACCAAAACGGCTTCTCACCCCTGCCAACAAACACTTCAAGGGCTGGGTGGAGGTGATAAAGTCCACTGAAACTTTCTTTGTAAAACACCTCGAGTTAAAGCCCACGAGGCTGAAGTGAGCTCTGTTCTCAAAGAGTTACAAGCAAAATCCATTCCAATTTCCAGCTCTTATTTGTGCACTACTTCAATGCGTGAGCCCGTCGGGAACAAGCATCTCTTGTCATCCAAGGAAAGGAACTGTGGCCCGGAGGACTTAAAGCCAGCCTTGCTTACAGAGGGCCTTACAACAGGTGCCCCTGCCAACTCCTGGGTCTATGCCCAGCTGAAAAGCCCTTGCTCTCAATCTGGAGATATCCAGGGAGTGTGGCAACTGCTCAAAGGCAAGGGCCAAGGACACGAAATGTGCCCCACAGACAGTGACCATCAATTTATCTAGCTGAGGAGGGCTTCCCTCTGCCTTCACGTCCCAGGCTGCTAACGGCTGCCTGTCCGGTGCATGTTTGCATGCGGGTTTCCTCAGAAGCAGCCTGCCTTTGTCTTTCCTCGTAGCATTAAGGACTGGGAAGTTTCTTTGATAAATAGCCTGACTGCCTCCAGAAATACTGGAGCGTGACAGGGAACTCACGCTGACCAGCTGCCCGGTATGTGCACGCTGCTTAGGGGAGAAGGCGGAGCAAGGGTTTGCACAGCAAGCCCAGGTCAGGTTTTCCTACTGGAGCGGTGGCAGCATAAAACTGCAGCTTTTACTCCAAAAGCCTGTTCTGTGATTCTTATTTTATTGACAGACACAGTCTTTCCTCTGGCCAGTTCTGCAGAGACGTAGTTAGCCACGGTTGCCTGAAGTCAAGTAGAAGGCAGGGCAGATCTGCACTTTACGGACTAACCAAGTAGTAGATACAGCGCGAGCTTTCCTGAGCTGAAACATCTGATGAAGGGAGCTTCAGCTGACGAAAGCTTGTTTTATATACACATCTATTTGGGTTAGTCTGTAAGGTGCAAATCTATCCTGGCTTCTAGTTCAAAACGGCCAACACCATTCTGGGATACTGAACAAGAGCCTGCCCATCAACACCAAGAACAAACATCCCAATGACAAGCCTTCATTTTCGGTGACAATCTGAGGAACAGAAAACACAGTAATTTCAGCCTCTGAGGCAGTAACTATGGGGATGGTAAACAGAAAAAATGTATTTCACTCACAAACCGAGCAGCCTGTCACTGACTGACACCTAAGGCAGGCTCCCACAGTGCCATTTCAAGTCCCTTTTTGGGTGACAACTGCAGCAGGAAAGCACCGCCTCCTCTCCGCCCCTAATTCTGCTAAGTCTTCCATGAATGCACCACTGAATTCAGCTGGAGTCCGTGCTCGGAGAGATTAGACTCTGTCTGCACGCTAATCATATAACATGTTATTAAGTAAGGCACTTGGAATGGAGAGGCAGAAAAAACAAAGCGCTTGCTAAGCGATGTGGAAACAACACATCAAGTGGAAAAATCCTGTAGCAGAAGCGTATGAAGAAATGTTCCTTAGATGTGCTCCAGGAACAGCAAGCAAGCAAAGCAACCAAGCAATTAATGGACCTCTAAATGTCTCGGGATGCCCATAATGGCTCTAGGGCTTATCTAATGGACATTAGATGGACTTTAGGCAATGCTGTTTGTAAACACTTGTACAACAGAATAAATATTTCCAACATCGGGCTTTCCTCGAATGCACACAAGACAAAACAGGACCCATCAGCGTCCTTCCAGCTTTAAAGTGGTTTGGAAAAGTTTAAGCCATGCAATTTTACGTGGTTGCAAGTCTAATCCTGGAAAAAAGGGATTGCAGAATCTGGCATGATATCACTTAATTTTTAAATAGACACATAGTCAGCTGCTCTCTTATTTAGTCCTGCTTTTTCTGTTTACTGGCACTGATCAGAAACTAGATTTTTCACTGACTTTTGAAAAAAATTTAAATGGCCTAAAACTTCCCACACAAGCAGGGATTCCTAAGTTTTGGGTAGAAGAATAAGCAAGGTGGCATTTAGCTTTAACCCCTTCTAAATGTCTGCAGCTCCCCAAGCTTCCTGGATGAAGTCTGGAAGCCACGGGCAGAGAAGCCAGGGAAACATCAGGAACCCACTCAGTTTCTGCTGAAAGTTCAATCAAATGCTTCAGGATCTGCTGATGGAGGCACCCTCCACCGGAAAATTCCCCAATACCACTGGTATTTTTGATTCACATCACTGCCTCGTAGCACTTCTCAGGGAAAACAAGAGTGTAGGGAATAGGTAAGGATTCTGGCCCCACTGAAGACACTGTGAGAGGCCATAACAAACGGTAACAAATCCCAGAGCTATGTCGGAACAGGAGTCAGAGGAACTTGCCGAGGGCAGTAGAGGCAGCGCTTGATCGTTTTCCAGCTGACACTATCAGGATTGTTTGCAAGCTGGAAGTGTTTTCAAAATCTCCGAGTTGAAGGAATATGAGCTGTTAGTGGCAAGCAAAAATGCCTTCTGCATTTATAGTATATCTGAAGATGGTGGCCAACCTTCTGCTGTGAACCTCACCACAGACATCCATCCGTGCCTTTGGGACCACTCAGCTGGACTGCTATAAAAGGAGCACCATACAGAAGTTTCACCTCCTGCAAAAGGAACTGTCTGCTTACTTAATGCCATCAGCCTGGGGAACATATAATGCATCCATATAGTCCAGAAGCAGTACTGGCTTCCTACTGGTGTATATGAAAGCATATTCTACAAGGAGATGGTATTATTTATGCAGTTCAATGTGAAGTGTTTCAGCAATGCGGTATTAACACTCCCCTTGAGAACCTACTCCACCACCTAATACTGTTCGTATTTAGATGATTTCTTTCGGGTTCCTCTCAAAGCTATAACTGTCATGTTATTTGTCCTCTGGGACAGTTACTACAGTGCTGAATGCAACTGTGCTGCTATTCTGTTTATCAACTTCATTTTCAACTTGACCATTTAATTAGCAAATGCTTTAAAGTAGAATAATTTAAACTGGAATATAAAATTTTCCTAGTCGACTATTCCAGACATTTTATGTACAGGTGGAACACAGTCCTCCTCCTATTACCCTTCTGGTAAAGAGCAAGTCCAAGTCCATGCAAAAAGTGGAACTGATGCTCATCTTTTCGGCTAAAATGGTAAAACAAGACAGAGACTTGTGTGTTTAGGTAAGGAAATATTTACCTTCAGATGTCTTCCAGGACTTCCAGAGATCTTCCACGCTAATGAGTTTGTCCTCTCCATGGAAGGTGCTGTGCTTAACTGTCGGGTCATGATAATTTAAGTCTTCCCTCAGGAACTATAAGAAGAACAGAGAAAGAGTTATTCACAGATCCATAGATATTAAGCAGAGAGAGGCAGATATTAAGGTAAGTGTGGATCATTTTAATCCTCTGGTTTGACCTCTTGCTTAACATGGGCCATAGATCAGCATCTGGGGCATCCCTATAGCTTCCAGTGTCGACTGAAAAAAACTTCAAGTGATGGAGACTCCACCACATCCTTATGCACGTTGTTCCAAAAGTTAATTCCCTTCAGTGTTAAAAATAAGATTTTTATTTCCAGTTTGAATTTGTCTAGCTTCAGGTTTACAATCACAGCATCATTTTTAGCTTTTCCTGAGACTTCTACCATTAAAAAAAACCTCTTCCTGATGTATGTACCTGTAGGCAGCGATGGAGTTCTCTCACGACCCTACGTCTCTCGCTAGACATAGTTTGCAGACTTCAAATCATTCTTGTAAGCTCTTTTCTGAATCCTCTCCCATTTGCAAGCCTTCCTTTTAAAAGGGTGGACATCAGAACTGGAACCAGCATCTAGCAAGTCTCCCCAACACTGAATAGAGTTAATATCTCCTCCTTGATCCTACTCAATATTTCCCTGCTTGTATACATTCAAGAAATGCATGAGGTCTCTAATTATAGCATGGCATGAGGAATTTCACATTCAACAAAGTATCCCATTTATTATCAACAAATCATAGGAAGTGAGGGTGGAAAGGGACCTCAGGAGGTCACATCTAGTCCAACCCCCTGCTGCAAGCAGGACCAGCCCCACCTACATCATCCCAGCCAAGGCTTTCTGTAGCTGGGTCTTAAATACCTCCAAGGATGGAGGTTCAGTTTATCTACGTTTTCAAAATAAACCCCCTCCTTTTCTAAATGTGCCCAACCTTGTTTGTGGGACCTTGCAGTTGGCTTTACTAAAATGTGTGTTACTCAAAAAAAAGCCCAACTCGTCCAGATTAGTCTAATTCCCCTCGCTGTTACTAGCAAGTGCTTTGTAACATGTAAATAATGAGCAATTAATTGCTCTACTCATGAACAACATTTAAAAATTGCCTGGTCAACAGAAGAAGCAAAGAAGATTTGATGCCTGTCTTTCCCTTGACATATTCTTTTCTGGTGACCATGGAAAACCTCATCCAGGGAGCAACAATCTGAGAATGAATGAAACCGAACCAAAAGGAGAACTGTGATCTCCAACTGAAAGGATGCCAGGGTGCGTGTTTTGAAGATACCGCTACAGTAGAGTCCTGCATCCAGGCCCACAACAGATTAGGCTACAGGGGCTAAATATGAATATCCTTTGTAATGCATCTGGGGACTTCTTTTTCTGTAAATCAGGAAGTATCTAATAAAACATTGAAGAAAGGATTACAAAACCCAAACAACAACAACCTAATTAGGGCTCTTC
Organism: Crocodylus siamensis; assembly: GCF_052110815.1. Lineage (NCBI taxonomy): Eukaryota > Metazoa > Chordata > Crocodylia > Crocodylidae > Crocodylus > Crocodylus siamensis. The sequence goes on along the minus strand of NC_143395.1, from coordinate 421,681,788 downwards.
AAAATGCAGCCTGTTCTTTCCTTTGGATCATCTTCCCCTAGATAGTCAACTACATGTCACGGTAGGAGACAAACTACTTCACTGCAACAGGACAAAAATATAAAGCAATTGTGACCAGCTTTGACTAAAGTTCTGTGTCCCTTGACCCACGTTCCCTCAGATGCTGCAAAACAGCACTCCGGGATGCCAAGTGCTTCACTACTAAAGCTGGAGGATCAAGTTGCGAGCAGAATTGCAGTTTTCCTCCAGAATGGCTGGTCCCTGGAGCCTCTTCCTAGCTGCATTTAAGAGTTCACATGGAACAGCTGGAAAACTTCGTCAAAAATGTCTTTGACCGCATGGGTAAAACTGGAAACCGAGGGCCCAAGTGGGCACAGGCACAAGCATGTGCCCACGCACACTGTCAGCAGGCAGTGCTTGACTGCATGTGCTGTTGTGCCCCCAGCTAACAGCAGAAAAGTAAGCGGTGGGACCGATAGCAACCCATCAATCAAACACATACAAGAAATATTCATATATGTTATCAAGTACTTGCAGCTGGGCAACGTGACTGCTTAAAGCAGAAGCTAGAGCGTGTTTAAGAGGAGTTGGTAATTTTGTTCCTGATCTTCAGGAGTTTCATGTATAGAAAAACTCGCTTATTCTGAATTTAAATTCTGACCTTAACTTTGTTTCATTTTTCTTCAAATTTCCTTTGCATTTTAATTAAAGGAAACACTGGCACAATAAAAACCTGACAAAAATGCAAGGAAAATAAGTTAACAAGCAACAATACGTAGCTGTGACATAGCATGAACACAAATACAAAAGCAAAGATATATACACTAGACAGCAGTGGTTCAGACACTGTTTGGCCCAACTCATAATGCAGGCAACGTAGATTTGTACGGCACAGACTAACTAAATCAGAGATATATAGAAAGCACAAGCTTTCGCAAGCTGGAGCTTGCTTCATCGGATGCCGTGAAAGGACATGCGCAGAGCAGCATATAAAATAGTGCGGCTTGAATACAAACGGTAGGAAGGGAAAAGAAGTAGGGGAAGGGGGCTGTGCTGGGAGCAGCATATAAAGACCTATAGGAACGAAGGAGTCACAAAAGCCAACCTAGATGCAAACAAACCAAACTGAACATAACTAGCTTCATATTGTACTTTGGTCCAGGTTTCAAATACTGCACCTGTGCAGATAAGGTCTTTACAAGTCATCCCCAGATCTTTCTCCCCTCTGTCATCCAAAGGGGCTATATACCCTCTTCTTCATCACTGAAAACACAAGAACAAGGAGGGGAAGCAATCTCCTAATCCTTCAAGTCTGGTCCCTCCTACCATAATATTCACTCCCACTCAGGAACTAATTCAGGTCCACCTTGAAAGCAGTCCTGAACAGCCGACCAGCGGGTGGGAACAGGAGTCTTGGTGCTCCAGCCTTCATTCACTCGTGGCCATGTGATCCCCTTTTTTCTGCTTTAGCTTAAATAAGTTGTCTTCCACCCTGGATGAAGCATTTATACAGTGATCAAATGGGCAAAAAAGCTGATAGGAATGCAGAGTGCTGTGCTTTCTCATCAGCACTGCCAAAGGCAACCAGATGCAAAGTATGAGGAGGGCTGGAAGGCAGCGAAGAGCCATAAAGAGAGGAGAAATCCTGTAGAAACAGAAGGAACCAAAAGTCAGCAAAGAAAACCCTTACAAAATGGAAAGACTGCCTGGGGGAGAGACAGAGAAGACTGGGGCACTTGTTTAGACCACGAGGGGAGACGCGAGAGGTGTTCAAAATAACCAGTCCTACAGACGAGGCAGACAGGGCTCTCCTACTGACCGCCTTGCAACACGGGAGGGTAAATGTCAAGCCCCTGGTTATCATTTACATTTATTGAGGACACAGTTCATAATCATAAGACCATTTTAAAGCTGAGAGCTCAGCAGGGACCACAGAAGCAGCAGACATTTATACAAACAAGAAAATACTGTGTTTATATGAGATAAGGATTTTAAAAAAATCCCTGAAGAGATGTAAATCCTATTCATCATTTCCCAGCAACAAGGCAAACACTAACTGCTGGCTTAGGAAGAAGATCCTGGGGGGGGCAGGTTTGATGCAGGCATTCAGGCATCTTTGTCCTAAATGTCCGGGCCTGTTGCTGTTGGCAACAAGACTCTGGACCAGAGAAGCCAGGGGTTTGATCCAGTATGGTAATACCAGCAGTTATTCCCTACACACCTAAGCCTTCGCCCCAAGCCTACAGAGTCAGTGTGGCGAACAGCCTCATCCTGACGCTAGGAGGCAAAACTCATGCTGGCCTCAATAGACAGGTCAATACTTTAAGGACACCTCAATGCAGGATGCTCCTCAGTGGACCCACAACAACGGAGACACGCAGAAATAAGAGGGGACAATTGATCTTTCTGAACAACTTGCAGACAAAGCAGCCAACCCAGCCAAAACATGTCCAACAGCATGGTCTTCCTTTACCCCTGCTCCACCATACGTCACTCATCCTCAAATCTACACTTCGATTTCCTTTGCACTTCTGCATGAAGTTCAGGCTCCTCTTTTCGCCTTCCAAGCGGGCAACATCCACCGACATTTTTGTCGCGGCCTATTCCAAAACGCCATTTCTCCCTCTGACGCTCCAGAGGATGGCTTTTCAGCCACTCCATCTCCTCTGCCCATGTATATCTCTGAGCGTGTTTTCAGGTAGCTCCACATTGCCAGCAAACTCTTCCCACTCTAATATACCAGGTTTCCTCTTTTCCTCATAAAGAATCACAGTAAGAAAATAGTGGTTCCAAGCAATGACATGGATGGGATGGGAAAAGGCACAGGAGAGGAAGGATGGAGAGGCCTGTGGCTGTTCTTGTTCATTATTTTAATGACTCCTTCTTCCAGCAGTGTTAGGGTCTCTCAACGTGGTTGTGCTTAAGCCCAATTTTGTAAAGAAAAAAAAAAAAGAAAAAAAAAACCAGCTCCAGTTCATGGGCTTAAAGGGCACTGGGGCTCAGAAGGGCTAAGCACCAATGAAGAGCCTTGTTAATGAACACAGGAGCATTATTCAAGGTGTCGCAGCAGGCAGCTTGCATTTTGCACATGCACCTGGCATTTAAGCGTGTCCTTGGTCACACATTTTGGAAAGCAAAATCCCAAATCGCAAACTCCTCAAGGTGACTTAAGTTTCCCTATTTTCTAATGCATCAGGTGCTGATGCTGCAGCTGTAAAAGCAAGCCCGCATCCCCTCTACAACTGCTTAGCAGTACTGCAGGTCATGGCTCTGAAGCACCTCTCCAGCAGCTGCTCAGAAGAGACCAGACAGAGTTTGATCAAGCAGAAGCCGGAAAGTAATAAAAACTGAACACGACCACGTGACATCAGCCCCTTGCTCTCCCATTCTTTCCAGCAGTGCTCTTATGATTATCAATCTCACAGCACCCCAAGCTGCTGGTCTATCCCTGGAGAAATATATGAAGTGAATAAATGGAAAATTGTCCCAAACAAGGGAGCAAAGCAAATTAAAAAAAAATAAAATAAAACCAAAACCACACACACACAAAAACAGGCAAGCTTTGCTACTTCCCTCACCTTTGGCTTGTGACCTACATGGGGTATGGAGCAACGTCAGCTGGAGCTACCACAACCTGCTGCTAAGAGTGGCTGTAAACTCCCACAGCGACGCAGGGGATCAGCTGTTGCGTTGTATATTTAGCTCGGGGAGTATGGAAAGGAAAAGTGATCTTTCAGCTTTCCTTAAACAGTGCTATCCCAACAAACTTCCACTGTCCTCTCAGGAAAGGGCAGTGTTGTGTGGGATATGAACTTCTCCAAAGGAAGCAGAAAGCTGGATGCTTGGTGAGACTATTAGCTCCTCGGAGGAGCTCTCAGTCACCTACTTCCACCCTCCATGAAAAGAAGGGACAACATTCAGGACCGCTTGCAAACAAACCTGCTGTTTGGAGGAGATGAAGGGAAGTTACAGAAAAAGGCAAGTCAGAGTGAAGTTTGTCTTTCTGCAGAAAAAGCCACAGAGTGCAGAACGCATGCTGCAGGCACTGTGTTACAGCTTGCAACAGATTTCAGCTGTTCAATAATCACTCGTATGCCAAGAGCTCATACTTGTTGACACCACACACCATTAAAAAAAATAGCACAATTCCTGCAGCAATAAGCCCCACATGAGCATAGATGCCTGTTCTCCTGAACTAACAGAGTCCATTCCTATCTGTACCAGGATGCAGCATCATGCAGGAAACAGCATCTTTATTACCTATCACAGAATCTCAGAAAATGAGGGTGGAAAGAGACCACAGGAGGTCACATCTAGTCCAACTCCCTGCTCATAGTCCATTCATCCAACCCATATTTCCTCAGCTTGCTTTCAAGAATGCTATGGGACATAGTATCAAAAGCCTTACTATCGGCGCTACATTATTCCTATACGTACCAAGTTACACTCACTGCTGTGGTTCACTGGAAGAATCTGGTCTGCCATGCAAAAGACCTGGGTTCAATTCCTGGATGCCGACATAACTACAGCCAGCGAGACACCCAACACGTGGGCTCCGTCTGGTCTTTGGCCTCTGTCTCAATGACCTCAAGGGGGGATGAAAGGTCTGGGCAGCCTCCCCTCCCCCATACCCCTGCCTAGGCAAATGTGTCAAAGGTCTGGGTGATCTCTCACACATACACCGTGATCTGGAGGGGATCGACGGTTGCCTGCTACCAGGATACAGCATCTTTATTACAGCATACTGCTCAAAAGCACACATGTTTAATAGTAGCCCCTAACATAGGAAACAGATTCTAAATGTTATGACAGCTTTACACTTCTCTTCTTCCTTCACATCACACGTTAGGATTACAACAGGTCACAGATTAATATCTAAATATGAAAACCATTTGACTGCTTCAGGGGTAGCTGCATGGATCAATTTTAGATCACCATTAAATGATCTAATTGGGCAATGGTTCACAATGTGTTGCACCTTCTGAAAAAAATCACACCGCAATCGCAACCCAGACTCTCTTTGATTCTCCACCTATGGAGTAAGCATCCACAGTTTCCATGAAGTGTCCGGATGCGATTCAGGGAGAACCAAATCATTAAATCAGTAGGTCAAATCCTGGCTGGGGACTTGAGGTTTACATTAGTCATCAAAGCTTCAAAATAATCCTGCAGCCCAAGGTAAAAACTGAAAACAGACTGAAAGCAAGATTTCCCACTATAAGAAGTGACCAAGACAAGCAGAAGTGCATCTTGCTAGAAGGCTGTTAACTGTGTCTCTTAAAGATGGCTGGTGTCCAAACCTAGTTTGAAAGAGGACTGTGAGACACAAAGAGAGAGTTGTGGCAAACCATTCAAAACGCCAAACTTGCAACAGGACTTCTCCGTGTACAAGGTACATAGATCCCAGGGCCCAGAAGCAGCACATCTCCTTTTGGAAGCAAACAGGTCTCAGAATGAGCAACTGGAAGATTTTGGCAATTTTAGGGAAATACCCACATCTCTGGAAAACTGGGAGCTCTCTGAACAGCATGAGATTTCTGTAAGGGTTATAAACACAGTGGTCAATCTTATCCAAAAGCATCAAAAACACCCTAAGTCGTTAAGTGGAGGCAAGCAACCCATTTTCCCTGAACTACGGCCCATAGACATTGCTGCAACACTGACAAAAGGAGTTTCCTTTGCAACTGACAGTTTCAGAGACATTTTTTAAAAAGAGAGGCCTTCAGATATTGAAGCACACACAACTACATGGGGCTCTATGAAATATGCACAATGATGAAGCTATTTATAAAATTGCATAGCTTCATTAAACACAGAGCTCTATATTTTAAACAAGCGGGCCGCCAAATCCTATAACAAGCCCATCTACCTCTCCATGAGATCCTCAGCTATCCTGATAATCGAGAAATAATAGAGAAGGAGGGTTGGAAGGGACCTCAGGAGCTCACATCTAGTAAAACTCCCCAGCTCAAAACAGGACAAGCTCCGTCTACATCATCCCAGCCAAGGCTTTGTCTACCCATGTCTTCAAAACCTCCACGGATGCAGATCCCACCACCTCTCTGGGTAACCTGTTTCAGTGCTTCATCACCTGCCTAGTGAGAAAGTTTTTCCTAATATCCAACCTCAACTTTCCTTGCTGCAACTGGAGCCCATTGCTCCTTGTCCTGTCATTTGCCCCCACTGAGAACGGGCCAGCTCCATCCTCTTTGCAACCCCCCTGCAGGGAGTTGAAAGCTGCTATGAAATCCCTCCTCGGTCTTCTCTTTTGCAGACTAAATCATCCCATTTCCCTCAGCCTCTCCTCACAGGTCATGTCCTCCAGCACCCAAATAATTTTTGTTGCCCTCATCTGGACTCTCTCCAATGTGTCCACATCCTTTCTGTAGTGGGGGGCCCAAAACCGGACACAGGACTCCAGATGTGGCCTCCCCAGCACAGAATAGAGGGGAAGAAGTACTTAAGGGATGAAGAATCTTGGTTGGAGGTATTCTTTGGTGAGGACGGACCTGCAGCTGTTTTAGTGCATCGAGCTTGAACAGGAAATGCATCCCACAGGCTGAAACGTGTTCAGTTTAGTCACAAGACAAAGATGGCCTTAAACAAAGCTGGAATCACCTTTTGACTGAACATGAAGATCAGAAATAGGCTGGTAATCAGAGGGATTTTTCCCCGTAGGAAACAGGGTTCTCTCCTTGTAATTGCGGTCATAGATACCATCTTTTAACTTGATAAAAACTCACCTCCACACAAGAAAAGAGCAAAAGCATTCTTTAAAAAAAAAGAAATGGTTTAAGGCTGTCGATAAATGTTCATCCCTGTTAAGTAGATTTTATTTTTTTTATTTATTTATTAAGGATCGGCCCCTTTAATCCCAAACAAAGTGCCCATTACATCTCACAAAGAAGAGCTGCAATCTAAATAAACTCCCAAGGACTAATTCTCAGCCAAGCAAGAGGGCTGGGTTTCACTGGCACTCCCGAGAAAGTGCACGCAGCGGCTGCCTGCTCTTCGTGTGTACATCATTTCAACTCCAGCCTGCTCAGAAATGAAGGAAGCCGAGGAATGATTACACCTGCTGAGCAAAACACCCAGATGGACAAACTCAAGGCCTTAGTTTCATAGTAGCTGGGGTCAGGAGGCACCTGAACAGATCATCTAGCCTGACCCCCTGCCACAGGAAGGAATGAATGCTGGGTTCACAAGACTCTTGCAATACATCTGGTGACAGTATAAATGCTCCCTGAAAATCCAGATACCTGGCTGAGCTCACTTTCTTGGACAATAGAGGTCAAGGTCAGGACAATTGGGAAAGCTAAGGCAGAAAGGCAACCAACTCCCAACAGGGCCTTTCCAGCACCAGGGAAAGTCTGACAGCTGACCGGGAAGTCTCACCATGGCTGGGTAAGGAGTCCAAAAGCACTGACCCAGTCTACTACTCCAGTAACAAGCAGCCACAGCCCACACCTCTAATGGACTCATTCAGATTCACTTTCTAGCCAGCCTAAACAAAACGCAGAGTACACGAACATGACCGAGATAGAGGTTGCAAATAGAAGCTATTCCCAACATGCTCCTGCACGATCTTCAACTTGTTCCCTACAAATCCTACTGAGAGTTTCTGCATTCATCACTCGCGTCAGACACACCATTTCTTGGGTATGGGGAAGAAGCTGCAGAACAGGGTCCCAAGCTTGTGCGGCTGCTTTACTTCACCCATGCGACCACAAACATTACGTTCTCTTCCTGCCACACCGCACAGGACGACACGTCCCCGCAGAGTGTAGCAGACAACTGGACAGCAATTCCAGGCCCTGTTCTTAAGATGAAATGCATCTGGCTGCAGAACAAGGCCGCTTCCTTTAAGCCTCTCTTCAGCACACCCTGCCTTGGGGCAGCCACTCAATCTTTCCCTGGCCTCCACTATTACATTGGCTGTAGCACACGAGCTCCTGCTCCTGTTGCAGATGCTGGATGCTGTTTATGTAGATCACTGTGGCACCCCGGTTCCTTGAGGTGAGCTGCTGACAGTTTTCCAGTTGCCTTCCTGCCAAATGCCAACAGACAGGACTAGACTGGATGACCCAAGTTGTCTTTTCCAGTCCCCTGCATTCACAAACAACTATCTACTAGATATTTTACTGGTCTCAAGTTGCAGCAAGGGAAGATGAGTCACTTTGTCTCCAGCAGGGTAGTGAAGCACTGGAACAAGTTACCTAACGAGGTGGTGGAATCACCATCCTTGGAGGTTTTTAAGGCTCAGCTCGACATGGGGATGATCTTGTTGGGGCTGGTCCTGTTCTGAGCAGAGGGCTAGACTCTGTGCAACCTCCTGAGGTCCCTTCCACCCTCATCTTCTACGATGGTATGGTTCTGTGATTAATGCTCAAATAGTCATCACCACCACCCACACCAGCCCTTCCTACACACCACAAAGTGAGCCCCAGCATCCTATAACAAAGTAGGACGTGGAGTAAAAAGTCCAATGGCCTCTGTAAGGCTCACTGGAGTACTGATTAACATTAATACTGATTAATGCATATACAGCTCACATGAGGGCTTTGCTAGAGCACTGACTAAAGCAGGCCTCTCCAAAGGCTGACCTCACACCACCAGGACACCTGTGAGACTCAACTTGACAAGACAGCGGGGTGTTGAAGGCAGATTGATAAGGGTGATGCTACAGAATCGAGAACACACCTGCTAGTAGCAGGAGGTCTGAGGCTTAGGGTAGTTTGGAAGAGGTGCTGGGGTTTATTATGTAAACCCGCAGACTTGTTTGATCCGTGCGTAAAGGACTGAAATCTTTGCGATTTGTGTTAGGCTTATGGGACGCACGCAATTGTGAGTCGTACCTGTGCTTTACCACAAGCATTGGGGCTAACACCTTATAACCCTTTGGCCAGGTGCATGAGTTGGTGCTTTGTAGGTAATAAACCTGGCTGAGCCTTTGCCAGTGAAACAACCCGTGCCACCAGTGTGTGTAACATCTGAGGACTCTGAAACAACACACACCGGCTACAGCAGCAGCACAGGCAACACCTTGGACAGAGAACTACGCTGACCAGGGGAGGACACAGAGGAACAACAGCCTCAAAACCTACCACGTGCCACAGAGAACAGGAGAAACCAAGGGTATCTGTACCCTTGGAACAGATATCTGGATCCTACTTAGGATCGAACCACGGCCTTTACTCCTGCTGACACGATACAATGGTGGAGAGACACAGTTAGCTATGTCAGTTTGACGTGAAGTAGAAAGCAGCATAGATTTGTATTTTACAGGACTAACCACAGTAGATGTAGCTATATCTATGTGTGCTGTAGACATCTCACAAGCTTGTGAGTTAAAGCACTGGATGAAGTGAGCTTCATCTCATGAAAGCTTGTGCTATATCTCTACTTTGGTTAACCTATGATAAGGTGCATTGACATTGCTTTACTGGACTGTACCCACAATAATTTTTTATCACTTACAGAAACAAGGCATGCTTTGCTATTATGCTCATATTCTTAGAATAACCTCAAAGGCTGGAAGAACAACTGCTCTGTTACTGAGGCTTGAATTTGTAAATTCTTATGATTATTCAACAAACATCTTCAGCTACCAGTGATGAAAACATTACCTTTCATCAACTGTATAAAAAACTCAGAATGATCGTGTAGGCCTGAAAGATGCAGGATAAGTCAACAGGCAACTCTAGCTTTAAGCAGATTAGTAGCGATCACAGGGCTTGCAAGTTTTTCACATAAAAAAAGAGCTACTGACACTGACATTCCCTTGTAGTCTTCTCTGATGACAGTGATTTACGTCACCTACTTAGTTAGGTAAGGCCTGGCATACACTACTGAGTGATAGAGGTAAGTGCTGCAAACAGAGACAGCAGTGTTTTGGCAGAGGCACAGCCATTGTTTTCACAGACAAGTATTTGCATAGAACAACATTTGCGTATACATGCAAATAATGCAAGCTATTCTAAAAGGGCCCCCCAACAAGTTAAACAGACTCAAAACACTGGCTGCCAGAGCAGTTACAAATTCATAGCCTTGATCACAACGTGGGCCCCTGAGCAGATGCTCTGAAAAAGAAAAAGCAATGAATATCTTACTCTGCTTCTATCAGTTTCTGAACCAAAGACGTCAAGACCTAAACACTAACATGGTCTACTCCTTTTCAGAAACGACATCTGAGAGGAACAACCAGAACTAAATTCAGGGACTGACTTAAAAGGAAAGATTAAAAGGAGTTAAATGTACATAGCTTCAGTATGCAATGGACAGGAGTTCAAAACTCACCGTCACTGCCTGGCTCCCAGCTGCTTCTAACAATGCCGAGAGTGCCTCTCTTTCCGATCAGATGCAGAAGGCCGCCCATTACTCAATATCTGTCAGTCACAGATTAGATTCATTCTGCATGGGAAGACCTGCCCGAGAACTCAGCTGTTGCAAGATGCAGCTGTCTGACAACGTACTGGCGACTGACGCAAGAAGTGTCATATTTTTCTCAAATCTTCTTCGTGTTGCACAGAATCCCACTTTGTCTCCGGGTGCAATTTAAAGGGATTGTTTATATGCAACGAGCCTGATAGGGTTAAGCTGTGGATATGAGAGGCACTGCTCTCCATGCTTTACTTCATGTAAGGTCAGCTAGGAAGCCAGAGGTGAGATTTGTGGGTCTGGAAGAGGACCTTCTCAATGAAGGGTGCTAGGGACTCTTTCCCTAGCCCTGATTATGCCGACAAAACCTGTATGTGTACTTTAAGGCTCATCTTTTGCCCCTGGGCCCCATCAGATGACAAAGCTAAGTCTGCATTTGAGTGTGTGCTCTCCCACCTTTTAAAAATACATTGCCAAGTGCTTCCTACAAATGACTCTGGGAAGAGCAGAGTTAGTTACTTTTCTGCTGAAAAAAAAAAAAAAAATCAGCCTTCAGACATGATAACCAACTCATTGCCAGGGCTTCAGGATTTCTGGAGTTCATTAGCAAAGCTTCATCAGAGAAATCATCCCAAGAAGTAAACGAAAGAGACTGACTTATAAACCATCACATCCGAAATGCCTGCATCAGAGAAGAATGCCTGGAAAATACAATCCTTGTGTGGCTTCGGTGAGGAGCAAGGGACCTTTAAACACTATACAATGGTATGGCTCTGCATTGCAAAGACTGACTTTCCACTCTAAACAGCTGCTGAGCAGTCAGTCGCCTTCCTGACATACAAAAAGCCAATGGCCAGGCAATAGGCAGGGACACAGGACTGAAGGAGCCAGACAAACTAAACCAGCATCACTAACAGTCCTTGGCCCACAGAGTGTGAGGGAAGGATTTAGGCTCATATCCAACAGTTGTTGCAGCAGACAGGAATGTGCAACTGGGCCTCAAATTGAGAGCTCACTCAGTGTCTTTGCTGACTCCCGATATCCTCCCCTTTCATCCAGCCAGAGAAAACATGTGACAGCAAAGACAGATTCCTTATGGCAGAAGCTGCTGTGATTACCCAGGAGCTGGACAGTGGAACAGTCGGAGATCTAGAAGAAGAGAAGCCCATGGACTAGATAATGTTGTAGCTTGTCATTTTCTTTTAGCCGAGTTTTAACTCCCAGACAAATTATGGATGGGCATGCAGAAGAGTACCTCCTGACTAGTCAGAAAAGTAGCTCCTGACTAACTGAAGCCCAAAGCGTTTACTGCTTTTAAGTGCAAAATCAATGTTAGGTCAATAAGTAACAAAACCTAATTGTTTATGAGCGGTGTAATAACATGGAGAGACTTTCCTTAATAAGCTAGCAAGCACTATTTTTCAGTATAATCCTTTTCCAATAACCACAGATGTCCATTTCAAGAAGGCTGTCACAAGACTCTAATACAATTTAAGGGAAAATACCACTCAAGATGTGATTCCTGCCCTGAGGAGCTTACGAATTAATATTAGACAGGACAAAGGTAACTGTATGGTAGCTAGCTCAAGGAGGTACAGGGATTGGCTCATTTCTTGTAGGCATAGCCAAAGCAGCCTTTAAGGCAGGACCTCGGAGGAAGATGGCCTTGCAAACGCACTTTGCAAGGTCACTCTATACATAAGGCAGGACAAGGTCCATTGTGGCACTAAAAGACAAAGCCTCGAGACTGGTGTCACTGGAAGAGGAATGCAAAGCAACAAGGTCAGCTAAGCAGGAAGATTCACAGAAAGCCTCAGAAGGTGATAAGCAGCTTGAATTTGCTGCAGGGAAGAAGCAGGAGGTAGTAGAATAACCTGGAGGGAAAGTGTGAGGGGGGCAGGTTAACAAGAAAAGGAGTTTGGTCTTTGCAGCTGCATTCGGATGGACTAAATGGGTTGCAGCAAGGGCCTGTAGAGCAGAGAAGAAGGTTTTATTGATCAAGACGGGAGATGACGGGGACTGGCTGAGATATTTAGGCACCCACATGGAGAGAAAAGGCTGGATATTTGGAGCGTTTTCAAGCTAGATGAGAGCAGTTGTGGTAACTTCAATATCCAGAAGCTGGGAAGTCCTCTTGGAATGCAATATTAGTTGCATCACGGTACTACCTAAAATAGGGGCAAACAATTAGTTCGGCTGGAGGGCCACTCAATGAGTTCTGGTGAAGCATCCAGGCCCATGCAGTGTACAGCAGGGGCAGCCACCGGTGAGGCTGGATATAATTAATTGGTGGGTGCCTGCCTGCAGGCCGGATCCAATCAGCTGACCTAGAAGCTGGAGTGAAGTGATGACACCAATGCAAAAGACAAAAGTTCAGCAGGTTACTGTCACGGAGCATCTGGCCCACACTGGACTGCAGGTTCAGTGCTGCACATAGTCACTCACTGATGCACAACTCCGCTAGAAAGTGTCATTAGTAACCCTGCCTTGTAGCACTGTCCAAAAGAGAATAGCCCATCTCTAGAAGAGCATAAGGAAGAGGGAAAGGAAAAGAGTGGACACTAACCTCATCGCTCTCCTCTACATCTACATTGCCATTGGCGTCATCATCCATCTGCTTGTGGATGCTGCGGACGGCTTCAAAGCTGAGCTGCTCATCTTCATTGTGACACAAGGGCTTATCGATTCGACAGAACTCTGTTAGGAGAGAAAACATGGGCATTAGGCCACCTCAATCTCACTCTCATTAAACATTTATTTGAAGTGGCTGGGGGTAGAGTCCAACTAAGACAATGCTGGGGCACTTCAGTGTCTCATGCACAGAAACATGAAATACAACTGGCAGGTGGCTATGATTACAGCAAAACTTACAAAGTCCCGGGCCTTCACCTTGCAGACCGATGCCTGTACCCCATTCCAACACAGCAACTGAGATCAGAGCAGATGGAAATGCTCATCAGCTTGTGGGATGAGCGCTGGGCTTTCTGCTTCAAGAAGTGCAACTTTGCTCTCCCTAGTAATGTACTTGTCAGTATTCTCTGGCAAGGATGGGACCTCTGGGGTTGTTTCTGCTTATATGTTGGATTTATTTCCCCATGTGGGTTTCCTGTTTGGCATGGAGATCCTATTATTTGTACTACAGTAGCATCCAGGAATAGGATATTTGGGAGTGGGGATTCAGCTCATTTTGATTCATACAAACAATTCAACAGGGAACTGTGCTTTAGTCCATGCAGAACTGGTCACTTAGAACTTGATACTTCTGGTTCAAAACCAGCACCTAAAACTGCGCTGCACATTTACCAGGCAAACAGGGCTGATGCAAAAGCCCAGGTACCATGCTTATAGGAGGCTTTACAAGTTTTTAGAAACAAGCATCTGGGTAGCATAAAGATATTTTCACCTAACAAGTACCTGGACCAAAGTTTCATAGATTTCATAGACATCAGGGCTGGAAGGGACCTCGGGAGATCATTGAGTCCAGCCCCCTGCCCAAAGGGCAGGAAGTCAGCTGGGGTCATAGGATCCCAGCAAGATAAGCATCCAATTTACTCTTGAAGGTGTTCAATGTAGGTGCTTGAACCACCTCTGCTGGCAGGCTGTTCCAGACCTTGGGGGCTCGGACAGGAAAGAAATTCTTCCTTATGTCCAGCCTGAAATGGTCTTGCAGGAGTTTGTGACCATTCGACCTAGTCATCCCTTGGGGCGCTGTTACTCTAGACTGTTAAGGATGTGAAAGGTTTTATCATCTGATTGCTGTTCTGGGGCTTCTATGAAATGAGTCTGATAGGTCTTAGCTCCGTTGCCGATGGACAAGTGTGAACATCATTAAAAAACACCATCACAATTAGCCTCCCTGCTAAAAGTCTCAACAGGAAAGCCAAGGCTCCCCTCCGTCTCGAAGGCGGTTCTTCCAAAGGGAGACAAGAGTATTGACAGGACAGCAAGGGGCCTTTCCCTGCAGCCACCCATGCTGTGAAGTTTTGTGGATTCAAGGGCACAGATAATGCCATCATCACCCTGGTATCCAGAGACCCCGATGAAATGAAGGTATTCATCCCCTTAAAAGTGAAATATATGCTGAATTAAGCAATTAGCTGGATCAGGGCCCAAGTGTGGACACAACAAGGACACGTCACAGTTGTCTACTTAACAGCACTATATTCAACCCAATGCTTCCAACTATTTTGTTCACCCCAAACCCTGCTAGTAAGGTAGAAAAACCCTTGGAGAGGGACAGATCTATAGTCCATAGGGAAAGGCTGTCAGCATACATTTTACCTGGCCTGGGCAGGTTTCAGAAACAAACTGGCTGAGGCGATCTCCAAATTAGATTCACTTTACGGACCTGGCCTGCTACTAGCATGCACACCCAGGCACACACATGAGAGCACAGCAGATGCTATCAGTCTTCAAGAGACACTGTTTTCCAGCAAGTTTCTTGCCTGTGCCTAGTCTCCCTCTCCAGATGTCTGGGAAGCTCCCATGTCTCATTCACCCCAGACTCTCAAAAACATAAGGAAGAGAAAAATTGCAAGGAATTTTCTGAAACTGTGACTCCCCTGCTCAGAGAGTGCAGTGCCTGAACGACAGCTACCGCAGGTAAGTGCTTTAGTCCATCAGATGCCAAATGTCGCAGGCAAGAGGCAGAAATACAAGCATGTAAAACAGTAAAGGAGCACGTGGGATAAAACCTGGATGAATAAGACGAGTGTGACTGATGGTCACTTGCACTTTTCTCCGAACACAGGTGCCTGCGTCAGATAGAAATGGCTCCATGAGTCATGATAAAGCACTGCATGATCACTAAGCGTTTACTGGAAACATCTCTGCAGAAGCGAGAAACAGATGAATGGGTCAACCTGCATCGCCTCTTGTCATTTACAGTAATCTCAGCTGCCAACGTTTCTGAACTTAAGGTGGCTCCAGCCACAAGCCTCACCCATCCCAAAATATCAGCGAAAGCTCAGGGAGAAACTCCAGTGCAACAGCAGGAGAGCAGTGGTTCTCCTTGCGGATGTCCCTTCAACCTGAGATCTGTCAGTTTTGGTTTGTGTCTGCACACACCCGAAATAACAACATAAGACTTGTTCAATTCCTAAAGAAGATGCTGTATCCTTGAAGCTTACTAACCTGGAGGTGAAGAAACAAAAACATTTCAGAATCTGTTATTGGAACGAGTTTCATTTTTATTTACTCTAGTCAAGCAAATATTAAAATTATGCTCTCCAACTCCGGAGTTCACATTAGACAGTTTCCCACTCATGATCCCGTACAAAGAGCATCCACCTGCCAACTCAGTCTTTAGCTCGTGCTCATCTTTTCTAAAGTGAGCTTGACTTGTCTTTTTTTTTTTTTTTTTTAATACGAAACTCAAACGACCAGTGCATTCAAACTCCTGGCAACTACCAGCCCCGAGACAGGTCTTTTCAAACTGACATGGGATTTAAATTACAATATGCTAGTGTCTAATATAAATGCAGATTAGAAGATGGGACGCACCAGTTTCCCTCAGTGCTCCATCAAAGGAAGTCAGTCGTGTGTGCTATGTCTGGCAGATATTAAGAGATTATTCCTACTCAATGCTCCAGAAAAAGGTGAAAATCCCCAAGGCACCTGCTGGAACACCACTAGCAAATTTCTTCCCAAATTAGGAAAGCGGCTCAGCTCTTCATACAGGAGCTGAAATCACCACGATTAATATCCAGTCCTATTTGTGCTCTGAAATAACAGTGGTGCCCACGACAAAGGTAATAGCCAATTTCTCTTGAATTCCCATACACATCGGCCCTTCTGGGAAAGGGATTCTTATCCTCAAAGAAGAGCAAAACCATCTGGGAATTAAAAATATATAGATAGATCCAGATGTATCCTGAAATCCTGGCCTATGCTGAAGAAGCAGACGCCTCAGCAACCCTGCTACACCCTGTAATATCAATATGGGTGTGCAGAGTTAAACTGGCAAAATCCTCTTAGTACAGACAAGGCCTTTGTTAGCTGAACATTTGCCCTGGTCAGACTTGCTGAGAGATGCAAACTGGTGCTTGAAGAAGTTTGTATTCTTCAAGGAAGAAGGTCAGCAGATTTGTTACTATGGGTACTTTAGCCTGTTTGCAGCTTAGGAGTGGATCCAGACCTGTCAGTCCTTGGCAGAAAGAGAATACCCCTGTCCTGAGATGGCCTCCAGTTAAGACAACTGCCAGGGCATGTCCAGATGGGCACGCATGTACAGTCTGCAGCACTGCAGACCCGCCTGCAATGCTACAGACCACACACACCACACATGCATGCATTTGCTGTGCTGCTAGTTTGCAGCATGGCGGGTGTCAAAATAACCCTCAGCAGAAAAAAGTGGGCAGGGCATGTGGCAGCAGCGTGAACCACCCAAAACTGGAGCCTGGCAGGCCGAAGCCATGCCCCAGCTGTCAGCCAAGCGCTGCGTGCCCGGATCACCACTGTGCCTTGGGAGGCCCCTAGGACCCCAGGCACAGCTCGTCACACACCAGAGCGTGTGTGCACAGGTGTTTCCCGAGGACCAGCAGCAGCACCACAACTGTGTACCACTGCTCTCTGTCCCCAGGGAAGCACGTGGCATGCTCATCTGGATGCAGCCCCAGAGTCTCTTAAGTTCCGTATTGTGGGCACCATACATTAAAAGCAAAGCCATAAGTTCTGCTACTCTATAACATGAAGAGACAAATTCCCAGAACAAAACCGTCCTAAATTTTTTTAACGAATTTAGGATGAAACAAAGCTGAATAAAAATAAGCTGAATATGCACCAAGAATGTCCCCTTGTTGCAAAAAAGGCCAGTGGTATACCAGATTATATTATCAGGAGTGTCCCTTGCAGATCAAGGGAAGCGATTCTTCCACTCTATTTGGCACTGATGAGGCCTCATCTATATCTAGTTTTGGGCCCCACACTTCAAGAAGGATGTGGACAGGCTGGAAATGAGTCCAGCAGAGTGACACAAATGATTATAGACCTAGGAAGCAAGACTGATGAGGAAAGGCTGAAAGAACTAGGGTTATTTACTTTGGAGAAGAGAAGATTTGAGAATAATCTTCAAAATACTTGAAGCAGGATTACAGAGAGGCTGGAGATGGGCTTTGCTCCATGACATTAGGAGACAGGACTACAAACAATGGCCTCCAGCCACAGCAGCAGAAAATTAGGCTGGAGATTAGAAGGATCTTGCTGATGTGGAGGGTGGTCAAGCATCGGAACAGGAACCCAAGAGAAGGTGGGGAATCTCCATCCCTGGACACATTTAAGAGCAGGCTAGACAGACACTTGGGATGGTTTCCTTAAAGATGGTCCTGCCTTGAGTAGATGCAGGGGACAACCTCTTACTGCCCCACCAATAATACTGCCTTGAGCAGTTCACACGAGTGGGGGATGAATGCTACGACAGCTGAAGACTACGTCTCTGAAAAGAAGTGCAAGACTAAGCTGCAGCAGAGAAAGATCAAGAGGTTGTCAACCTCCCACCCCGAAGGGGAAACCGTGATGCTAAGAAATTCGGTGTTAGTAAATACAAAGTACAATGACAGCAACCATAAGAGTTATATTGGGATAGTGCTGTTCGGGAATGAGGAACGAGGCTCCAGGATAGACTCCTGGGAATGTAGTTGACCTAAGGGGTCAGTTTAAAAATCAGGGTTTCCACAAAAACTTCCTTTTCCTTGAAAATGCCAGGAATATCCAAGCTCAGAAACTTGATCTTTCAGCTCGGGCGTTTGTAAACCCATGCTAGTGCCCTCCGGAAGAAACACAGGTATATGTTTCACTTGTTTAATGTGATAATTGGATCTTGGGCTTTGCGTCAGCCAGCACAAGATGTTCTACTTGCTGACTTCTTACTAGGCCCCATGAGCAGCCACTGCTTCATCCAATAGCCATTTTGCAACTCCGATGCTAGATGCAGGGGCTGTGTTCATAGCAGGCCTCCTCGGTGAGCAAGATACAAGGCCTGTGAAGCATTAGCTTCTCCTGCTAGTATTATCAGCACACTCTCCTTTCTGCCTTTTCTATGATCCTGAGAAGCAGTGGAAATAATGGGATGGCATACAGCAGAGATCTTGCTCGGCTTTGTGAGGGATCACTTCTCGCCTGGCAACTAGCATCCCAACCCCTGCAGAGACTACAGGGGGGTTGTACTGCCATTTGCAGACACGAAAGACACAAATCACAAGCCCAAACTGAGCCAGGAATACCTTCCAGGTGCAAAGTCCACTGTGCTCAATCCCTCTTCTGCCATGTCACCCTGATGTTCGTCTTTCCTTTGAAAGGAAACACAGAAAGAAACACAGAACATTGCTCTGCTCAGGACAGCAGTCTTCTATGTCAGTTTTCCTACTTAAGAAAAAAAAAAAAAACAGACATGCAAACTGTTAGATCCAGAACACGCTCGTTACCCGTGCAAGGAAAAATGCTCTGAGCCTTCAATAAATCAGTGTGTTCCAACCAGCGGCTGCTCTGCTCTTACATGCATTGAAACGGGACCCGGAGAAGCCCTTTCTACTAATCTTCATCCAACATCTGCCTGCTCCGCTGATCTAAAAAGCGCCTCAAATCTGGTTCCCTGCATTTTACCAACTGGAAGAGCAAAGAATAGATTTTGGAGCCTGGACCTCCACATCTATATAGGGCGGCACACAGAAGGGATCAGAAGAACAGCTGGATGCAGCTTCAGTGAACTGGATCTGGCTCATAGGAAGCATGCCACAGTGAGTCATGTTCTTGAAACAATCACTCTCGTTAGACATCGCTAGGAACTGGATATTTATTCTGTAACACCCGTGCTACTTTCCTGGGCCAGATGTACGTGGAGGAAAGAAGCAAGCTTCCAAAATGGAGGACCAGAAGGTGAGTGAGTGCAAGGTGCCTCCCTCCCTTTCTCCTCCGACATCTCTCCAAAGCCAGCTTCTCCAGGCAGGCGTGATGATGGCAGCCTCTGGGAACAATCTGGAGGGCATGATGACCTGCAGCAGCAGCCAGTGACGACAATCCGGCAGTCAGGGTGTGGAGACCTACAGCAGCAAGCCGGGACACCAGGCCAATATTTCTCCAGCATGGCAGGACACCCCTGTTCCTTCCTTATACCTTCTCAGGGAGCGGACAGAAGCAAAAGTAGGGATGGTTTGCTCAGCGTTGCCTTATCCTTGGCACCATGCAAGAGAGGCATGCCTCAGCGGGTATTTTTACTTCCCTTCTAGCTAGCTCAGTTGGTGCTTGCTTTTAATACGCATTTAGCCCCCTAGCACCAATTTGGGCAGCCGGTCTCTCTCTCCCAGGAAGCAAGAACTCCCTTTCTCTCTACTGCACATGCACGCAGCCATCAGCAGAGATCTCTGGCTTGGCCTCCTCTGTGTCTTATCTGCCGTGCTGGGCTCGGCAAAGCTCTGCAGGAGAACAGGGTGTGCCTTTATTTATATCTCCTTTTGGAGCTTGTCCCTTGCAATCCCACTCCAGAAGGCAGTGAGATTTGGCTCCAATGTTGCTCCTGAGTATTTCCAGTGTCCTTCATGCATTCTCAAGATGGGCCCGGGTTACAGCCTTCTCTGCACACCAGGCACCCTCCAAGTCTTTCCAGAAAAAGGAAGGGGGTTTGAGAAGAGACTCCGAAAAGGCTTCACTGCTTTCAAGCACCTGGGACAGCACAGGCCAGATGGGTCTGCATCTCTCAAGACTCACCTGAGAGACATAGGAACCCCTACAAGGCTCGTTATCCAGGCAGCAGTAGGGAGAATGAACTGGGCCTGCAGGTCCCTTACAGGAAAGGGTCATGTTGGCACTCTGTCTGATATCTTTGGGGTCCAGATGGAGGCAAGGCAAGACAGGAACAGACGAAAAAACTTCACAGGCAGGCAGACAACTGCTGGTACAGACTCTTCAGGACTCGGGTGAGATCTTCCATCTGTCTTCCCAACCAAGGGTGGTGAAGGGAATCTACTTGCTAAAAATCCAGTTCTTCTCCAAAGCCACTAGCATCCTTCCCTGCCCAGGGCAGGAGAGGGAACTGCAGCCTGCCCAAAGAAAAAAACTAAGCTCCTCAATTGGCGCGTCTACATGAGATGTTTACTGCGCATGTCATGGCAAAAGCCGTGCTCATAGCTGACTGCGCAGTGTTATTAAGCTAACACGCAGTAAGTCTCGCTAAATAACTGTGCACCGGCACTACTGTGCAGTAACTCTAGGTACTGCATTTAGTTAGTACTTTATTAAGGAAGTACTAAACTAACTGTGCAGTATCTAAGGTGTATTAATGAAAGTAATAAGCCACTGAATGAGTACAAGGTGATGAAAGCAGAAAACTCTCCTCTCTTGCTTCCTTCTGCCACTGGCTCTCAGTCGAGCTTGCTTCCTGAAGCATGCAGAGAACCAGCTCCCAAATGCCTTAAAGGAAGGAGAAACAGAGCTAAGAGAATACCCCCGCAAAGGATGTGGCTGGGAGTCAGAAGCATTACTGTACCCACAGGTTATCTGCAGATCTGAATGGAAGCTCAAAACTTGTAGCCAACAGGCCAAGGCAAGCACCAGATAGGAGAGAGGCAGAAAACTTGGGGCAGGCTTCTCCTGACGGGGACAGGACTGGGTCTGCCCCCCCAGGGTGGGGAAGAAGGACCCACTGAAACAAGCCTGAGGACCTCACCTTGAGGAAGAAACCAGCTTAAGGGGTTTGGGCCATGAGCTGCAACTTGTAAAGCAGCCAGAAAAATCTACTAATTGCAGCTTCCTTCAACTGAGTGAACATACATGGTGGCTGTCTCCAATGCAGACAACATGCACCACAGACAAGGTGGCAAATGCCTTTACAGGCCCAGAAAGGGCTCAGAAGATACCACAGAGCAGGAAAAAACACTTAGACATGGACCCAGACTTAGGGAATGGGTGGAAGGCGCTCATGGCCTGGGGCCATGTGGCAGCACAGAATGACCTTGCAATCATGACTGAATTTACCTGTGCCCGCCGCCTTTGAGAGAAAGGAGGCATTAGCCCCAGTGAGTAGCTGGGGGACAGGGCAACAAGAAGATTAAGCGATTTGACAAAGGTCATATGGGGAGTTTGTATAGCAGTGCTGGAGGTTGAAACCAGGTGCACTGAATCTATATGGTCTTTCAGCACAAAGCCACCCTGGTCTGAGAGTTCAGCAGTACCCAAGCATCGGTGCTCAGGTGTGGGAGGGTGATGGTTACTGGTTACACGCACTCAACTTACAGTTCTGCAGTACATACTAAGGCCTGCTACACAAAGGAGGTGTGCCAACTATTAGCAGCATCAAAATATTGCAGTACAAATCTTACATAGCTTATCCCTTGGGGGAAAGGAGTGTCCAAGGGGGATTCTTGCCAGTGGCTATTCAACTGCAGGTTCTCACCAGATTTTCTTCCGTGAGTTCCCATCATCTCTAATGATGCTTGAAAAGCTCCCTTAATACCAGTAGAGTCAGTCATCCCCAGCCACACTTAATATTAGAATAAAAGCCTCCATTGGGATAGGATTAGATGGCAGCTTAGTTTACTTTTAGGAGTTGTGATTTATACAAAAAGCTTATTAAAAAAAACTGGAGCCACAGTCAGGAAAGAAACTGATCTTGGGGGGCGGGGGAGGGGGGAAAGACTTTCAGAAGCTGGCTGGGCCCAGCAAAAGGCACATCTCTTGGGTGGTCCCCCACCAACGTAGGGAGCGGACAGTTTTCAGCAGAGGATCTCCAAGCCATTCACACACATTATCAAAGCCTCCTACCAGGCCCGGAAGGATGGGAAGAGGGCATCATTATTCTTGCTGGAAGGATAAAGTGAGGTAGAGTGTTATCTATTAGCAAAGCAATGACAGAGGGAGCAAGAAGCACCCGAGTTTTAGCTATCGAAAAATACACCCTTGAAAGGTGGTGACGGTACAAATACTGCTCTCAGTCATTCTGACCTCTGTGAAATACTATTCGAGTTACAGCCTTGCATGCCACAGCTGGGCATAGCTTGTTGAAGAGGAGGCGACTAGCCTTTAAAGGTAACGCCCCTATGTGTAAGAGATGTCATAAAAGGGACTTGAAAACATATGATGCTATAGATCTAAGGGGTGAGGTCCCTGAATGGACAAGGGAAAGGGCATTTGAGCACATGGCTCATGCAAACACAGAGGAGGATATATCTGACGGGAAATTAAAGCAAGACCCACAACATTTTCACTCACAGGATGTGATGGTACATCCACCACAGCCCAACCCTGGGGCACACAGGCCTCCTTTTGTCTCTACAAAAGAGATCACTTTTCCCTATATTTGTTGAGGAGGAAAAAAGGGAAGTTTTCCATATTCTTATTTGACTGATCTTAATGGCAATGTACCCTGCATTAGGCATGGTGAAGGGGTCTGGGGTCCCACCAATTCTGTTGGGAGTGCAGACAGACCACATGTCCATTCAGCATGAGTGATATGGGTAGGTCAAGAAGAAAGTCCATAAAATTCGCTCCTAACACACAAAAACTAAGAGCAGCACAGCAAGGCTCCAAAATAAGCTACAACTATGAAACTCTCCGAGCCTGAACTATCTAATCTGCATATAAACCCAAATCCATTTCCTTCCACCACTTGAATGAAATGTTGGTGACAGAGTAAACTTATCTCCAAGATAACATGAATGACAACAGGGGACCACTTCAGAAAAAATAAACTCAGACTTTTAAAACTTTTATTTTCCAGCAGAAACTCACTCTGGGTCAAATGGCCTCTGGCGGAAAGCAACTTCCACAAAACCTCCAGCCAAGAATGCTCTTGGAAAGAAAACTACCCCTGGTTTGGTCTTCGGTGTCCCAAACCCCTCCATTGTTCTGTCATTTTCTACTTATATATAATTTCAAGGCAAAGATGTTTTAAAGCACAGTTGCTCAGCAGGGCACCTAAATGAAAGCTGAACGATGCAGCCTGCAAGCTGCTAAGTATCTTCAGGGCATGCAGACTACCAAACCAAACGATCCTAAAGACCTTGCAAAAATAGGTTCTCTTCTTAGGCGTAACTGCTAATATGCATTTCCTACAAACCTTGAGAAAAAACCCTCTCCTGACTCATTTTTCACTAGCATTTCTCTCTGCATTCATCTGTCTCTCTCATTCTTCAGGAAATGGAAAAAGAATTAAGATCGCGTTCTCGAAGTGCTGAAGATGACCAGGCTTAGGGTTGCTGCCAGGCAGACGAGAGAAATGCTCCTCCAGCCCCTGGCTCCTTGAGAAGTTGGTAACTGGAGTCCGACCTCGCACGGCAGGAACCAGGCTCGGGAAGCGTCACGCATAAGAACATTCTATAAAGCATTAGATCACAGCAGCTGGCAATGTGCTAAGATCGCTGCTCTATCGAGATGCATTTCAGCCAGACAGACCATGCCTTTTTTCTTCCTTCAAGAGACTGTCAGACTGTGGAAAAACACCAAATGAATCAGCTCCCAGTCTGAGACTCTAATTTGCTCAACAAAGAGCCAAGGAATGAGGCAAGGCAGTTTGCTCCCACATAGCCCTGTCAGTGGGCCATGAGGATCTACTAGATCCCACTCCAAGTTTGCTCCATCTCCACGCCCTGTGCAGCCCTGAGACAGTGGCACTCAACCTTTTAGTCCTGAGAGCCAAGTAAATGGCATGGGGTTGGTCCACAAGTCGGATCCAGTGTGGGGTTGGTGCTTGAGGTTGGTCCACAGGTGCAATCCAGTGCACCAGTCTGACGCCACATGCCAGATACGGCCTCAAGAGTGACCCTGCGGGCCAGTGCGGCAACCCTATACACCAGCCCAACCCAGGGCTTCAATTAACACTGCCACAACAATGGGCACCTCTGCTCTGGGACTCAACTCCCAGATCATTCTGCATGTCCCACTGGAAGCTAATCTAATCTAGGTCACTAGTGACCAGTGATCTAGAAATGAAAGGCTTGGCATTCCCCAAGCAATTACGGCCCCATGACTGATCTGTTTTTAAGTTCCTGCTGTGCCTTTAATCCTGCCAGTTCCTTCCTTTAAAGGTACTGTCACAGCCCTTGGTGGGGTGCAGCTATTCTGGCTCAGGAAGGTTCATTTCGAAAGCAAGGGCGCAACAGTTCAAATTTTGGCCCATGACGTTACACAGCCAAAGCCAAGCTTGCTGCGACAGTGAAACTACAGAAGTCACTTCCCCCCTTCTGGGAACTCACATTGCACAGTTTTCAGTGAAGTGTTACTAAGTGATCTGTAGTGGCAAAGGATGCCAAAAGCAGCAAAAAACGCAGAAACGAGGGAAAAGCCCCTGAAGTATAGCAACCCAATATAAAATACTGACAACTGCCAAATATCAGCATTCAGGATCAGCTGACAACACAGAGCATCAACCTCCATTAAAAAGGGACTCGAGCATGAATACTGCCTGGACAATTAGGTGAGCACGTTCTTGATCCACTGCACTGATTGTCTCTGCTGCAGCCTGGACTGCTGCAAATCTTATAAACGGGAATTCACTGCAGTTGTTCTGTTCGCATATCCCCTGGCTACCCTACAAATCATTTTAGGGGTCTGGACCATATATGTTCCTCACCTGAACACAACCACTGCTATGCCAGATTAAAACCTACAGGAGACTGTTCTCTTTCTGTCAGAAACAGCCACCCGCATACGCAGGAGATATTGGTCCTGTTCTCTCTTTCAACCTTCCTGGAGCACATTCATCGGTGAGGCAGAAGCAGCAGGAGTCCCAGGACCATTTTTGAAAGAGGTATTTAAACATCAGCACTGCATGTAAATCAAAAACTTTTATTTCTAGGCAGATGCCCCAAGACATTTGGGTATGATCAACAGCCACCTGCTTGCGCTTCAGACTTATTTGGCCACCTGCATTTTTGTTCTTAGCTTTTCTACTCCCTGGCACACTTATTACTCAGGACAATTCCTCACCTATGACAAATCATAGAAAATGAGGGTTGGGAGGGACCTCAGGAGATCACATCTAGTCCAACCCCCTGCTCAAAGCAGGACCAGCCCCAACTACGTCATCCCAGCCAAAGCGGTCTACTTGGGTCTTAACCTTTCTAGGTAACCCATTCCAGTGCTTTACTACCCTCCTTGTGAGTAAGTAGCACAGGGCCCTGAAAAAGTTGTATGGCTGGGCCTCTAACCACTTCCTCGCAATGGACAGGAAACCTCAATTTGAAAAGAGCCGTGGAAAGGAATGACAAATGCTCGTGGTGCTGTGCAGCATGACATCCGCTCTCCCTCCACTTCTGCCCTCCCCTTATCTCGTCCAAACACGCCCTTCATGCCTGCTGTAGCCAACAGTGAGGTTTGCCCTCCGGTTCATCTACCCAACTGCTAGCTTTCCCAACTCCTGCACTCTTCCCAATTCCCCTCTCAGTACAAACACACCGGAGTTACTGCCCATCCTCAAAAAGAAAAAGCCTGCCTAACATCCCCACTGCAACCTCTCTCTCTTTATACTGTCCTCCTCCAACACCCAACCCATTGACACAGCACTGTTCAGCCCCCCCATCTTGAGCTCCTTCCCTTCAGCTAAAAAACTGGAGTCCCAGCCTGGCTTCTGCTCAGTCCACAGAGCAGGGAACTATGAGGTTTAGGGGCAGCCTTCTCCAGTCCCTGTCACCAAGCCAGTCTGGGTGACATAATATTTGTATTTCATCACAATTAAGAAAAGTTTCCTGCAACAAAACCCAGCATTACGCCAAAGGGATGTCATTTGTTTTCAAGATCTGAATGTTTTTCTTCTCTGAGAGGAGGGAATTAGCAGTTGCGACTGCAGAAGCAGAACAGCAATGGATAGAGAAGAGGCTGGATGGAGAGGGATCATATTAGCAGCTATGCTGTCAGGAACAGACAGTTGCACACAGCTGGGCACTAGGACAATGCTCAAAGAAACTGTGTCCCCTCACCCCAGTGGGGGAGGGACCCAGGGACACTTGCCACAGGAAGGGACCCAGGAAGGCCAGTAAATATTTTGGAGGGGTGGGGGACTTACTTGTTTTTTACTGGCTCTAGAAAGACCTCAAGTTACAAAGTAGTGGCCCAATAAAACCTATTGTTGGGGTTCAAGCTTCAGTTGACTAAAAACAGATCAGGTACTGCCTTGTAATACTTATTTCATCAAAATTAACGTGCAATGCACTAATGCTTGATGCCTCTGGCTCCGAGCAGATTAGACTCAGTGTCCCCAGGGATGCCTCATCATCATGGACAGCTTAACCCCTAGCAAGCAATCTTCTCACACACAACGCAGTGTTTGGGGACTGAAAAGAACAGCATTTTCACAAAGGAAAAGGTCAAAATGCATCTAAAGATAAACCAGTTTATATGGATATTTCTGTTTGCAAAAGACCAGAGGTTCAAGGGGCGATCGGACTGGCAGGAGGCCACAGTAGAAGAATAAATCAAATAAGACCTACATAGTCCCCACCCTGTGAAGCGCTGGGCTCTTGTTATTTTCTTTTTTCTTATATTCTTATGTTGACTAGGGTCTTTCTAGAAAAAGAAGGGGCTAAGGAGAAGGGGAGAGTTGTATGAGCTTTTTTATGAAACTCCATGGAGGCAGATTGCCCAGACGACTCAACTAACAACATATTTTGATAATGTGGCCCTGATTTTCTGGATGAAACGGCAGACTTCATTTGGACCATGGGGCTTGCTTGGCTTCTCTGCTCTTGCACTTCCAAATTGGGTTAAAACCCAGGGGAGTTAACGGGAAATTCCTCCACCTAGCATAAAGCTAACAAGTGGAGGAGCTAACATACTTCTATGTTCATTTGTTGAAATAGGGCATCCTTGGTAGAAGTAGGGTCACTAATGAAGGGTCATGATTTCATGTGTGAACCTCAACAAGGAAGCAACTAATCAGTGGCTTAATGAGTGGGAAATTCTGATCAGGAGTTGATAGAGAGAGGGCCATCACCTGACAAATGGGAGTGGAGGCCATGCTAAAATACGTCCCTTGTCAGTTTTTTAAAAAAGAGAGAGAAGGGGAAAGGCAAAACCAGACTCCTTGTTCCAGCCAAGAAGCCACATGCAGCAGGGCTTGGAGAAGAGGAAAAATCAACAACCACTGCCCCAAATCTCAGCCAGTTTCCCCTCCCTTAGCTACCTCATGCTCTGGAAATGCTAGAGGCATTCTGTTTGCCTTGATCTATATACAGGCATACCTCGAGGAGATGACTACTCTTGGCTTTAAAGAAGGGAACCTCCAGCTCTACAAGGAGAGGCTGAAAGAGCAGCAATTGAATGGTTGGGCCCTTGACTACAGCGACAGCGGTGAAATCAAAGCAGCCCTAGGCATGAGCGTTGGAGAATGGACTCTCTTCAGCATGTACTTCCTAGGAGTCCTCCCCCAGGCCAGCCCATCTGGGGTGGTTGTGTCCTCAGTCCCACAGTGCACGAGGCAGGCCGTCCAGAAGGACATTCACAGCTCCAGAGGCAGCTGGCTGTCTTTGACCCTCTCCCGAGAGGATCTGCTGGAGGGGAGATGAATCTGCAACCCGGGCAGTCGGACAGGGTGGTGGATGGGTGGGTGGCTGTTCCCGTCTGGCTCTGGGGAGGTTTGCTTTTCCTCCCAGAGTGAAGTCCTGGAAGGTTTTAGTGCGGGTCTATCCACGGATGAAAAATCCACAAGATCCCTTTACGGCAGTGCTGGAGTGATGCTGTAGCTGTGATGGTTCAGGAATGAGCAAGAGGCCAGGATTTTGGTAGGCAATATCTTTTACTGGAGTAGCTGTATGGTAGGGATGAAGTTGGGTGAGCTGTCACAATGAAGAGCGAAGAATGCCTTGGGTTTGAAAGCTCGTCTGACTTTGTCCTAGAGAGACGTACTTTGCTGTGTTAGTCTGAAGTTAAGCAGAAGGCAGGGTAGATTTGCACCTTATAGGCTAACCTTGAGTAGATCAATTTGATCTCTCTCTCGGTATCTCTTTTTTTCTATAGCACACACTTTTCATCCAAACTTTATCCAGACCATCCAATTGGTCAGATTAAAAGATATTGCCCCCAAACATCCTCGTCTCTTGCACGAGACCCTTCATGGTTAAGAGGAGGTTTTTAAGAGGAGGCTGGATGAACACCTTGCTGGGGTCGTTTGACCCCAGTACTCTTTCCTGCCATGGCAGGGGGTCGGACTAGATGATCTGCTCAGGTCCCTTCCAACTCTAGAAACTATGAAACTATGAAATACTGCAGGTTCGGTTCCAGACCACCGCAATAAAGCGAGTCACACGAATTTTTTGGTTTCCCAGTGCATATAAAAGTTACGTTTACACTATACTGTAGTCTATTAAGTGTGCAATAGCATTATGTCTAAAAAAAACAATGCACATACCTTAATTAAAAAAATACTTTATTGCTAAAAAATGCTAACCATCATCTGAGCCTTCAGCGAGTCGTAATCTTTTTGCTGGTGGAGGGTCACTTGAACACTTAGAGGCCATTGTAGGGTTATTAACTGGCCTAATTTCAATATTGTTATGTCTCAGTGAATAGGGAGGCCCGAGGAGAGGGAGAGAGACGGGGGAACGGCCGGTCGGTGGAGCAGTCAGAACATACACAACATTTATCGATTAAGTTTGCCATCTTATATGGGCGCGGTTCGTGGCGCCCCAAAACAATTACAATAGTAACATCAAAGATCACAGATCACCATAACAAATATAATAATAATAAAAAAGTCTGAAATATTGCGAGAATTACCAAAATGCGGCACAGAGACATGAAGTGAGCAAATGCTGTTGGAAAAATGGCGCCGATAGACTTGCTCAACGCAGGGTTGCCACAAACCTTCAATTTGTAAAAAACACAATATCTGTGAAGCGCAATAAAGAGAAGCGCAATAAAATGAGGTATGCCTGTAATTTCTGTTCTGTTGCTTGTCTAGATCTGCACCATTTCTTGGTACAGAGCAGTAGATTGAGGAGCCTAGGCACTACATCCTATGGTTAACACTTCTGAAGGGGTATGTTGCAGGGCAGGATGCCCACGAGTCCCAGACAGGAGCTCTCACAAAAGGTTTGCTTCCATTTCTGGCAAGGGCCCTAGAACCACATGATATCAACTTTCTGAAGGAGGTGGCGAGATGGGATCTCCACCACAAGGACGTGATCAGAGACCCAAAGCCTGTGGCAGAGGCTGGACTCTCCACTGCCAAAGACAGCTTCAAAGCAAACGGGTCTAATCTGTAGCAGACCTGCGAGCCGAGCCCAGTCTAGGAACTTCAGCACTCGGAGCTGCAGGGACCACAGCCACTATCCAGAAACACTGCACAGAATTCCTGTGTTGCTTATTCCAGTTTTATAATGGTCAGAGTCTGCTGGTTTTAGGGGTATATTCCTGATTTATACCAGCATGAGGAAGAAATGGGTTGCTTCTCTTAAGGCACCATGAAATCTGGGGCTGTTGGGGTTGTGCAAGAACAACCCTTTTGCATTAACAAAATCCAAACCTGGTCTTAACTTCATGGCCAATGGGCACCCACAAGCTGTTAGGCCAGTTGTCCTGCATAAGCAGTGAAGCTTCTGCCACACACAGGAATAATGAAAGCACTGTTATTCAGAAGCAACAAGCAGTACCATAGCTTGGGGAGGATTGGCAGGACACAAGCCCTGGCCACCAAAAGGACAGCTGCCCACTGCTGCTGGAAGAGGTGATGGGGTGGCCAGCAACTCCAGGGATAACAGGGCAGCTGCCCCTTCCTATTGCAGCCATGGAGGTTTTTCAACACCACATTTACTTTTTCCAAAAGCAGCTCGTGACATCAGTCAACAGGGCGGCTGCAGTAGGGGCACGCTAACACCCAAGCTAGCACTCCTGTGACATCTCCCCCCACAGGAGGGCAGAAACCTGAGCACTTACACCTGTGGCAACTGGCCAAAGAGGCGCTAACCTTTCCCACGAGAAAATAAACAAATAATAACAATGGGTATGATCAGGTCAAGTGTTTTCAGAGGAAGCGAGGAAGCCACCACTAAGCAATGCTTTGTTCCAACTCCCATAGAGCAAGCCGACAAGGAACTTGGAGACAACCAGGGGGAAGGGTGTGCGTGGACATGACAAAGCAGGATAATCATTTTTAGATAGCAACTTGTTTCCTATCTGGGTTTTCACACTCCCCATCTTACTATTCATAGCACAGAGCTGGCAGGAGGAAGGCATGCCAGGCTCCTCCACCAGCTGAGTTTGCAAAGTCCATGCACAGTAGTTTATATAAATGAGGAGGGGCGTTTGTTTATAGTAAACACAGCGCTCATTTAATGAAGGGCAACCATCTCGTTTGTATTCAGAGCCCGGACACACACACACGCACGACACAGCAACCATGTCACCGTGTGTCACAGTTAGAGATAGTGTCTCTTTTCCCCCCCTGGCCAATCCCCCCCGTTGCTCCGCTCTGCCGCTTTTCCACTTCAGGGACAACCAGGAATGGTTTCAGCCAGGGATGGCCAACTTGAGGCACACAGCTGATCCAGGAGGGAAGCAGGGGACGTGGCAGCAGGCAGAGAGCAGAGCAGCAAAGAGGGCAGGGGAAAGGGGACCGGGATGGCGCTCAGGGGGGGTTCTTGTACACATGCCAAAAACAGTGTCCATCCCTCCCACTGGTTTAGGCCACCAGAGGCAGAGATCGCAGCTTCAGAGTTACTAGAAGAAAAACAGGCTTGGGACAAGAAAAGAATTCCTTCCCCCCCCACAAAAAAATTAACCATACAAAAATAAAATACAGCGATGGTAGAAATAATACAGCAAACTTGAAAAGAAGGCTGCTGCTCTTCACCACAAAGCGAGATCTGCCGCCCTTTTTCAGACCATCAGTTACACCCTTTGCAGATAACTTCTCATATCTCGCACCTTTTACTTGATTTCCCTAGTGGCCTCTATTGCTCTGAGCTCACTTGAATGTATGTGCAAGCTGCAGCAGCCTGGTCATTACATGGGAGGACAACAAACACCCCTGGTCATTAGATGTGGCATTTCCCTCCAGGACTCCATTTCCCCAGGCCAAGCAATCAAATTGCATTCCTGACAGGTTATATTTGCAGTTCAAGGGGAGGTGTAAAGCCTCAACGCTCCCCACCCAGGATTCTTTTAGTAACAACAGTATTTTCATTCATACTCTCATATACACGGTTCCTTAAACATGCAAGGGAAAAAACAAGAATCAGGACAGCACTCTGGGAAAAAACATAAGCCATGAATCTGCTTCAGCAACCCTAATGAGGTACAAACTGTCTGGCCTTCAAGGCAAACAGCTCTTGCTGTACTTGTTCTGCACATAATTGTGCCTGTATTAAATTACAGTATTCCAACTCAACCCACACGTTCTAAACGGGGGGTTAATCTGCCTCACTGAAACAACTGATTCTCAACCATGGTGCCCTGAGATGCTTGCAGGGGTGCTGCAGCATGCTACACGAATGTCTGCACTGTTAGATTTACAAACCTGATTCACAAAATAAGCAGAGATTTCCAATGGAAATCCATAACTGTGGTCTTTCCGAGTTCTTTGCAACAGAAAGACTGTTCTGTTATTTTTTCGCTAAGCCAAAAAAGTGTAAAAACGAAGAGCTAGCATTTCCCAGGGGTGCTACCCAACTCTATCCATGGGTGCAAGTCTAAAAAGGTTGAGAATGGCTGCACTAGCCAGTACAACGCACTTACTTTTTTTTCTGCAATGGCTATAGTAACTGGCAGCTAAAGTTATGAACTGCTTCATAGTGACCTTTTGTGTTTAAAATGCATTTCCCCCAAGTATTTGTCTTTCACTTCACAAGTGCACATGGATTGGTGTTTACACAGATTTGTTTCAGGTCTAAATACAGTTGATGTTTACTTCAGCATTTCAAGAACAATTCTCTTTCCAGGGTTCAGAGCAATAATGCCCTGCTCTATCCCTTAACAAATCCCCAATGGCTTTTAAGAGATAAGAGACATGTCTCACCACCTTCTCAGGCCAAGGAATCAACCCTCTTCCAAAAGGGTCTGCAGTGAGCATGACCAGCCTTAAAAAAGGGACCGGGCTAAGATCCAAGTGCCAGAGTTAAGTGAAGAAGCCACTAGGCATGTTGCCCAGCTGACAGACATGGTCCCTCCTCATGACAAAGGACTACAGGAGTGTAAGCATGCCTTCTCTGTAGTGTGGACAATTTTTAAGTGGCTGCAGGACCTGCCCCGGCTCATCTGGATGTAGTAACTACCCTGGAAGCAGCAAAGCTGCCATTCAGTATTCAACGGGGAGCAAGACCCACCCTAGTATCGGGCTGGCAGCTGCAGGTTTGGGCTTGAATTTCTGCTTGCTTGGAAAAGGAGGAGTTAGTGCTCCAAGCTGTGTGGCTGTGAGGTGCCATGTGCTACATGAGTCTTGGCTTTGTATCAGCATCCTGACCCTCCAGGGCTTGTGTGGACAGGATACTGTTCAGAAGGGAGTTAGGTAAAAACAATGAAGGGTATGAATGTATTGCCCCAGAGCACCCCCATCTCAATGGGATACTGGAGACTGGTTTAGATTTTGGAGTCTCCGAAATGAAGGAATTCTTAACCCAACTGGGAGGAGGAAGGGGGGCTTGTATAAGGGAAAGGGAGTTTCATGTTTTTCCCCTTTGTTGCACCACCCCTCCCCTCCCCTCCGAATGAAGCACCACGTCCTTCCATCAGCAAGGTCTCACGTACACACAGGAGCTGCTATGCACGCTCGCTCCTCACACACAGCTTTTTCACCGCTTCAAATTGCACCCGCTCAGGCCATTTGTTCTTGTGGACTGGCCTCCCTGAAGTCCATCTAAGAGTCCTCATGCCCTTTCCCCATCCCAGCCCTACCTCACAGACTGACACCCATCTCCTTCCCTTCCAGCCCAATCCCAGCCTTCAACTGGCTCTCCCCTCTTCTCCTGAGAAGACAGCAGCAACACCCAGGCTTGCTCCTCATCACAGACCAAAGCACGTACACAGGGTAGGGCACGGCAATCACTTGGCCTTTCCAGCACCTGTAGTACAAAGTCTGCTTCATGGTGGGGGTAGCTTCACTGCGGGCACTCAAGTATTCAATATACCATAGTGGAATGAGACAGCGCTTAGGATCCAAATCAAAAGAACAGCTAACAACCTATATTCCCCGTCTCAGAGCCCAAGTCAATAAATTGCTCAGAGCCTCCCTGCTCCCAGCCTACACACCTCGACCTGAGGAGTCGGCTTTTCAGCAACACCAAACACCTGCAGCTTGCACCGATGTCAGGTGGGTCTGCAGGGCTCTCAGCACTCAGGGAGCTCTATTTTTGGGTCCCGAGTTTTCAGACCCTTTACAGGTGCAAACCGATGCAGCTCCGTTGTCTTCAGCAGGGCTACATCAGTTCACATGAGCTTAAGATACAATCCTAAAAATATAACCGTGAACAACTTTCACTCACCCAGGAGGCACCCTGCACTCAGGCAGTCTTTCTTTATGAGCAATACGGGGGAAGCGGACACACCTACCACAGAAACGCAGCCAACTCATCGAGAATGCATCCGCTGGGAGGATGCAACTGGTTTGGGACAGGAAGGGATGAAAAACACCACATCTAGAGGGAATTGAAGACGACAAATGTAATATATTGCCATTGGATCATGGCCCAGACACCAGGGTCAACACCCCTGTTCTGAGAACTACCTAGAGATCTTTAACAACTGAAAGTGGCTTTACAGCTGCTTGAGAAGATGCATAAAACAGAAGTCAGTGGAGGAGGAAACACCAGGGCAGGCTCCAAACGTTAACAGACATGAGTCAACTGCTTCCATCAGCCGCAGCCCACGATATATGCTGTTTTAAATGCCAAGCTGCTGTATGTTAACCAGGCAAAACTAATAATTATTTTAAAAAGGTAAAAGAAAAAAACTGCTAAGAGCCAGGAAACCACATAATGGAAGTTGGTGAGTCATTCTTGCCTACAGCACTTACAAAGGCCCCAAGAAACCTGCAAAGAAAAAAAACCCTGCTAAATTAGTGGGGTTTCTGCCTCCTGCTCTTTGCGGAAACATGCAGATCATCCCTGTAACAGTGTTCAATCAACAGCGAGAGTTTTCAGACCTCAGTCACAGGATATCTGGGGAGAAGGCAGATGGTAAGAAGCTGCTATTGCGAACAAGGATTCAGGAAAGCATAAATCCTGTTCAAACCACGTCAACAGCAAATTTACGTGAAACAGAAAGGTACTGCACACTGAAGCAAAAAGTGATAGAACTTGTCACGCTAGGGAAAAAAGAGGACCAAAGCCATATTTTTCTTTAAAATAGCTAGAATCGTACTTAGCCCAAATAAAAAGATACTGCGTATTGCAATAGATACCATGTAGCAGGGAAATGAAATTATACTGGCCAAGATCAGAACATAGTCATGTGCATAAAAACTGCAGAGCAAGCAAAAAAAATAGCACAAACAATATTCAAAAAAGCTGCCCTCCAGCTTAGAAAAGAAAGCCTCTTCAAAAGGCAGCCTGGCATCACAGGCAATAAAACCGCACCTTAGGCACAGAAGCAAGTTTCCCCTCTTGAGCAATAACACTATTTCTGCTGCCCCAGGTGAGTGTTGCTAGTGTGATAAACTGGGAAAACATCTGGGTTATCTTTTCTGATTAGGCATAGCTCCATTTCCCTGTTTGGTTTTGTACTGCTGCCTGCCTGAATGCACAGAACAGGAGTTAAAGGCAGCTATAACTGGTCTGTTAAAAAAAATATAGCAAGAAAAGGGAAAAGAATGATAGATAATAAGGCAGAAAACAGGCCAGAGTATCACCTTATAAACTAACTTGTTCAGAGAGGCATGAGCTTTCTTAGGCCACTTGGTCAGATGCTAATCAAATGCCAAGTAGCACCTGAAGAAGTAGACTGCAACTTATGGAAGTTCATACCCCTCTGAGTGATTTAGTCCATGAGGTGCCACACTGCCCTGTTTATTTGCCTAATTTCTGCCTAACACAGTTAACCACATCTCTCCTTTCACTGACCAGGGGAGGACAAAGAGCAATGGCCATAAACTGTTAGAGCCTGGCTGGGCTGCCAATACAGATGTGTAAGCTGTGGTAAGGAGGCTGGCTGCAATACTATTCAAATCTGTGCCCTGCAAAGGTTGTACGTGTAGGCAAAAGAACCAATGGTGCTTTATGCCAAAGAGGTAGCTTGAGTCATTTTCACTGAGGCCAGTCTCAGGCTCCCAGAGGGCTGCCCCCTCCCACTCTGAGGGGTCCATGACCGGTTAGTTCTGCTGAAACCATGAGAGGCAATGTCATTTTTAAGCTGACCCATTAAAAACTGCATTTTTTACACCGTGCACAAAGGGATGCTTGTGGCAAGTGAGCTAGCTGCACTGCTGGCCCTTCCTGAGGTTTCCCCAGAGTATACCCCATGGATGTTGGGCTTTGGGCCTTTACCTCTCCTGCATGTAATTCTGTCATTGGCCCAGTGTGATGCCAGCCTACTGGACTGCATTCAGTATTAAAGGCATAATTAAGATAGAGAGGGGGCCTGTAACAGCCCTGTAGCATGGAGCTATTTATTCCCATTCCCTGGCTCTCTTGATCTGGCCTCTGGGTCAATTGTTTTAATTCAGACTGCATCCCTTTAAATGAGAGAAGTGGTGTTGGCAAAATAGCAATTATGCAGCATGCTCAAGTTTGTCTTCAGGCCCCATCTCTTTTCCTCAGGGGCTTCCTTCTTGCATCAAGCTTTCTTGCTCCTCAAACTTGCTTCAGCAATGTCCCGGCTCTGGCATCTACATAATAAACTAGGTGAAGCAACAGAAGTCGGCTCTTCGCCCAGCTCCCTCCTCTGCAAGGACCCGCAGCACTACAACTGGATCATTTCACTTACTGAACTGTCAAGGGTGCCATAAAGGGCTAACCTAAAAACAGCGGGAACTGGCAAGAGACTGCTTATTTGTGGACTCCCTAACGCCCTCGTTCCTTGATACCACACCTGGAGTCACTGGCAGATGGCTAGCTTGAGAATAACAGGTGGACACTGCTGTTTGCTATGCCGTATCAGAGCTCCTCCTAAAAAGCCAGCTTTGCTGGGTCCCTTGCTATGAGGTGTTTGCAAATGCTGAAATATTGTAATGACAACAGCAGAGGATCTGTTACAGATCTCGCCCTCCAATGTTTTCAGAGCAATGCACGAGCCAGTTAGCTGGAAGAGGGTTTGCTCACCTGTGGAGTAACAAGTGCACCGCGCTAGTGAACTGCTGTTTATAGCCAGTCATGGGGGAAGCAGGGTTTTGTTCCCATAGTTCAGAACATTCTGTCTTGATTTATCAAACAGAAAAAAAATTACATTGAATAGAAGACAATGCCTTCCCTTCAAGACCTTATTAGAGGGTGGGGAACTGAGTTTACAAGCTACGTTTGCACTCTTACAATTTCCATTTTGCTTTGCCTGCGCTTCCCGGTTCTCAGGCTCCAGCACAAAGGAGCCATCTGAGAGCAACAGGCTCACCGTGCAGCAGGAAAGCCGTGACACCTCCCCACACTGTAGAAAGAGTGCCATCTCCTCCTTTTTTATTACCAGGGTGTAGAGAGAGACCAGCAATACCACCAAAGATGCAGGCAATGCTGACAGGCAGTTATGCTTTTTCTCCCCTTCTCTGGTTGAAACACCTAAGTAGACTGGCATCAGCACCCTTCCTTACAAAGCTGGAAGCATGAGTAGGCATCAAAGTCAAGTTGGCCACAGAGTTCAAAGCCATGCAGCTTTGCTGGCCATGCTGCCAGAAAAGAAGCAGAAGCAAGGATAAAAGAAAGTTAATGACCAGCTTGTTAATGGAGGGATCTTACAGGGGGATTCCAAAACCCAGTTCGAGTCTCGTCTACCTAATCCCTGCTCATTGGGGTGCCTATGCTTCCACACTGCATTCATCTGCTCTCGCAGTGCATTATTCAATCGCAGAATACAGCGCCCTGGTATGGGCTCGTTTATCGCACAGCAAACTAGCGGACACCCAACAGCACACTACAATACTTCTCACATCAGGCGCATTGCACCCCACTCCACTTCCGCAGTTACCCATCCTCATAACGTTGGTCCCTCACATCTGCACCGCACAAATGCCGAAGTAAACTTCCTAGCCAGACTCTGGGATAATCTTATGGTGCAAATGCACTGGGACATATTCTACCCACCTCAAGATGCCCAGTACAGTGCAACAAAACCCTCCAACTCCTTACTTACTCAATGGCATGAAAAATGGTCAGCAGAAGCACCAATCAGATCACCCCATCATTTCTGACCCTACAGTCAGTCAACCAGGACTTAACTGGCCATACCATTATTGGGCACTTCTGAACCATTTTCGAACCAGACAGGGTTTCTGTGCCTCAAAACTTATAGCAACGGGGCCTTTGCAATGATGATAAATGCTCTTGCAGACAAGTTCAGACCATGACCCACATTGTTTCATAGATTTCACAGACTTCATAGATTGATCACAAAATGAATATGAGCCACCAATGTGATGCTGCAGCTCGCAAAGCAAGCAAAACTCTGCTTGCATCCATAGCTGCTTCGCGAGCAAATCCCAGGATGTCATCCTCCCGCAGTTTTTCTCCACAGTTGGGCAGTTTTGTTGACTTGTGTCCTCTTTCCAAGGGGAAAGATTTTGGTCCATAACTGCGCCCCACACAACAAAAGACAATGTCAAGGACAGTCAAGTCAGAAAGGAGCTTCCTCCAGAGAACTCCCACTCCCCCTACACTTGAAGGGGCTGGCATGTCCCTTAACAGACAAGCTGACTTATTGACCACCAGGCAAAGGTGATGACCTGTAATTTCATACCTTGGCTAAGAACCTGCAAGTCTAATAAAGACTAAAAATAAGACCTAGCCTTTCACCTAAGTTTCCATATCACCGCCAAAGCGCAGGCTGATTGGACAACTTGGCCCCACGCTGCCCTTCGAGAGCTGGTATGTAGCTCAGTGTTTACATTCCCTGAAAACTGAATCAGGGAATCGGCCACTGCTTACAAATAAAACTAAAAATGGGGAAGACTGCTCGCATCTGGGATGTGGTAGGGCAGGAGTGTAGTTGTAGCTGTGGTGGTCCAGGAAACGGACCAGCGGCAAAGGGGTTCGTTCTCTCTCTCTCTTTTTTATTTTTTTATTTATTTATTTATTTTTAGGTGATCTGATCTCTTATCTGGGATGCCTCATTTGGTGGGCAAGCACATCCTACATGTTAGCTGCCCTGGAGGGATCACCTCAAAAGATGCTCTCAGCTTGCATTTACTCTAATCACACCAAGCAAAGAAAAAGTCCATAATAGGAAAAGGGCGGGGGGAGGGGGGGGGAAGGGGAGGGGTGGAAAACAGTGCACCACCCTTAACGAACAGAGCCCAGATGGTAGGCCACAGATCCTGCCCTGTGTAACATGGCTCACAGCCAGAAGCCAGCAAGAAACTTCCATGCTGCATTTATTGAGAGACTAATAGATTTCTATGAACAGTAAATGTGTGGGGGTGGGGCCTCCCACTAGAACAGGGGCAAGAAGTCTGTTATTTGCATGTCTGTCACATGGGACAGCCCAGGATGCTGGCAAACCCTTGCCGAGGAATGGCTAAATCTGCCCCCAGAGATGGTCTCAGGGTGATCAGACCCTCACAGCCAAATTTGGGCTCAGACATTTATTACAAGAAGTCATTAGAGCACCAGACCAGGGTTACTGTGGACAGTCACTTTTATTTATTGTATCACAGTAATACTGTAGGGCCCAGGACAAGAACAAGGTCCCTCCATGTGCTGGCACTATAAAAATCTTCTCCCGAACAGCTCATCACTCAAGCTCCTGCCAAGACTCACAACAGATGGCAGGGGGCAAGTTAAGAGCAAAACTGACCTGTTTTGCATAATAAACTATAGCTGTAACCTGCCACCTACCTGGACATAACTGAGTCACGGTACACAAAACACTGCAATACTGCAAGAGATGCAATGCATGGCAAGTGAGAAAATTCTCTTTGCTCAATATAAGGAAGACTTGTTCAGATTTTGTAATTAGCAAACCATGGTAATTTTGCTCAGAGCTGATGCAACCTGAAATAACACTCACTTGAGTAACTTCTCCATCAAACTCTAGCAACATCCTAACGTGATGGAAGTGAGAAGGGACCCACTGCTCTGAACTAACACCCTGACAGAATACTGCTGGGTACCTTCGGGCGAGTAGGAAGACGGCAATCGGACAGGAGATGAGCTTGGATTTCAGGGCAGAGATTTAAATAAGTCAGACTGTATTTCATCCCATTAAAAACAGGTCACCCTGCCCAGGGAAACAGAACCCCAACCAAAACTGAAATTATGTTATCTCTGCAAATCACACTCTCATTCTAGAGTCAACTGCCTTCATAGTTACACAGGACTTCCAAAGGTGTTGCAAATCTAAAGAACGGTGTTTGCACCTGAAAGTTTGCAAAGATGAATTTTTCCAACTGTTTTAGTTGGTCTTATAAAAGATACTGGGGATTTACCCAAAAATTCTTGTTTGCAAATGTAGGCTTTCCTTCTCCTTAATGCCTACAGCCTTGCTAAACAGACTTGAACAAATCGCCAACTCTGGGCTTTAACGTCACCTTCTGCATAACAGAAACCTCCCTTCTAGGAGACATTATGAGCATTCATGTCTACACGGTGCTGAAGACAAACACGTATTATTAGATTTGTGAAGGGATCACCAAAAGCAAGACAGAGGATTTTGCAGAAGGCAGCAGCTGACTTCACCTGTTTGACACGAACACCCAAAACTGGCAGATTTCTTGCATCAGGAGAATGCTGGTACCCCCAACTAGGGTAAGAGTAATGCCCAATGCAATGATGTGCAAGCTCATGGTTATCTATGCTACCAACACCACACTTGGACTTTATAAAATCAAGGGAGTTTGCAAAAGGTCACGTCTCCTGACCAAAGGTCATGTCTCCTGGTCATGTTTTGCTGACCAAAATCCCAAGCCTGCAAATGGCTGTGAGCAATCACTCTTCTGGGAGGTCCTGTCAGTAGCCTTCTCCCAGAGGTCACTCCTTGCAGTACTGGGACCTAATTGGTACACACAGGAAGAGGCAGAAGCACAAGAAGTTGTCCTAAATGCAAAATCATGGCAATTTCCTACAATTCTCCTATCTACCCAAGACTGTCCATAACAGACAAGAAAGAAATGACGGTTGGCCTGAGCAAAAAATCCTCTTTTTCCTCTCAGGTACATCTCAGGCACTTATACAACCCTCATTTACTGGTACCTGAGCACTTCAGGTTTTTTGTTTGGGTTTTTTTTTAAATGCATTTATCCTTGTACCATCCATGATGAAAGGGTTCTTAGCTCCACCTATACAGGTAGAGGAAATGAGGGACAGAAAAAAGTTGAGTGATTTGCCCAGGGCTACAGAGAGACCTCTTATCTCATGTCCTAAGACACTACCCATCCTTCCTCCCCATCAGGAAGGAGCCTGCTGTCTGCCCATTAGTGGCAATGTGCTCATACCATCTAAAATCACTTGGCGGGGGGGTGTATGGAAATGAAAGCAAGAAAAGCTGCCGTCACAGTACCAAGCACAGAAAGGAATACAGAAAAGACAAACTCCAACTTACGGGCCCCTTTGATAGCAAACATCCTTCTGGAATGCACCAAATTCGCTGATTAACAATCAGAGCCTATCAGCTGATCTCAAAGCACTTTCAAGCTTATTCCTGAAACTGTAGGCTGTCCATATTCGGGCAGAAGCAGAAGCAGAAGCAGAAGCATTAGCTAATTCACCCTCCCCAGCGCCTCTGTAATGGAAGGCTAGGCTATCCTGCTTTACAGAAGGAACCAAGACATTAAGACTTTGATTCTGTCTCAAAGTTAAAAGGTAGCTTTTGTCAGCTGCTGTTTGGCTCAAGGTCTTGTTCAGGCCTGTGGCATATCTAGGATTTGAGTAATTGTAAAGACTGATGCCTTTGCCCTACACATACACCTAGACCTTTTGCCTATCCCCTCACCTTTCCGTTAAAGTTGCACATCCGCTCTCTGAAAGCAAAGGGAGGTTAAGTAAACTGCACTAAATAACTAGCAAAGGTATGAAGAGATGCCACGAGCCAAGTTAGCTACCCTGTACTCTCCAATCCCTTGTCCACGCACTTCCCCCCTCCCCTTTCCTTTCAATTTCCCTTCTTCACTGACAATATATGCATTTAATGAAAAAAATCTGCCAGGTACCAACAGAACCAGGCAGACACGAACCCCACCAGCCATGTGCCAAGCTTGTGCTCCACTGCTTCACTTTATTCATGCCGTTTCCTTGCTACGTGTCTTGACAAAACCTATTTGGATTGTATACTCCCTCGGGCAGGTTTTCCTTTTTCACCTCCTGGCAATGACGGCTTTGTGGGATGGTGAACCCTGGTGCTCAAAGACAGCTGTACTCAGCACCACTGCCGTGTAATCATTTCCACCTTTCCCATTTTTCTCCCCTGCTGCCTGGGTTTGCTATACAGTTGTGAGATCCAAGTTCTTTGGGGCAGGGTCTTATCTTTTTCTGTCACACAGGTGCAGCAGGTAATACAGGAGGTCCTCACTCCCCATTTGAGTCAACTGAGTATGTCAGATGCTACCACAACACAAATTAAGACAATCATAAATGATTATACTCTGAAAAGAAAGAAGAAAAAAAAAATCACTGTTGGGATTTCTGAATGTTGCCATAACACAATTATAGGGACTTATTTCCAAGGAAAAGGTGGGAAACAACTCCGAGAGCTGGATCTCACATGGGTCCTTCCATCAGCAAGGTCCATTACAGAGGTTAAAGCTTTGGTTCAAATGTACTGTGCATATTTTTAATGCACAGAATCCGATGCTCAGTTACAACTTCTTGATGTGCTTTCAAAACGGCTTTCAGCTGCTACACGTACCGCGCAGCAATGCTGAGCAAGCAGTATGTATTCCCCGGCCTGCAGCTCAAGAGAGGCAGGAGAAAAATCCCAGCCCATTTTCACAGTGCAGTGCAGGCTGAGGCACCTTCTGGCAATGTCCCAATACTTCCAAGGGATCAGCAATTAGTCTCGCTTGCAAAGAGTTTGATTCTTGCCTTCCAAAACTCTGGGCTCAGGGTCCCAAAGAGAAGAGCTAAACACTTCAGAACAAAAAGGGAAAATGAAAGGGATCTCCTCAGCCAACCCTGAGGCCATTTCTAAACCCAGAAACCTGCCTATACTCTCCTCCCTTGGCAAAGGGGGCATAGGAGCAAAAAGGATTGGTCTGCCCCAGCCAAGGATCTCAAATGTGTATGCACTTGAAAGCTTTGCTAGCAAAATTGCGTGGACCAAACTGAAAAGATACGGGTCTCTCCTCTTCCACCACATCTGCAACTGAACCAAATCACACTGGACTCCCAAGTAGGGAGGGGAGCTCCGAGATTCCTTTGCACAAGCTCATTATTCAGGGTTCTCTCCCAGCTTTGAAAGGATTTGGAAGCATTTCTTTTCACCTGTGAACGTTCAGAGATGGGACTTCTCTCCTGTATGCCTAGAAGGAAATGACTACAAATGGGGCCCTTATGAAGCCCAATCTGCCATTGCATGCAGGTATTACATAATAACAGTGAACCACGGCTTTACAGAACTGCTTTCGTTAGGAGGAGAAAGGGATGGCGAGAGGTGAGCTTCTTCTATGGCGCAATCCTCTTTGCTTGCAAAGGGTTTCCTGAGCAGAGGAGAAACAAAGAGCAGGCATTTGCCCTGCTTGCAATTGCTAAGTCTGTCTCCAAAAGAGCACCCTGTACCCTGCAAAAAGCTGCACCTCTGCCTCAGGGCCACGTTCTTGGCTACTGACCCCTCTCTATGTTTTTGCTTTAACTACACAGCTTGCCAAGCAATCCTTCACTATTGAGAATCCCTCAACCTACACAACTTAGCTGTAAACAGACACCAGAAACCAAGGCAGCGCCCCAGCTGAGAAGCTAATTCACCACACGTGCTTAATTGCTCTTTCCATTTAGCCTGAACAAGCTCA
Source organism: Crocodylus siamensis (assembly GCF_052110815.1). NCBI lineage: Eukaryota > Metazoa > Chordata > Crocodylia > Crocodylidae > Crocodylus > Crocodylus siamensis. The sequence goes on along the minus strand of NC_143395.1, from coordinate 421,638,422 downwards.
TCCACTGGCTTTAACTGGGGCAGCAACTGTCTGCAGCTAGCTCTAAATGAGTGCCAATAACTCTTCCTAACAGAATAAGAATGATTTGGGAAATGCTCAAGAACCATCTCTTTTTCAATTGCCTTAAGCCCTTTTCAGGACTACTTGCTGTGAGCGCAAAGTTACTCTAAAAAAGGCAAACCGACAGAGCTCACTTGGCACTGAGCTTTTCATTTTCTGTGTGCGTGGAACAGTGTCATTGTGCTGCAATTTACTTGAACGCTCAGTAACTTGCAGCAAAACACACTGAACAGAAAAGAGCATGCCAACTTGAGCCCTGCTTCAGAGCCATTATCAGAGTGATGACTGTTCGAGCAGTTTTAGTCAAGTGAGAAGCAGCATTCATTTGGCTCAGGACTCCCAGGGCTATCATATTTGTTTATGTCCTTCCTCTTTGGCCCTTCATCTCATTTTCTGGCTCCGAAAACGGTTGAAAATGAGGCCGGTTCTCGTATGTCATAGAAGCGTAGGGAAGTCAGCTGGAAGCCACTTTGAGGTCATCTAGCCCAACCCGCTGCTCAAGGCTCCATCCAAACCATCCCATACAAACCCTTCTCTGATCTTTGCCCGAAACAACATAATCAGCCTTGTGAACCAACTACGAGGTCCCTTGCCCAAAGATAATAAAAGCACCTGGCCCAGCCTCAGGAAAAGCAGGGGAGCAAATGTTCAGTGTCCCATCACAGCAAGGGATGTTAAAATGCACTGGAGAGATGCAAGGCAGAGAGCCACAGTCCCAGCTAGAGGAAGACAACCCGTCCCTAGAGTCCACACCAATCTGACCATGGTGAAAAATTCCCTCCTGACCCCAAATTTGGCACTGGTTTGACCCCAAGCAGAGCGACAAGATCCTCTAGCCAGGAACCTCTGGGGTTGAGTCCCAGCAGGAGCACTGGCACAGCCCAGCCCCATCCCGGGCTGCAGCAGCACCCAGCGTCTCTGAGCAAGGTGAAAAATCCCCCTGACCCCTAGAGCAACAAGGGAAAAAAATTCCTTCCCTGCCCCATGTGGCAACCAAATCCCATCAGCCTGGGAAACACCAAACACCATGGCATCTGCTCTGCAACTGGGAAACAGCAAGCAGGACTTCACACACTGCACTCTCTGACCGGCAGCCAGAGCTCCCTTCTCCGTATCCCCTCCATAAACCTCATCCCAGCTCCTTTCATTTTGTTTCATAACAAAGCCAAGATACCTGAAGGCTGCTATCATGTCCCCTCCTAAGCATCTTTTCGACAAGCTGAACATGGTTATTTCTTTCAGCTTCTCCTTGCATGACCTGCCCTCCAAACCCTTTATCATTTCTGTCACCTGCCTCTGGACTCACTAACATTTCCATGTCCTTTTTAAAATGCAGAGTCCAAAAACTGCATGCAACTGTACAGGAAGCCTAACCAGTGTCGCCTAAAAAAAGCACCATCACAAACAAGCCAACTTTCCCGTGCACTTGCAGTCTGCCAGGTTATATCTTGCAGCTTCTTGACAAACAGCATACAACATTCACATGGAATTCTTTTTTTTTTTCTTTATTATATGTATTTGTTGCTTAATTTTGCAAATTGGCTCATCAGAACGGTAACGGATAAAACCTCAATCAGCTGCCACACCAGGACTGATGCAGCTAGAGTCTGCTCTCTGTGGCTGAACACTGAAGTCTGAGAGAATGGCTCAAGTTCATTCGTGGCCAAACTCCAACACCGGAGCCAGTTTTGGCCCAGTTTGTTATTCCAGCTGAACAAACAGCAGATTCCTCCTAGGTGCATATATTTTTATAACGTGCCAGCACTACATGGTTTCAGTGAGAAGCATAAATCTTGACGGGCTGGAGAAGTGCACCTGCACTGAGAAACAAATGAGATTAGTGCCTTGAAGTCACCACTCCAGGTAACTGGATGTGCTCCACAGCACAAGTACTGTGAAAAATTAAGCAGGAACAATGTCGCTCTATTCCCTATAAATCCTCCCCAAACAAGGGTTTACAATTCAGGTATGATTAGCATGCAGGGCCCTATCACATTAGAAATCCCTGCACTTCCGTGGACTAGCTAACCAGTCTCTGGCCTGAAATAATTCCCAGAAGGGCTTTTATATTTGGCTTGGGATAATGGAAATTACTTCCCCCCCCTCTCTGCCCAATGCCTCCCCACACATGCGTGGGAGAGTATGGCAGAGTTTACAACTGGAACTCCACTGAATCAGATGTTAGAAATGGAAAAGACCTATTAGATCATCTTGTCCAACTCGCTGCCAGTGCAAGGATGTTCCCTGCAGCAATGCAGTTGCTTCTCTGGAGAACTGACATTTTCTTCTTCTTGCAACTCTGCCACAGACAGCGGTCACTCCAAAGCTCTGCAGCCAATCGAGCGCTCAGTTATTACTATTAGGAAGTGTTTCTATAACCACAATAGCACCTGGAGCTATAGAGCCTAACTCCTAAAAATGGTACATTAGAAATTAACAAAACCTGATGACATCTGAAAACATGCCGTTACAGATCCCACAGCCAGCACTCACCAACTTTAGTGACCCTCATTCCCCTCTCCTACAGAGGACGCACATGATTCGTGTCTCAGTTCGTAAGAGACAGAGCTCCAGCAACAGAAGCCACCACCTGTCAGAAAGCAGCGACCTGTCCTCCTTTAGCAGGCCCAACAATCCAGAAAGCACTTAATGGAAAAGCACTTAAATAGCCTCTTAAAGATTTTTTTTTTCTTTTTAAGGATTATTTGTGTGTGGCCCTGGGCATTGTTAAAACCAACAATATCAAGCAATTGGTGAAAACAAGGTATTGATGCATGAGATTTTTAAAACATCTTCCAAACTCTAGCTGTTTTCAGTTAATCCTGACACTAATTTTAGATAGCTTAAAGAACTTCGCTTCAGGGCAGTAGCTCTCAACCTTTTCAACCTCCTGGCACCCCTCCACCACTTCCCTGAATGTCACAGGCTCCCCAGTTGAGAGCCACTGATGTAAGTAGAGCAAAACAGTGGTTCTTAATCAGGAACTGCTGCTTCCAGGTAAAACTGTGGCCTGTGCACACGATCCTCTTGGATTAGGGCACTCCAATAACCCCAAAGCAGGAAGGAGAGCCAGCTTGGGCTGCAGCCCTTCCTAGTCTGAGCCTGCAAGGCATCTCCTGGAAACAGAGGTACATGGGACAGGTTGAACTGTCCCACGGACCTGTTTCCAGGAGGGGCATGAGGGGCCACCAGACTACATACATCATCTGCTTCTCCCGCCTGCTTTAGGGTTACCAGAGAGCCCTAATGCAGGAGAAGCATCCGTGTTGCAGCTCTGTGCATGGGGTAGTTGTATCCAGCTGCCATCATCGTAGCACTTGCAAAACGACAAATCTGGAGAGGGTCTCACGGGACCCCAGGGTACAGTGGCACCCTGGATGAGAACCACTGCTCTGGGTCCTTAAGCTAAATCCTAATTGAAACCCATCACCTGCTGTCTTTCTGAGAGAGAGAGACAGGAAGAGTGAAGTGGCCACAAAGTTGCAAACAGAAGCAGAGAGAGAGAACCAGAGGATTGAGAGGGAAGATTTTATAAGTACTCCGGGCACACACTGCTGGACCATTTACTGGGAAGGTTCATCCACTCCCTTCAAAAAGCTGCACAAGAGCAATGCACACAGGATGCATGGGAAAAGGGGGTCCTGGCCCTGTTACAATAGATAAGGCATTCCAGCTTCGTCAGCCACAAAATTTCCCCTGCAGAGCATCAAAAATGCATGAAATCCAAATGCTTACTTAGGTCCAGGCAGCCTGCAGAGGGCTGGTGCTTCAGAAAGCGGCTCTGCTCAGCCTCCCCACAATTTCTGAACAGCCTACAGGGAGGACTGCCTCAGCTTTGCCGCAGTGCAAAGGCTGCCTGCCTGCTCTGTGCATTCCCAATTGATACCAGACTGTCATGCCATCCAGGCAGTACCTACAGGTCTCCAAACAGCCAGGGAAACTGCTCTGGCAAAAAACCAAACCTTGCCGCTGTTCCAAAGTGCTTAGCAAAGGGCTATTGATTGATGCTAAGGTGGTCCTCCAAGCAAAACCCATTTCCTGATGGTTGGAGGGAAATTTCTGCTAATCATCTGACATTTCTGTTTGAATGAGAACCGTGCCCCTGGCAGCCACTCTCTCTGCTTCCTCCTGAAATGAAGTCACAAGCATTTGCATTGGAGCAGATTCACGTGCGCACAAAATGATGGAGCTGATATCATCCGTACTGAGGTGGGGGGAGAGTGGAGGGAGTTTCATTTCTCAGGTTTTTGGCTCTTATTCCAGTCAGCCACCTTCATCTGCTTAGGAGGAAAAGCAAACCCACAGCAGTAAGCTGCTGTATTAGGGAGATTTACCTATCTTACCCTTTCCTCAGCAGCTTTCTGCATATTTCTCCTCTTCTCTCTCCTTGGGGCTTGCTTTTCTCTCTCTCTCAAATCCCAATTTTTCCCTTGCTTTCTTCTCAGCCTCCCAGTCAAAAGTTGGGGGGGGGGGGGGGGGGGAGAAAGGAGAGAATGAGGTCCAGACACCATTCATAATCTTCTTTCAGATCAACTAAATCACTAGACACCTAAGTGGCATTCACTCTTCAAGAGCTGAACATCCAGTCTCTGCAGCATTTCTACCCCCTGCCAGGCCGGAGAGCCAGGTGTCCAAGTTTAGCTATTCCTAGGCTACCAATAAATCTCCCTTGAAACTCCCCTTCCCCTTCCAGGACTATGCCTGGAAGGCTGCTGATAAATCAGCAGCATGAGCAGAGTGGAGCTATTACAGTCCTAGTGTATTTTATTCTGTCGGTCCTGCATTAAGACGTAGCAGTAAGCAGCAAAGTTACAGGCGTACCTTCAGAGGCACCACCCCAGACTGTACAGCATCCACCTTCAATAGGTTACAGAAGGACTTCAGTATATACCGAGCAGTCATTTTCATGGATTTCATAGACATTAAGGCTGGAAAGGACCTCCTAAGGTCATCAAGTCCAGCCCCCCACCTGAACAGCAAGAAGTCAGCTGGGGTCATAGGATCCCAGCAAGATAAGCATCCAATTTACTCTTGAAGGTGTTCAGCATAGGTGCTTGAACCACCTCCGCTGGCAGACTGTTCCAGACCTTGGGGGCTCGGACAGGAAAGAAATTCTTCCTTATGTCCAGCCTGAAACGGTCTTGCAGCAGTTTGTGACCGTTCGACCTCGTCATCCCTTGGGGCGCTCTGGTGAACAGACGTTCCCCCCGATCCTGGTGGTCACCCCTGATAAACTTCTAGGTGGCCATCAGATCACCCCGAGCCTGCGCTTTTCCAGGCTAAAGAGCCCCATGGCTCTCAGCCTGTCGTCGTAAGGTCTGTTTTCTTGACCTCTGATCATGCGCATGGCTCTCCTCTGGCCTCTCTCAAGCTTCTCCACATCCTTTTTGAATTGTGGAGCCCAAAACTGGACGCAGTACTGAAGCTGCGGCCTCACCAAGGCCGAGTACAGCGGGAGAAGGACATCCTGGGATTTGCTCAAGAAGCATCTATGGATGCAAGCCAGTATTTTGGTCACTTTACTAGCCGCAGCATCGCATTGCAGGCTCATGTTCATCTTGTGGTCAATGATGACCCCCAAGTCTCTTTCTTCCGTAGTGCTAGCCAGTGTAGCACTGCCGAGCCTATAAGGATGCTGCAGGTTTTTTTCCCCCCACCCCAAGGTGGAGAACCTTGCATTTTTCGGTGTTAAACACCATCAGGTTCTCGTCCGCCCATTTGCTGAGCCTGTCCAGGTCAGCCTGGATCACTCACCTGTCTTCTGGCGTGGATGCTTTACTCCGAAGTTTGGTGTCATCGGCGAACTTGGCCAGTCCACTCCTGACTCCAATGTCCACACCATCAATGAAGATGTTGAACAATATGGGTCCAAGGACAGAGACTTGGGGGACACCACTGGTCACAGGACACCACGGTAAGTGACTGCCATCAATTACTACCCTCTGGGTCCGACCACGGAGCAAATTCCACAGCCAGTGGATCCTGATGGACCTAAAGCCACAACTGGCCAGTTTCGCCAAGAGGTGATCATGGGATACCAAATCGAAGGCTTTTTTGAAGTCAAGATATATGACATCAATCTCTTCTCTCTTGTCCAGGTGGTAGGTCACCTGGTTATAGAAGAAAATGAGATTGGTCAAGCAAGACCTACCTGCAACAAACCCGTGCTGGCTATCCCTTAGGATGTTGGCGTCGGCCAGCCCATTAAGGATGACCTCTTTAATAAACTTTTCTAAGATTTTCCCCGGGATAGAAGTCAGGCTGATGGGCCTATAGTTAGCCAGATCCACTTTCCTCCCTTTCTTGAAGATCGGCACCACATTGGCCTTCTTCCAGTCTTCGGGCACTACACCAGAGCACCAGGAGTTTTCAAAGACCCGTGCCAGGGGCTGGGCTATGACGCTCGCCAGCTCCTTGAGTACCCTGGGGTGCAGACTGTCAGGGCCGGCTGACTTGACGGTATCCAGCTTCTCAAGGTGTTCCTTCACGAGGTCAGCATTGATGGAGGGTAGGGGATCCCCCTCACCCAGATTTCCCTGTCCCATAGCAGGCATGGACATCCCATGGGACTGATGAAAGACTGACGCAAAGCACCCATTTAATAGGTTGGCTTTTTCTTGGGCATCAGTTGCCCCATCTGGTTCAGCAGGGGTCCAATGTTGCCCTTGCTTTTCCTCCGGCTCCCCACATATCTGAAAAAGGACTTTTTATTGTCCTTGATGCTTGAAGCTAGCTGGAGTTCAGTTGCAGCCTTGGCTTTCCTGGTTTGCTCCCTGCAGGACCGGACCAGTGCAGAATAATCCTCCTTGGAGGTGACTCCCATCCTCCTTCCTTTGTAGGCTTTTCTTTTTAGCCTTAGGAGGTCTGCTAGGTCCCTGGAGAGCCAGGGGGCTGCTGTGCCCTCTTGCTGCTTTTCCTCCGAAATGGAATAGACTTAGCTTGTGCATTGAGGATTGCTCCCTTGAGGAGCAACCACTCTTCTTGAACTTCCCTCCCTCTGGGGTCATGGTCCCTTAGGGCCTGACTGACAAGCCTCCTGAGCTTGTCGAGTTGGCTTTTCTGAAGTCAAGGACTTCCGTGTTGCTGACTAACTTGCCAGCTTTACGGCGGATGGTGAAGGTGATCAGCTCGTGGTCACTGTCACCCAACTTCCCATCAATCACTAGGTCTCCCATTAGGTCATCCCCAGTAGCCAGTACCAGGTCGAACAGCACTTTGCCTCTTGTCGGCCCACAGACTTCGAGTCAGGTAGAGGTCATCCATGCATGAGAGGAAGCTTTGCGACCACTCAGATTTTGCTGAGTAATCCTCCCATGTGATGTCTGGGTAATTGAAGTCATCCATGACAACTATGGTCCTGGAGCATATCCTGCTGAGACTTTAGGATATGAAACAATTTCTTTAGTCTTGTCACAATGCGTTTCTACATAGCTCCTTCCAGTCTAAAACGGTCTTTAAACTGGATAAGACTAAAGGGTGGACACTTTGCTCACAGAAAGGCTGGGGTTAGAGCTGTTTTATTACTCCGGACAGAGCTTTATGCATTAAAAAGCAGAGGATTGGCGCTTATAAAAGGGAAATTTACCCATAGCATTTACTCAAACAGCAGTTAATATCGGTTATCAAATTGGTATCGGCTGATGTGGCTGGTTAATAATCAACTATTGGTATCAGCCAACAAAACCTTTATTGGTGCACCCCTATTAAAAAGGATATGTTCTTCTGCAGAAGCTGAAGTCCATAACCAATTGGTGCCAATTCTGATACAGATCATTCTCTAATCCTTTTAACCATTCACAAATGCAGAAGGGCTCCCCCTCCACCTCCCTTTCAACAGAGATGAAAGAGAAGGCTTTCCTAACAACTTGTCTCCAAAGTATTTGAGCAGGGCCCTTAACTAACCTGAAAACAAGATTTCAATGTCTAAGGCAAAAAAGGAAGATAAGATGTCTAGCTACTGCATATCAGACCCGTCATCTAGTGGCATATTAACATGAGACCAGGTGCAAGTGAAACAAAATACAAAGTTATGCTCTGGCTCCTATCTGCCCCCATCAGAAGCTTTATTTTAGAAGAAAGAGAATTCACCAGCTCATCTGCAGATACTAAAAAGCGGCTGCAAGATCACAGCTATGCTGGGGAAGCCACAAGGGCCACGAGAGATGACTCGCTTTCAAGTTAAAAGTGACCTAAGAAAAATACATTGGACTGTAAATGCAGTCTGAAGGGCTCCCCCCTTTTTCTTTAAGAAAAAGAAAATTTGAATAGGGAAAGAAGAGTTAAATGTGATCTATTCTGCCTGGAGGCTGTAACCACCAAAGAACCAGTTTACAGATCTCAGAGTCAAGAGATGAATCATGAGCAAGTGAAATGGGAATGGGTCTTCAGTCAGACACTTTAAAAATCTGGGGCATATTTGTTTTGTTGAACAGAAATTAAGCACCGTTTAACCTCAAGGTTCATTAAAGCTTTGGATAAGGGATAGGGGAGGTTGAGCCACACTTCCAAATAAGATCTTCCAACAAAACTCTAGTTTAAAAAAAAATGCAGAAGGCACCAAACAAAGGAAGAAAAAGCCTGATAGCTTTTCTTCTTGGTTAGGGCTTTCTGATTTATGTTCTCCCAGCCTCCTCTTACCCATGCAAATACAGACTCCCTTTGCTTGCAGTGTGGGCAAGAGATAGTGCTCCTGCCCAGATTTGGACACTGCCCAACACAACAAGGTCCCTGGGTGCTCCTGCTCCAGACACTAATAGGAGTCCAAGTCATTTTACTTTGGTTGGTTTCTTATAAACCAAAAAGGAGCTGCTGGAAGAGGAAGGAGCTGTGGGTAACAGACTCAGACAGGACCTGGGGCTGCAGAAAAGATTTTCCCTGAGATGGGGATGAACTCAATGAATCACAAGACCTTGAGATCCTTCCCTTCAGATCCATTTTTTCTGTCTTCTGCTGATGCAAAGAAGGTGAAAGACTCTGCCCCGATTCTCCAGTGACACCAGTTCTGTGCTGGTGCAACTCCACTGAAACCATGCAGCTGATGTAAAAATCGCGGTTCGTTTCTCGGGAGGCGAAAAAAACTCTCAGTCACAGACACACTCTATTAGCAACACAAAAGGTATATATTTGCAAATAGGGTCAGAGAGAGAGACAAAAGATCAAACACTCTGCTGCCCCCGAGGGAAACTGCCCAGCTGGCTTTATCCCCTCTCTCCTGACCACGTGTGCAGAAGGAGGAACTTTTACAACTCATTTCCGATTCATACAAACATGTATGTGAATACGTCAAATCATGCGTCGCATGTGTATTATAATTAACTACTTAAGTATGCGGGGCGGATAGGCTTATATGTATTAATTCATTGCGCATGGGTAGAAAGTATTTGAGGTTACAAGAGTTTGAATTTTCCTTGCTTCAAGGCTAGAATTGCAATTTACTCTTATCTGCATGAGAAAAGCTGAGGAGTATATGCTTTAGTGTAACAAAGAGATAGTAACTTTGCAAAACAAAGAGAGAGTGATACCTTAATACAAAGAGCTCTCAGTAGCTCTCCCAGTTCTCTCACCAGGGAGGGCTGACAGCTGCGCTGTTTTAACAAGACTTATTGATAATGCATTTTTAATAATATTTCTAACACAGCTCTGTGCACAACACAGACATGGTTCAAGTCTGCCCAAAAGGTGCAAATCCTGAGTGCTTCCTGCCATTCACAGCAGAGAGTTTACCCCAGACATTATCCAGAGGTGCACTACATGTAGCCCATCAAGGGGCCTGCCATTATTAAAGCCACCGTATTAAAAACGCAACAGGACCCAAAAAGCAGAGCAGCAAGTCCCGCGTCCTCACTGCACAGCAATTCACCTTGCAAGGGGTGCTCAGTGTAGCAGAAGTCATGGACTCCTTCTTCGCCTACCTAGGAAAGACTTCAGCTCCGTGACAACCTACAAATGCGGCAGCGACAGCAGGAGCTTCCAGCCAACTCTGCCTGGCACAAGCAACGGCAAACAGCTTGAGACATCTTGGAGACTAAAACGAATTGGTGGAATTTGAGAAGGGAAGGGATGAGCAGCCCTTTGATTAAAATTCCTTGGATACTGTTTCAGGTCCTTACTGGGATTAATAATAGAACTGCCTAACCGTCCAGCTGATTCCAGGGAGCCAGCCTAACAAAGAGCGCTTGGACAAGCTCCTTGGAATCCACTCTCCATTCTGGTTGCAGCCCAAATTGAGAAGGAAACATTTTTCCATAATAGCGGCCAGTAAGCAATGAATTAAAACAAGGTGAGCCAGCCTGATTGACCAAATTAACCACAAGGGAGGACTTTTGGAAGCCTTGCTTGCAATTCAAATACATAGAAGACTTCTGGACTAATTAGAGGAGGAAAGGTTAGGTAGGTTCATCAGACAGCAGGGAGCTGGATTCCCCTTGCTATTGTATCCAAACAGCAGAAACACATGCCTTAGTAGGATGCCACATAGAAATCTGATCTAACAGTGACCTTCAATGCACACTATGCAGAGAAAGCGGGCAGGAAAGGGTTTTACCTAAAAAACAAGGCTGCTAGCTTTGCACAGCTCCGGCATGCTGCATCGCAGACTCTGATCAAGCTCACTTTCAAGATCTTCTGAAGGTCAAAGATGGGGAGAAGGAAGTGAGAGGATGTCTGCTTCCCCTGATCTATCTAAGAGTCACCACACTGGAGAGTAAAATTCCTTCCCCAAATAAGAAGAGGGTTTGTGGAAGCCAAGATGAGACAAAAGGAGCTGCTCACAGATTCCTGGTTAATTGGAAGCTGCTCTGCAAGCAACCGTGACCTTCTCCATGGCTAAAGGACAATATGTGCTTCAAACCAAAGCTTTCCTCTCTCTCAGTTAACAAAGGGATTTGCTGGACTCTATTGTACTCCAGCTGCCTCTTGCTGGCTATCAAGTTTCGGCTGCTGCTTTCGGTTAAAAAAAAGCTAGCATTGCTTGTTACCTCAGCCCAGGTGACAGGGCTGGGACTCCCAACTGGTTAGCAAATGAATCCAGGGAAATATACAGCAAAATTGCACCCTGTCCTCTCCTGCCCCAGGTATTGCCAGCTAGCTCTACTAAGTGTTGTCCCCCTGGAAAGAGCTGCCTATTCAGAAGGCTACGCGTGGTTGCCTTCACAGCAGCAAAGGAAGAGGGAAGCCCTTGCAAAATCAGCTGTCCCATCCTGGCTGGTGAAGGGGCTGAGTTTACATCACAAAAGAGGGGCAGCTTCCTATGGAAAGAAGAGCTTAGAAAGAAAAGGTTCATGCAGAAACCACGGCCTGTGCTCAAGTCCCTGCTTGGCCACAGGCTTCCAGGCCAACCTTTGTGCCCCCAAATTCCCCAGTGGTACAAACAGATGCCAGTCCTCTCTTTGCAGGGGTGTTGGGGTAAACGAGTGAAAGACCACTAGCCCACCCAGGAGAGCACACAAACACCTCCCCATGCCAAAAGACAGGTGTTTGCATCCAAAAGCATGTAAAGAACATTTTTGCAGGCCATTTAGTTGTTAAAGAACAATTTTTCAAACCAACTATTAATAAAAGATATCCAATTTACCCAAAGAACTTTGTCTGCTTATGTCCTTAGACCAGGGGTTCTCAACCTTTTTTCCATTAATGAGCACTGCGATGACTTAGCCCTTTTCTAGGAGTATTAAAAGAAAAGCAAACAGATATCATCATCATCAGTCATGCTTTTCAGTGCAATTCTTGACGTGATTGAGACTGCTTTTGAGCACTGCTTTTGAACTTGTTGGAAAGCACTTTATAGTTGCAAGAGTACTGTGGTGCTCACAAGCACCAGGTGGAGAAAACCGTGTTGGTCTAAGGCAGGCAATAACCCCCTTAAAGACCACAGGGCACCCAGCTACCATGGCAAATGGGAGGCCATAAGTACTTCAGATAAAAGACAGTCTGCACTAAGGGGCTGGCACGCTGACAGCATGCCCAGAGTGAAGGCAAGCCTTCTGTGTAGTGGAGACCTGGGAATGCCTACACCAAGAAGAGCTACTCCTTTTGCCTACAGCCAGAAGATCAAAGAGAAAAGATTTGGGAGTGAGGGAAGAATGTGTGGCAAAAGCTCTTTGCTGTGGGAGTTAGGGACTGCAGGGATTTTCCTGGCATTTAGCAACCTGCGAGCTGAGTTACAAACACAAGTTGCCAATCTGAGTCTGAAGACGAGCAGACTTCGGTTCACTCCCCATATTTAGGGCTTCCATCTTCTAAAGCCCCATCAAGGAGGCAGATACCTTCCAGTGCAAAGGAAAGAGAAAGCTCATATGCATCCAAGTAATGGTGAAGCTGTATTGCTGCTGGGGCTCCTTGGAGATCCAGTAAGATCCAGCAAACTGCTATTAACTTAATTCCAACTGAAGAGCTGGGTCGTTTCCCAGGATCTCCCACACACACCTAACCACAGCAGAGCATTTTAATCAAGTGCTTTCACACTGACTCAATTTAACAGAGCCTGCACAGACACTAAAAAGATAATTGGAGAAACAGCTTTGCACAGAGCACTGAAAAAGTAGCCAGAGGCTAGTAAGCAATGCAAAAGGCTGAGGTAAAGTTTCCCACTGCGGGGCATGCGTGACCCAGAGCAGTGCTTCCTTACAGCACAGTCACAGGGAACAGAAAAGCATCTCAGACATTTCACCTTGTTAGGCCGGGTGGCTGAAAATAGCCACAAGATGAAAAACAAACCAGTTGGACAACTTATCCCGGCTGCCCTGCAAAAGCAAACACTGAACAGAGAGCTAGAGGCAGGCTGCCTGACCAGGGCTGAACTATCTGCCGACTTGAGCGCTCTGGATAGGGAGCTGCAGGGGGGTTTAGCACCAAATGCCACCTGTTGTCACGTCCTGACAAAGGCACACAAAGTCACGGCTCTTGCGTTTCTACTGCTCTCTTAAGAGAAGGGGAGGTGGAGCAAGGTGGGAGATGGAAAAAGGGCAAGGGAGAAAGGGACAATGGAGCACTACCCCTCACAGCTCAAACTTCTTCCAGGTCCCATCGCTCCCAGACAGTCAATTCTGGAACAAACCCCAACCTGCTAAAAGACAGAGGGGGAGAGACCGCCCCTAATTATCTCCTTCCAGATCCCCTGTATCCCATGCACTTTTCCAAAAGAGCAGATTAAAGATCACCTGTCTGTGCACAAAATGCAAACGCACAAAAAAATCCCTTGTACTACAAGAGACAGCAAGAGGCCTCAGGTACTCCTTCGCCCTGTCATACCTGTGGTGCTCCATGGATCACCTGCCAGAAGTGGTCCACGCTAGTGCCCAACACCTGTGGTGCTGCAGCTACGGCCACCTCTTCCTTCCCCTGCGATCGAGAGGAGGAACCAGCTAAGCAGCAGCTCTGCAGAAAAGGACCTGGGGGAGACAGGGGCAAGAAGCTGAACAGGAGCCGGCAGTGTGCCCTTGTTGCCAAGAAAGCTAACGGCATCCTGGGCTGCATTGGTAGGAGTGTTGCCAGCAGTTGAAGAGCAGTGATTCTTCCCCTCTGTTCAGCACTAGGAAGGCCACATCTTGAGTCCTGTGTCCAGTTTTGGGCTCCCACTACAGAAAGGATGTGGACACACTGGAGCGAGTCCAGTCAAGGGCAATGAAAATGGTTGGTGGGCTAAGGAACAGGACTGGTGAGGAGAGGCTGAGGGAACTGGGATGATTTAATCTGCAGAAGACGAGACTGAGGTGGGATTTGATAAAAACCTTCAACTCCCTGCCCGGGGGTTGCAAAGAGGATGGAGCTGGGCTCTTCTCAGTGGGAGCAGATGACAAGACAAGGAGCAATGGGCTCAAGTTGCAGCAAGGGAAGTTTAGGTTAGATATTAGGAAGAAAACCTCTCACGAGGAGGGTGGTGAAACACCGGAACAGGCTACCCAGAGTCTCCATCCTTGGAGGTTTTTACGCTCCGGCTAGACAAAGCCTTGGCTGGGTGCTGTAGTCAGGGATGGTCCTACTTTACGCAGGGTGTTGGACTAGATGTGACCTCCTGAGGTCCCTCCCAACCCTAATTCTCTAGGATTCCAACTATTCAACTTGCACTTGTCTGTTTATTTGATTTATATGAATTAATTAGTTTATATAAATTAGATTTAGAACTGGAACCTGGAAACTTTTCATTGTCAGCACAGCTGTGGGAAGTGTTGTGACCCAGCCAATACTTTCCAGAGCTTTGGCTAGTGATAATGAACCACTGCACTCCCATATTGAAAGGACCATCTGAACATGGTACCACCATGCACATGAGACACCCTTGAGGTAACACGCCCATGTTCTTCTCCTTGTGCATCATTGCTAAGCCCTTTGAATCCATTACCAAGCTCAGAAGGACTAGGGACACTGCTCTGGTGTCTGACACAATCAACAGAAAGAGATACCACTGACAGTCACATCAGGTGATAGGGTGACCAACTTACCTGGGTTTCCCCCAGTCAGCTGGTCAACTCACTGGGCTTTCAGTCAAGAGACCCCATTAATCCTCCTTTCCCAGTTTCCTTTCAACTTTGCCATCAGCTAAGAAATTCCTTGATCTGTGGGCTTCTCTACCCTGCTACCATTTCATTTTGTTGCCATCAAAGTACATCTGTCCACTGCACTAGTTGTATCCAGTGAAGGATTGGGCTCAAATCTCATGCAGCTCTAGATCCCCCCTTTCTGCAAGAACAGCTGTGAATGTTTTCCCAAGCTTACCTCACTTCTCTTCAGGATGTAGGAGACCTTCCCAAATAAAACAGCATTCCCCGGAGGATGCCAGACTACTCCTTCTGTAGCGAATACATCACATCACACACAAATACTCCTACAAGGCTGCTGGAGAATACATTGAAGAAACTATGTCAGCAGCTGAAAGGATCCAGATCTGGAAGTCTTTTGACTAATTACCCCATGCTGACAGGACGGCACAACCCGTAACTCCCAGAACCGAATGCAGAAGAGGTCACCGAAGCAATTGTTTTTCGCAGGAACCACTGTGTGTCAGTGCCTTACAGAAGCAGCCACCTCCCCTTATGGAATATATACAGCAAGGACTTGTATGTGAATGGGCAGAGTATTTCTGAACACGCGAATGAGCCTTAATAGAACTGATTGAATGTAGAGACGAAGCTAATCACGCACACAAGGGGTTGCGTTAGCCCCATCATTTAAAGGGCTGCAGTCATAGTATTTGTACAGTGGCTGTCAAACCTGCAAAGGAAGACAGCACTAGGTCAGTACCAGACCAGGCAACCTTTAAAGGACAGGAAGGCTATGATGTTAAGATGCTGATGGTACTGCTAAAGGTGTCAAATTGTACCTGGCAAACAAAAGGCCTGTCAAACTGCTCATTTGACACTTTTCTGTAACAATAAGGATCTGAACCCAGGTTTTCTAGGCAAATTCTGTTTCAATTATATTCTGCACCTTCAGGTCTGCCTCCTCTTTCTACTGGCTGAAAAGTTTTTTTGCCAGCTCTCCTAAGTTGTTATGCATCATTTAAACCTGTTGCCTTCGTCCCAGAGGGCAGCATTTCAGGGTGCTTACACACGAGCACCGAGGCTGCTCCAACACACTAATTACAGGGTGATTAATCGAGTCTGCTGGAGCGTGGCAATTACAGGCATACCTCATTTTATTGCGCTTCGCTTTATTGCACTTTGCAGATATTGCGTTTTTTACAAATTGAAGGTTTGTGGCAACCCTGCATCGAGCAAGTCCATTGGCACCATTTTTCCAACAGCATTTGCTAACTTAGTGTCTCTGTGTCACATTTTGGTAATTCTCGCAATATTTCAAACTTTTTCATTATTATTATATTTGTTATGGTGATCTGTGATCTTTGATGTTACTATTGTAATTGTTTTGGGGTGCCACGAACCGCGCCCATAAGACAGCAAACTTAATCGATAAATGTTGTGTGTGTTCTGACTGCTCCGCTGACCGGCCGTTCCCCCGTCTCTCTCCCTCTCCTCGGGCCTCCCGATTCCCTGAGACACAACAATATTGAAATTAGGCCAATTAATAACCCTACAATGGCCTCTAAGTGTTCAAGTGAAAGGAAGAGTCGCACGTCTCTCACTTTAAATCAAAAGCTAGAAATGATTAAGCTTAGTGAGGAAGGCATGTTGAAAGCCGAGATAGGCCAAAAGCTAGGCCTCTTGCGCCAAACAGTTAGCCAAGCCGTGAATGCAAAGGAAAAGTTACGACTCGCTGAAGGCTCAGATGATGGTTAGCATTTTTTAGCAATAAAGTATTTTTTAATTAATGTATGTACATTGTTTTTTTAGACATAATGCTATTGCACACTTAATAGACTACAGTATAGCGTAAACATAACTTTTATATGCACTGGGAAACCAAAAAAGTCGTGTGACTCGCTTTATTGCGATATTCGCTTTATTGCGGTGGTCTGGAACCGAACCCGCGATATCTCCGAGGTATGCCTGTACCACGCTCCAGCAGACTTCAGCATCTTGTTTATCAGCATCCCTGCGCTGAAAGAAAAAAAAAAGATGGTGCTCGCTCAACGAGCTTCGGTTAAAGTGTCCCCAGTGCCATTTTTCAGCACAGGGATGCTGTGATACAAGATGCTCTGGGCGCTTTAATTAGAGCAGCTCTTGGAGCCGCTGTAATTAAGGCACCCCCCTCCCTGAGCAGACGTACAAATGCCCTTAGTGATTAGTGAAGCAATGCATGCATATTCTGATACAGAAAGAGAAGAATTTGTTTGTGCCCAGAAAGTGTTTTGAAACCCTACGATTAAATACAAGGAGGAAAAATTAAAACCTGCTCCTCAGATCCCTCCAGAATAAAAGCAAAATAGAAGTGCCCACAACTTATTTCATCTTTTTCCCCAGTGAAACAACAGCTTAAATAACTAACGATACATCATTGCCATCTTCAAATCAGGATGGCAAGGGGTAAATGCAAAATGGTGTTGCACAAATCCCAAATTCCCTACACCATTTACAGCCTCTTACAGGTTTATTTCTAAAGGTATGGTCTCAGTCACAAATTCAACATGAGCATAAGATAACAGTTCACATGTGACGAGCCATAAAGAAATGCTGCACGTTCAAAAGCACAGGAACCCCTAGGAGGTGGCGATGGATCCAGCAATTTCCTGTGATGCACGGGGCCAAAAGATCACGCTTGCACGCTTAGTTGAGTGGAACTATTTAAAAAGGCAAAGGAGAGCAGGATCTGACCCCATTATAAAAGACAGCAAAAAAGCAGAGCAAGTGCAAGGAAGATGATGATCAGCACTAGTGCCTCCTGCACCTGCATGGGTTTTGAACAGGCTCGCAGCTGAACGGCAGGCTCAAAAAACTACTCCAGGAGTCTGGATGAAAGAGAGAAAGCCCTGACACACTCACTAATAGAGTCAGAAGCCTAGTTAACCTAAGGGGGGGCAGACAGCTTGAATCCAGGTGCTAGCTGGAATTTAGGTTGCTTCTATGTTTGCAGTGAAGCCTTCGCTCAATGTACATTTCCCATAGATGTACAGGGACAAACAAGTGCACATTTGGCAGAAACACAGTATTGCTGATGCACTTTCACCTGAAAGGCTTTGTCAAATCCCTCCCATAAAGCCCTAGTTCTCATGCTGTGGTCCATGGAGCACTTGCCAGTCACGTGGGGCTGCCTCCTCCTTGTTTACATTTTTCAAAGCACTAAAGCATGCCAGCTATTTTTCTAATATTACTTTTCTCTGTAAGCAATTGCTGGTGGCGCCTCAGGGCTGTTTCCTCATTGTGAATGGAAGAGAGGTGCCCCCCACACAGCTACTAACAAAAAGGAAAGGACCCACAAGATGATTTCTCTCACGGCATGGCTCGCAGTAGGAAAGCGCACGAAAACCTTAACGTTAGCTCCTGCACTGAAAGCCCTGCACATTTATCCCCGTTTAGATTGAGAGACATATAACTTCTAAGGTTTACCAGTAAGTCACAGTCCTATAATACTTCCAATAGGGACTCGCACAGTCGAGGAGACTCCATGTCGCCTCTACACTTCTGTATTTAGAAAGCTTTCACACAGTTGTTTCCTAAGCTTCAAAAAGGTGAATGGGTTGGGAGAGAAAATGGTATTATTTCCACATCCCCCTGCAACTTGCAGACACCACTCAGTAGTCCATGCAGCGTGAGACTAATGTGAGACTAATGTGACTGCCTTCCTTGCATACTTCTAGCATCAGTGAAATAGTTCAGAAGAAAGGATTATCATCAAATTATAGAAAATGAAGGTTGGAAGGGACCTCAGGAGATCACATCTAGTCCAACCCCCTGCTCAAAGCAGGACTAGCCCCAACTACATCATCCCAGCCAAAGCTTTGTCAAAGGATGGCGATTGCACCACCTCTCTAGGTAACCTGCTCCAGTGCTTCACCACCCCACAGTGAGAAAGTTTTTCTTAATATGCAACCTAAACCTCCCCCGCTGCAACTTGAGACTGCTGCTCTTTGTTCCGTCTCCTTATCCTGAGATCTTAGTAATAAGATGAATAGGGTCAGCTCATTCGGGTAACAAGAACAAACTGCATCTGGTTCAGATTTCAAAAGTTATCTTCACAGCTGCGAGGGCTACAGGCAGGTCATGTTTCTGAAAACCAGAGATGCCCCCTCCAGGAGAAAAGCAAGCCTCAGCACCCAACCTATCACCAGAAGACCAGATGGGCTTGTACCCCAAAGTGTAAAGT
Organism: Crocodylus siamensis; assembly: GCF_052110815.1. Lineage (NCBI taxonomy): Eukaryota > Metazoa > Chordata > Crocodylia > Crocodylidae > Crocodylus > Crocodylus siamensis. The sequence goes on along the minus strand of NC_143395.1, from coordinate 421,619,666 downwards.
CACTAAGAAGAGCGGTGTTTGGAAAGGAAATAATGCTGGCTGCTAACTGGGCAACGATGTTTTGGGGAACCCTTCATTAGTGCCAACACTCTTCTGCATCTACCCGCCGTTGGAGGAAGGCAGCCCAGGTCCTTCTGCTGAGTCACAGATTAGTTCTGCACTGGCACTGCTACAAACACACTCATTGCCTAGCAGCTATAATCCTGAATTATTTCTCCTTCTCCTGCAATACAAAGCTTCACTTGACAAGAAAACCAGCAGGCTGTTCAAACAAGCAGGCAGCTCATTTTTAATTCAAGCGCTGAACATTCTTCAAGTTCTTGCATTTCTTATGCCCCTATCTATGGAGAGTTTCACAATTTCAGGCCCTGGAGTTTGAAACCAGAAATAACGAATTCAGCTGATCTTCTCAGAAACACATCCCCTTCAGGAAGTGGTGGGAGGGACTTGCATGTCTCTTTTAATTTAACATACAGGGTGTAGATCTGCACTTCTATGGTTCCCTATTAGGTTGCCATGATAGTGCTTGCAAGCACAGCAGACTGGCTGGAATCAATACGATCTGCTGCAAATTTCAAACCTGAGCCACAGTGACGGGAAGCAGATTTAGGCACACAGATTTATCCCCTTGGGGAAGCAGTTCTTACAAAAGGGCACTATGTCTGCGGTAGTTCAGGCAGGCAGCTTTCAGTAGCCAAGCTCAAATACATAAACATTTGGTAAATGTATAAAGAAGCCTGTAGAGCACTGACAAAGCAGCTTTAAGACACCCCAGCAGTATATGAAGTGAGCCAGACTGCAATGCAGATGTCACCATGACAAACCAATCTATTTGCCATGGTGGAAAAGTGGGTTCCCCAAAGACCAGACCCCAAACCCAAGAGACACCACCTTTTGCCCTTTGTCATAAATGTAGAAATACCCAGTTGCAGATGACTGATGTGCAAATAGAGACACAACACAATCTTCTCAACAACGGGCTCCACCTTCTCTGCAGATTTTTCTGCCTAGTCATCTGCAGATTTTTCCCTCTGCAGAGGGAAAAAGTGCCTTAAGGCTCTGGCCATCTTGCCCCCGCTGTTCCAAAACCATTCAGCACCTGGATCTGTTCAGCTACAGGTGTATCCTTGCCCTGACACCCCAAGGTACTGGACAGATACAGCATTTCTTGGAATTCATGGCAGATCTCTTTTTTTTGAGACTCAAAAAGCAGCAGAGTGAGTTAGAGAAGCCTCCTGGCATCACATTCCTACTCAAGCAACCAAGGTTCAGCCCCTAAAGAAAGCTTAAACAGTATCAGGTGTGCTCTGCTTGCCATAAAGGCCCCAGGCTTCACACACAACACAGGCAAGTGAGCTAGACAGGATTGGGGTAGGGAGAAAGAAGACCAAGAGTGAGAAGACTCCCCAGGTGCCCTGGAGCTCATCCAGGAGTGCTTCAGTAAACAGCTCTGCGCAACATCCCCAATTCCAAGCTAGGTCTACACAAGGATTTATTTCTCCAGCATCTAGCTTTATTTTTATAGTAAACCTAAGTAATGAAGTAATTCATGGGGTTTTTCAGTAGAGATAAACACGAGCTGCAATTTTAGAAGCTCCACTCAAAAAAGATCAGCTCTGCCTAGGCTGCAACCAGAGCAGCTACCAGAAGCAGAAGGGTAACTAACCTCCATACTAGATCTGGGCCTGAAGTGCTATACAGGGGATAAGTGCTAGGGTTGTGCAAAGCTTCAGTTGCTGATTCGATTCAGAGCAGATTTGGCTGCTGAATCTCCAAATATGAATCAAATTAGGGGGCCCATTAATCTCTCCAAATTGAATCAGAAGCCTCCAATTCGATTCGGAGAGAATCGACAATTTGGCCACAGACACAGCTTTATATGTTATTTTCTACGTACCCACCTCAAGGTATGTAGAAAAAATATATAAAAAACTGTGTCTATGGCCGAATCAGAATCAAATCTTCAGATCGAGATTCAGCCAAATCGTGATCTGAATCAGAGAATTGAACTGCTGTCCCTCAAAACCAGGCCGAATCCCAATTGAATACTGCTCACTTCGCATACCCCTAATAAGTGCCATTGCCAACAACATTTTAATTAGTGCAGCCTCCAAAGTTTAATAAGCAGGAGAGGAATTATGGGAGACACAAAAATGGCTTTAAGGTAGAGCTACTGCCCTTCAGACAGCCGTCCCTGCTCAAATGGCCTTATTTCAACACAGAAATCCAGCTGGACTGACACCATGACATTCTGCCCTTTCCATTTTTTGCAGGAAATTTGTTTGCATCAGGAAGATCTTGAAGCTAAACAGTTTAAACCACCTGCCAGCAGAGACTGTAGTTACTACTGTTCCTGTAATCTTTGCCCAGGTATCCACAGGCTCAGAAACAGATTGCTCACCTACACAGACTAAGCAGCTATGCTCAGGAAGGAATAAAACACATTATAATACCAATTCTTTTTATGTACCTTGCAATCAACACTCAATGCAAATGGGCAAGAGCAGGGCGTAAAACTAAGGTGTGGTAGTGCAAGACACAGGACCTTGCACCTCTCCCACACAACACGTTAGCAGCAGTCCATGCCATGTTGCCTATTTTATTCTGGTTAAGTGGCTGGTCCGAGAGGAAGTTAAAAAACTAGCAAATTATCCAGTCGTGACCAATGATCTGGAGTTGATGTTGTGTGTGGGTGGGAGATGACAGCTCTTTCGTATCATATCAGATATCGGTTTGCAAATCTATGAGCCACCCCCCAGTATTATTGCTCAACATGCTTATCCCATCTACCCCACCTGAACAATTACAGAGACGGCAGCTTTTGATTAGGAGCTGTGCTGCTAGCTGGACACCACATTCACACCGGGGCTGTCCAGGACCGTCATGTTGTGAACCGTTGTTTTGAAGTGGCTGTGTCCAATTCTCAGTCTGTTCAGCTTGAGCCACGCTTCTCTGTCAGGGCCGTGCCCAATGAGGAATTCATTTGGTGTTGCTGTAAGACACTGTAGGAATAGGTCTGACCTTTCCCAGCAGCGGGCCCACTCTGTTGCAGCACACTGGAGATGCTGAGCCAAACCTCTCTCTTTCAGGAGCTTGGGGGCTTCATGTACAAATGTTTTACATCTCTTAAGCCTCCATCTGTTTGGGTCTTCAGTTAACAGTTGATAAAACAGGTGATTTTCATCATCTCTTGCCTCTAGTGCCAGTAATGATGTTAGGGTCTGTCTCCTTATATCACTTGGTCTAATGGCTGAGAGCACAGGGAGTACATGCATGCACAGGTTGTGCAAACTGTTGCAAGTCTCAATGCACTGTTTATGTAGTGTGACAACTTCTGCACCACACAGGAACACAGTATTCTGCTGGAGTATACACCATTGCAAGTGTGCTAGTTTTGGAGATGGTAAATAAAACCATAGGGGCAAATTCTCCCATAGGCGAGTTGCCTTGAGCCGACAGCAGGAGCCTGTATCATGCTCATCACAGCCGTGAGCACCTTCCAGGAAGGCATTAACATTGGCCATGTTGGTTCTCTCATCCTGTCCCCAAGTGGGTGCAGTGGGGGTTTCTGCTTCAGCTTCTGTTATGAGACATACACAGATGTGCCTTTGCTGTATCTTTCCATCTGCTCAGGCAAGGCCAGGGAAGTGTGCCTTGTACCTCGACTGGAAGGTGGAGAGATCTGTGACGGTCATTAGTTTCCATGGGAGTTCCTTCCATGGTCTGGGACAGGGTTTGGCACCATGGAACCATTTTATCCAGCCCAGAGAGCCCAGGCGCTCCTGCAGCCTTTGGGCAGCCAAGCACAGAGAAAAGGTGAGGCAGTGACACTACAGACAAGAGCAGTGACTGAGGCTGGAGTCACAGTGGCACAGGACAGGTTGAAAGCAGCCCACGCTCAAAATGATGCTTCATCAAAGCATTCTCCTCCAGCAAGATGTCCCAGACCAGGGGTCGGCAACATTTAGGGGAGTTTGGTTTGCTCCTTTATCTTCATGGCATGTGACACCCTGGCGCTTCCCAGTCATAGCCTAGTCTGAAAACTGAAGAGGTGCTCGAAGGAACAGTCCTGCCCTAGCCAAGAGCTGGACTCGATGATGTGAGAGCACATCATGGAGCAATAGCTCTCAACCAGCAGGCCATGGCAGGGGAGGGAATCAATCATCTCCATGCTCAAAATGCTCTGGACAGAGTCAGGCTGAGCACCAGGCTACTTATGCATAAAGCAACAGGTGGGCTAATTAGCTCTGCCAAGCAGCAGAATTAATTAAACTAGATATTCCTGAAAGCAGCTCTGCTTCTCTCATTCCAGAACCAGCTAGGGTGTCCCTGAACCATCGGGAAGCCAAGCCATAAGGGAAGGAGGTGGTAGGATCATGGAGGCCGAGAACCTCTGGCCCATGGAAAAGATGATTTGGGGTTTAAGGCACCGCCAAAGGACTCAAGGCAGCTGGCGGGGGGAAAGAGACGCACCTCACTCCCAATTTACAGCCCCTCAAGAAGAGGACATGTCCAGGAAAACCAGATGTACAGTAACCCTAGTAATAACCCCCAGCAGACTGGCCCTGCTGATACAGCAGCAGCAGGAGTTACCATCACCACTGCTCATCCCACCCCAGAACAGCCAGCCCCATGGGACACAATTCAGCCACTCATGGGCCACCAATTGGACAGCCCTGTACAACAGGAATGGGAACAAGAAGCACTTAGGAGAAGCAAATAGCTCCTCCTTACCTGGCAGGCTTTGGGGAGGGAAAGTCCAAAAATAAATTGGGAAGGCCTCAGACACCATGGATCCAGAGACCATACAGGTACCTGAGTGGACTTTAGCTCCACGTCTCTACAGTAGTGGTTTCCAACCTGTGGTCAATGGACCCCTGGGGGTCCACAGACTATGTCTAAGGGGTTTGTGAAAGATGAGTATGATCAGTCAAAAGTATGTGAATGCCCACACTTACCATTCAAAGAGGTCCACACTTCCATGTGAATTTTTTTTTTAGAGGCCCACTAATGAAAAAAGGTTGAAAACAGTACAGTACTCAATGTCACTGGCAACAGAGAAGGCTGGAAGGTAAATAGAGTAATAGTCACCAGAAATTGGCTTACAAGGCACTGCTAGAACTGCAGTGACAGCATCAGTTATACACAAAGTAAAGAGCATGTTAGATGTCAGGACAAGAGCGTATTCTAGCCAGCTGGGTCACTTGAGTTAACCTCGCAGTCAGAGCTCTAGGCATTTCCTAATACTGTCAGCACTACAACCTTGGTAGATAGCTGAAGGGTCAAACAAATCAAAGAAAATCTCCCCGCCAGCCCCTCCACCTTTCACAGAGGCTCCTACCAGCATGTACAGCTAATGCCCCTGATGCAGCTGCCAGTCTAGCAAATGATTTAATATGGCTGGAGCTGAGTGTAGCTGTAAGTGGGAGGCATGGTGTCAAAACTCTTCTGGGTGCAGAAGAAAAACTGAACAGCAGCTTGGTAGAGTTAAATGAAATAAAAGGGAAAGGTCAGCATAGAATGGGTGTTCCCCCAGGGCTGCGACAAAGAAGAGGCTTAAAAAAAAAAAAAAAATTGCTATCCAGGGCTGCAGTGAGGATGGGTCCAGGGAACAAGGACAGGCCAAGAGCCTGAGAGCTCTGCAAGAACCTGATTGGTATCCCCAGGTCCTGTGGCACTCTGCTTGCTATACCAGCCAAATTCTGCAGCCACCTCATTACATTTAATCGCCGCTGGGGAGGTTAACACGTATGAAAAAAATAATAATCAAAACACCACCACAGGATTTCAGGGTCTAGTTTTCACCTTCACTCAACTAAATTTTCTACCAGGCCTATATTCTTCATATGTATTGGCACCATGGCACATTTACATGCTAGGAGGGAGAAAACTGGAGATTTTAGCAGCTGGGAGGAGAGGAGGGTGCTTCTGGCATTGAGAGAAATGGAAGGATGCTTCAGGATTGCAGAACAGTAGAAAAAACCCCGGTGAAACCCAGATCACTCTCCCTTTTGGCATCCGCAGTCTGCCGCGGTAAGACTAGGCAAGATGGACCTATGGTCCGACCCAGTGAGTGACAGGTCTTATGCAGAACATGTGCATTAGTCAGAAGTATTAATTAAACAGCTAGCACTGTTGATGTTTAGGTGTCAAGAGTAAACAACCCGCTCAGATCCTCTCCCTCCCCAAGGTTTCATCTCAGGCTTTCTGCAGACACATTTGCACTGATCTGCATTCTCAGCACATTTTCAAGATGTCCTTTGTCCTAATGTCCTAAAAACATTTCTACTCTTCTCCTCCTCCTCCTCCCCCCACCAAGTCAAGTTTCTAGAATATAATTCTAGGGCAAGAGACAAATTCACCACACTCAGCATCATAAAATACACTATCCCCTACCTATGGTGCTTTTCATATAACATATGGAAGTCCATTTTATCCTTCTGGTCATAAAGTGTCACTGAAAACTTGGATTCATACATCTTGGGGCCCCAGGCACACAGGGAAATTGGTCATCTTGTTAGACAGATGCTTCTTAAATTTTATACAGCATTTCAGTTGCAAATGATTTAGAAATATTTAGCAGTCTCAAGAGCATGTTTAAGTGTCCTTTGGGTATCCTCTTCCTCTTTACTATTTGAATTCCAAAAGTATCTGGGAGCCACTTATCGATGATCATGGTGAGTCCCTGAAAAATTTTTAAAAAACCCTCCAGTGTGCGACTGCGGTCACCCAGAACAGACCAGAGAATGAATAACGACTCAATGCCCAGTCCATAAATATGGAGGAGGTATCACAGCGATACGCTCTGCTGCTCCTGACACAACTGTCTGGTTCAGTCACCTAAATGTAAAACTATAGTTGCTGTTCTGTATATAAATCCGCCATACGACAGAAGACTGTGCTAGATACTCCAGAGAAAAGCAACAGATAACAGTTCCCAACTAGAGGTCCCAGTCTGGGTGCCAGTGGGCAAAAGCAAATTATATAATAAGGAGAGACAGATTAAAAAAAAGGGAGGTGACAAGATAGAGTTTATCCAGAAAAACAGGATTCTCAGCTCACAACCAGCTTACTGATGGACAGATTTTTACTACAGCTCGTGGAAGAGAGTTAAAATGGAAGCACATGAAAAAGAGGACTTAGGATCTGAAGGAGGATCCTGATAAAATATATTTTATGCTGGTGGGTGACTCCTACAAGAGTCACTCTTGGTGCTCTATTGAAGCCGCAGAAGTAGAAGAGGACTCTTATCAAGTGTTCAGTGAAAAAAAACACAACAGATCAGGACTCAAGGGAATGAAACATCATAACTGCTGTGGTGTGTAAGAAACCCCGGGGCAACATTCACCACATACCACAAAAAGCCTGACCCTGTGGTCCAACCCTCTGCTCTTCCCCTTCAGCACACACCTCGTGGAGGAAGAGTACTTCTGAGCTGGGGATCAAATCATTTCCTAATACTTTTCAGGAATATTAAAGTGAAAAGGAGGGAGCATAAACTGCAAGTCAGCAGCTACTCAGAGAGCGATAGTCTCAGCAGCAGGTAGGAACGCTCTGAACGCCGTCTCGTCAGCTTTAAGGTCAGAAAGTATCATGATATCATCTGGCCTGACCTTCTGCCTGTCACAGGCCACACTACATTTCACCTATACAGCATACATAATCCCACAGACTTTCACTAAACTAAAACATTTCAATTCTCAGGGATGCAAGTCATCGTGCACCACAGCTAGAGAACAGGAAAAACCAACGGTGCCCCAATGCCCAAGGCCTTGGCAATGGCAGGGAATTTAATGACAGATGGCAGAGTTTCCGTTTGTGGGGGTTTTGAAGACCCAGCTAGACGATCACCCCTTGGCTGGGGTGATCTAATTGAGGCTGGTCCTGCTTTGCATAGGGGTTGGACCAGATGTCTGTCCTGAGGTCTCTTCCAAACCTCATTTTCTGATTAACAGATGAGATATATCCATATCATCCAGTCAGCAAACAACACGCCAAGCTATAAACCCCTACGGGTCCTTGCTGATCTGACTGGGAGTGAAATTTCTCCCCAGCCCCAGATATGGGGGCACGGGGCTCCCAGCTCTGACCCTAAGCAGGGCGGGAGGGGCTGTGGAAACTGCTCCCAGGGCGGGCAGGTCCCAGCTGCACCCAGTGTTTCTGGCTGCAGCCCTGCCCCAGGTGTTGGGAGCAGCAAGCCCTGCCTGGGGCAGGCAGGAAAGCCTAGCTCCACTCCCTGAGGCAGGCGCTGCACACGACCACTCTGCATGGGCCCACAGGACTGGAGTCACTGCCCGGGTCAAGTCCTCCTCATGTCCACATCCGGCTGCATGCCACTCCCCTTCTCCCAAGTCCCAAGGCAGCCCAGCAGCAGGCTGCTGCAATACGGAGGATGGGTGCAGTGCAACCCATCAGCCGCTCCCAGGGCTGCAGCAGGGGAAGCCGCCAGTGGGTGTGGGGCTTGGGGGGGTGCAGCTTTTGCTGCTATGCGCCCCCTGCAAGGGCTGTGGGGCTGCACCAGGCTCTTTCCAGGGGACAAGTGCCCCCGGATCTGCGTGCGGGAAGAGAGCAGGCAGTTGCTGCTGGCTGGGGCCAATGGTGGCACCACCAGGCTCTTCCCAGTGCTCAGGGCAGGCAGCAGCCTGCTCCTGTTCTGCGTACAGATCCAGGCTGCAGCCCTCCCAGGGGACACGTAGCAGCAAGAGCTACCACCCATCCCACACCACACACCCACCAACAGTTCCCCCCGCTTTGCTCCCTGCTTCAGCCCCAGGAGCGGCCGATGGGCTGCAGCACACTCCTTCGCTAGTCCCATCCTTACTCCAGTCCCTCCCTCACCGCCACGGGAACGTATTATTTTCCCTGATTTAAACCGATTTTTTTCTTTCCTTCCTTTTATCCCAATTTCAGCCTAGTTTTGGTGTTTGGAAAACAAACCCTGAAAAATTCCCAGAACACTACACATTAGCATTGAAGAGGATCTTGCCTGCTACTTCACAAAGCAGATCCTCCCCATCTGTGGCCAATCATACATGGGTGGTGAGGGTGCGGGGTAATCCTTCCTGCCCCCTGCAATGACTGGCTGAAGCCCTGAAGCATGAGATTTGATTACAGACACAGCCTTGATGCAGGTGCTCTGAATATATTGAGGGCAATGCAGGTAATCCAGGTCCCACAGGGCCAAGAAGAAAGAAAATGAATTGACTTAGACTTAAGGATCCCAAAGCCAGAAAGGACCACCACGGTCCTCTAATCCAAGCCCCCTGCTCATAGTGGCTGCCAAATTTCTCCCAGGGGTTGACTGCACTCTCTCAAGCAATCCAGGCTCTATGACAACTGTTAACAAGGGGTATCCCAAAAGTAATAAGAGCCGTACAGACAGGAGGAAGGATTGCTACTTCATTTGGACCATGCCGCAATAAAGGAGCAAAAACAATTCTATCCCTACAAGACATCCCACCAAAATCTGAGATCTCTTTGAACAGGAGCAGAGCATCAGAAGCATTTCCTCATGCACTGTATGGCTACAAGTCAGAATAAAGGACAGGCATATAATTTTATAAGGAGAGAAGCTGGGGATAGGTGGCCAGGCCATTTATTTTTCCTTTTACATCCTACAGTGCAGTTGAAAGGTGTTGCAACTGCAGGACAGGAGAACAGGGCCAGCTTCTCAAACCTTCCTCCAGCAATAGGCATCAAGGCCTCCTCTCTACAGCACCCACATACACTCAGCACTGCACTAGGAACCAAATACAAGTACAGAAAGACTGACAAGATGCAGCCAGCAAAGAATTAGGGGAAAGCAGAAGAAGTAGTACCAAACAACAAGGCTCTGTGGAAAACAAATATTGTCAGACAAACTCGATACTGCTTTTGACAGTATCACAAGCATAGTTAACGACAGTAATTGTACTGACATAATAGACTTGAGACTCCAGCAAGAGTGCAGGGCTGAGACAAAAGCACAACAGTCAGAGAGGATAATAGCACTTTACAGCAATCAAATGTAGCCCACACTAAATGGATTAAAAACTGGGTTAAACTGACACACTGCAAAAAGCAACACATCATCTAGTGGGAAAGTTTCCAGGGGTGTCCTGTAAAGACCTGGTCTGGACCCAGTTCAGTTCAATATCTTTACTGATGACTGAAAGAAAGGCAATAATTTGCAGATGATTGAAAAACTAGAGGAACAGTGCATGATAAACTGACTTGTCCTGATCATACTAACTCATCTGGATTGCTTGGCAAAACTGTGCCCAGTTGAACAACAGGCACCAAATACAACTAAAATGAGGACTGACATCTGAGAACAAAGAACAAGGGCACTGATGAGGTGTGGGACTGTATCCTAAAACACAGAGACACTGAAAAGGATTTTGAGGTAGTAAACCAGTTAAATAAGCTCCTGCTGCAGTACTGGATGCTAAGGGCTGTGCGGCTGAAGTACTGAGTCCAGTTTTGGGCACCACACTTCAAGAGGGATTTAGATAACCTGGAAAGGGTTCAGAGGAGGGTCACCCATCTGGTTAAAGGCCTACAGGAAAAACCTTATGAGGACAGATTGAGGGACCTGAATCTCTTCAGCCTCTGCAAGAGAAGGCTGAGAGGTGATCTTGTGACTGTCTACAAACTCATCGGGGGGGAGGGGAAGGGGGGAACAGCAGGAAAGAGAGGATATATTTACCAGGGCGCCCATTGGGGTAACTAGAAACAATGGCCACAAACTGAAGGACAGCAAATTTAGATTGGACATCAGGAAAAAAATTCTTTACAGTGAGGGTTGCCAAAATATGGAATATGCTTCCAAGGGAGGTGGTGCTACCCCCTTCCTTGGAGATATTTAAGAGGAGATTGGACAAACATCTGGCTGGGGTCATTTGACCCCAGCACTCTTTCCTGCCCAGGGCAGGCGGTTGGACTCAATGATCTAATAAGTCAGTTCCAACCCTAACACCTATGAAATCTATAAATACCAAGTAGGGGTAGGGATGTAGATCAGCTCCACATATAGCATTAGCAGGACCATTACAGGAACACAGTGAACACTTCTGACGTCCACACTACAAAAAGGGTTTTCAGAAATTGGCAGGTAGGGGGTGCTTAAAAGAGTAGTAGGAGAATGACTTGAAGTTAAGAATACACGTCATATAACAAGGCTCAATCCTGTAACTCAATCTATTTAATTTATCCAACAAAAGAAGAAGTCATCCAGGATGACCCGCACAACAAAAAGCTTCAGATAGCCGAGCACTCTTAGATCTAGCAGAAAAAACCCTAATGAGACCCAGTGGCTGCAGAGACTGGATGCACATCTAGAAGATCTGCTCTAGCTTATGCTCAGACAGAAGCAAGAGTCTTGACATGGAAATTACTGGGTGGGGTTCTTCCGCCTATGTTAAGCAGGAACTCAGAGTAGAAGCTCCTGGTTCCTTTTGGCTTTAAATAAAATCTATGGGGGCACCAACCCATTTCACATACGTGATCAGAATAACTTCTCTGTCACTACCAGCCTTTGCTAAACTTCACGCAGACATCTAGGTATGAACACACAATTCGAAACAACAGATGTTCATGAAGATGACCATTGAAAAGCTGCATGCAGCATAAAGCAGGGCTTTCTCCAGAGCCTACTGACCAAATGCAGTTCTCTCCCATGCAGATACAAAACTACCAGTTGCAAGCTTGGCATGACCAGCTTAGAAGCCATCAACTCACGCTGATATTCAGTATGAATCATCATTTTTCCTGAGCATGCATAGACTTCTGGAGCTCCAGGGGCCAAATGACTCTATTGTGCAAAATGTGTTCAAACTCGCACATCTCTGCTTTCTGAATCAACACATGTCGATGCATAACGGATTGATTCACCCAGAAGGTCAATAATTTATGGTACTTAAATACTCTGTATAGATTTCTTTGCTAGATAATTGTTGAAGGTTTTGTTGTGCACCACCCCATGTAAATGAAACAGGCAGTGTGATTCTTGCAATGAACCACTGCCATCCCTCCCTTCTGACACTGAAATCAGACCAAATCTAAGAAAAATCAGCTGTGCTTCACTTTAAGCCGTCCGGCCACCCAGACAGAG